>NC_134359.1:204575227-204884394 GCF_048569485.1 Anomaloglossus baeobatrachus | reverse complement strand
CTTTTTGAAGATGACACCCCCCACTGTTTATGTGTTACCGGACCACTGGACTTAAAAGTGGTCCGCAGTTACATGTGTCTATATGTGAATTATGTTGATGTGTAACCAGGCCACTGGACGTAATGTGGCTGGTCTGTTCTAGTTTAAGAAGACTCTAAAGTTGTATTATTTTAATTTTTGCAACGTTCAAGTAATGCACCTCCCATAAAGGGAGATAAAGTTTTAAAATTGTTATTGTTATATGCATACACAAACGTTTTGCAGTTTCTGTCACAGTCTTCTTGTTTCAGCCCGTGGACGTGCTGGGATTCGCTGTGGGAGAGTGTGGTGCCCCTGAGGCTTCCGTCGCCACAGAGACATTGCACCTCAGCCAGAGGTGTGATGTCCCATCCTGGGAAAGGAAAGGAGTAAACGCCGGTCCACAGGCAAATTTGCAGTACACCCATTGTTAGGCACACACAGGGACCAGGGACAGTGGCAGCAACCCCCCCAAGCTGCATGCTGGGGGACCGTAATACCCATCCTTGCTCCCATAGGGTAGGGCTTAGCAACTGGGAGGGTGGTAGGAGCCAGCAGAGTGTAGAGTAGAGACAGGAAGGTCAAGTTTCAGTCTGCAGTGAGAGTTTGGAGTTGAAGGGAGAGAGAAGTCTGCGGGAGGCAGAGGAGGGAGATAGTCTGAGAGAGAGGAGTGAAACAGCAAGAGAAAGTGACGCTTCCTGGTGGAGACCCTGAGGCCCAGATAGGCCCAGGTGACACCACAGCAGAACACCACAGAAAGGATTCCAGGGCCACTGCAAAGCTTTCAAAGCTTGTGTCCTGTTCCAGCAAGTCATCGGGTGGAGGGATCAAGCTGCATGCGGGGAACGGTCCCTAAAAACTGGAGGAAGAAAAGTCATTTCCAAAGGTGAACACCGAGGCCCAGGGTGGTTGCAAGTGCCCCGGGCCACATCCCACTGTAGAACCCTTGGGAAGAGGGCACAGTACCAGCTAGGCAAGTCCTCTTGTCCAGATCCTATAGTGGAGGCCAAGACAGGTTCTTCCAGAAAAGTCGAGGCTTTGAAGACAGCTGAGGGAAGAGACACAATAGAGGGGTGCACCGGCTTTTATTCCCAGATCTACCCGGGATCAGCGGAGGTCCCTGAAAGTGGGTCCCAGCAGTCCAAAGGCACCAGTGTGCTACAACCCAGGAACTGTGAGTAAACATCTTGAAACTGCACCCCCTGGTGTTGCCTCTGTTATTTCGCCTGCACTGCACCATCTACAACACCCTCATAGACTCTTACAATCACCAACTGTTGCCCCAGGGCATCGCTCCACCTGTGGGGAGCAGGACCATCCAAGCTGCCATTCCACCAGCCCCGGAGGCCCCATACAGCAGCGGCGGCTTAATAGCCGCAAATCACAGGTAATTGCAATTCTTTAATTCTGACTATGTCCCGGTACTGCTGGGCCTTTCTGTCCTGTGGCTCTATGAGGGTGTAGGTCTATATTGATTTTCATTGTCATTCTCCCTCTTGGTATTGTTATGGCTGCATACATGTTGTTTATTGTTATTTCAACTTTTGCCACGTCATTGATGCTTGTATTTATGATATATAATATTCATAGTATTGCTGTGGGGTTGGGCGGTGGGTGCATGCCGTGTTACTAGGTGTGTGTTTTTTGCATTTTAATGGCTTTTAACTTTTGCTACAAATAAAGGTTGCTTTTACCATTATTGTTGTTGTGCTCCCCATTATGTGCGGTACTTTTTTCTTCTTGTTCCCACAATCCCTCTGCCGCACGGGTGAGCACTTGCTTTAATATACCATGAATTATTCTTGGCAGTGCACCCTTTTCCCTGGTTGTTAGTGCAAACCACAGGTGGCGTCACGAATACAAACTTTTATTATCACCACCCCCACTGAAGCCATATTAGTTGACCCCGCCAGGGTCACGGAGTCGGGCCCCGCCACCACTGACTACCCCCGGACTAGTCCGGCCCAGCATCGGGTGTCCCAAAGCCCTGGGGTGGGCGAGTCAGATGTACCTACACCCTATTCTCTTTATCCTTTTTTATTCCCTTTAAAGATATGAATGTTTTTAAAAACATATAAACTAAGTAACTATATTGTAAACGTTCCATTAAAATCTTTACATTTACAGTGCAATATCATCAGCCATTCTGTATAGTTTGTTCTATTTTCTAGACTAACAAGTCAGGTGAAAATAATATCTAATGTTTCACTAATTACTTGGATTTCAGGAACGGATTATAAAACGTATTCTTTAAAGCTCCCTGCTTGATCATAACTTGACAAACAATTCTTATGTTGTGCTCCGCTGGCTTCACTCTACAGATCCAGATGTTTTTAATTTCAATCATTTAACTATTTTATAGCTTTTTAGCGCCTTTATCTTCTGTGGGTCTAGACACATTATATTATTTTATTTTTTTGTTTTTAAAGCAAAAGATAGTTATTGGTTTTACCTTAACAAGATGTTTGTCGCAAATAGCTCCTTACACCCTATTTGCCTTTTGATTTAGACATGCCAACTACAATCACTAAACGACTGCTGAGAAGATATGTGCATGCGATCTGTTGTTTAATAGCCTGTATAAACCTGCTGCTGACCACAATACCCAGCGCACAGAATGATCATTGATATGATCGTTCTGTGCTCATAGAACATCATGTTATCAGCAGCTCATGTCCTGTTTACATAAGTACTATGTGCTTCTTACTAGGTCAGGGTCACATGAATATAATTCCGGTCCAAGATCTGTCCGTGCAAAAACAGACAGCAAACAGACCAATACCTGGATAAAATATATAAATATAAAAATAACATATATCCACCTCATGAAGATATTGTGTATATCGAAATGCGTTGTGGCTGATAGAAAACAATAAATTATAAAAAAAAAAAATTAATCTAATACTGTGGCCTCCTTAGCGCTCTATTAGACCGTGCTTCTATACTTTACAGCAAACAGACCAATGTTAGTTTAGATGAACAATTTTTTTCGCTGACCAAATCCGTTTGTGAAAAAAATTGCAGGATACACTAGTTTCTTCAGTGGGTCAGAGGAAACTCACTCATTCAAGTCTAATTAGTGCTAAAAAAAAAATAGCTGCTACAGTAAAGAATTGGATTGCATAAGGATAAAAAATGAAAAAGAAATTGAGTTTTCTGGATGTACCGCAAATTATACAATCATGTAAAACCAGCATATGTCATGAGTGTGCTGCATCCTGATGTCACCTCTGGGGGACCTGGGGTTAGTAGGTCTCAGCATTTAGTCGATCGCAGGCCTTCTGACTATTATCATGCTGATGTATTTTCCCTTCTATGCTAAAGATGTTAAAGAAACTTTCCATGCTTGCTGAGAATTCTTTCCCTTCCACACCATATCTACCCTCCTCTGGCTTCACTCCATATCAGATATAGTTAATCCTTATACTGACCATGTTGAAGGAGCTTGTCTCTGTATAGCTGAGGTGTTTGTTCCTATTGCAGCAGTGAAGCTTCCTAGTGGAAAAGATTTGGAGTCCTTTTATATTTGTTTCCTTGCTTTTTTTGTCTGTGTGTTCCTCTTGCACTCCTGCCCCTTCATTCCCTTGAACTGTAGGGGGATCATTACACCTTTACGGGTAATCCTGGGGACAAAAATAGCCTAGGGAACCCTAGTCTGAAGAACAGCACAAGTGCACACTGTTCCCTGCTTTCTACTATCACTATCATGACATCATAATGACTAGCAGCCCTCAGGTCTGGAAGCCAGCTATGCAGAAGCTGAACCTAAGGTGGTGCTGCCGGAAAGGTTTTTTGGGGGACGTGATAAATTTGTGTTTTTTCTTGAAGCTTGCAAGCTCTACTTTAAGTTTCATCCTCGCTTGTCCGAGAGTGAGGACCAACGGGTTTGGATTGCTATCTCCCTCTTATGAGGTGATCATCAATCCTGGGCTTTTTGTCTTCCATCCTTTTCTCAGTCATTCCAGATGGTCGAGGGTTTTTTTGCTGCTGTAGGCTTCGTTTAAGATGACCCTGGAGTGTTTTTTGGAAGGATAATTACCTCAGTGAGATTATCTCTACCGTCTCCACTAAAACACTGCCCTTTTTAGTGTCCGATTTTGTGGCTGTGTTCTAGGAAAAAGGGTGCCATAAACTGCCTCCATATCATGTATATGTGACGCCCTGGACCCCCAGGGGTCACAGTACACTAACAACCCACACACACACCCTCCCCTGGGTAGGTGACACCAGTCAATCAAATCCTTGTTGCCACCCTCCAAGCTTGATGTCCACACCAGGTGGGGCGGAGCCAGGCAGTTGACCACACCCACTGAGACGTTCACAGGCCTGGAGGCAGGAAAAGACAGTAGATTGTGGTAGGCAGTGAAAGTGAGAGGAGTAAAAGACTGTTGGTGTCTGGGTTGGAGCCCAGGCACGTCCAGCAAGGTCGGCAGACGGTGGTGGCCGTCTGTAAGAGTTGTTGTAGGTCAGCGGAACCATAGGACCGGGGTCGGGCGGTGGCACGCCGGTACTGAACCGGGGAGCAGATTGAAGCCAAGCACAAAGGCAGGACTAGGCTAGGAGCCGCCGAAAAGGTCAAATTATCCGATTGCAGTCTGGACCTCAGGGGTTCATTCCCACCTAAGTCCCGTCAGAAGGCAACAGCCCAACCCATCCAGATAAGTACCACCACCAAGGGCCAGAGATCCAAGTGCCAGCACCTGCGGGCAAATGGGCTCTCCCAACACGTGCACGCCGGGGAGCGGACTACCTGTGGGAAGCCATAGGAGTCAAATACACTTACACACGTGCAGGAAAGCGACAGCCACCATCAACCCGTTCGGGGAGAGGGAGAACACCGCAGCCGGCTGTGGGCCCCATCCATCCAGCCATTTGGTTTAGCAGAGACTCTGTCCTTCTGTGTCTGAGTGAGTACAACAGTGCCATCCGGCACCGCACCGTGCTGCACCGCAACGTTGCACCCGCGCCCACGCTGCCTCCCCGCCTCGGCACCTGCACCTATACCTCCTCCGTACTCTCCAACCGGGGCCCCGGGACCAACATCCCCTACCCATGGAGGGGTCAGTACCTCAACTGCTCTCCGCCATCGCTCCTGGGATCCCCCGTCACCAGCAGCGGTGGTGCCCACCATCACCACAACCCATGGGTGGCGTCACGATCGACATCCCAAATACCCACGAAAAACCTCCCCTTTTCACTCGTGGGCAAGGAGGTGCTGCTCGAGCTCCAGGTCCAGCCCCGTGCTCGAGCCACCGAGCAGCAGAAGCACCGGACCCGAGCGCCAGCGATTCCAGACGAGCGGCGTTCCCACCCTTCCGCCCGCGACAACTTGGCATCATGAACAGGATTCTACCCGTCTACTTACCAGTAGAAGTGCGCCTTGCAGTCCCCGCCGAAAAATTTGAAAATCCGCCATCTTGGGCGCGAAATTTCCCGCTCAAGTCGTCTTCCCCGAGCAGGGAAGGCGCAAAGGTGAAGCCCCGCCCCCAAGAAAAGGAGGTGCAGAGAGAACCAAAGGGGGGAAGGGTGAAGAATGGCGGCGCGTAACTAGTGCTGCAGAGTGCAGGACACCAGGACTCTGCCGAAAACATGTTTTTAGACACAGCAGCAAGATGTGCCAGAAGCTCCAGGCCATGGTCCACTCCATGATGGCGGAGTGGACGTCGGAGAAGAAGGGCCTGGCCGCAACCATGTGGGTATAAGAATTGGAGGTGGTTCCAGACGAGCGGGTAAGCGACCCATGCCCCTATGTCCCCGAGGGAACAGCCGCTGTGGCTGAGGGGCCCGGCCTGCTGCCATCCACCACGCCAGCTCCCTCACTGCCCATGCCCGCGGCCACCGCCCCGACCGACCTGTTACCCCTGTCACCTGTAGCGAAGCCCGCAGCATTTGTGGGAAAAGGCCCGAGCCTTACCTTTGCCACCATCCTGGCACCCGTCTCTGCTTCCATCCCGGCCGCAGCAGAGGCGACTCTTGACCAGAGGCCAGCACCGCAAGACACGTCCACCGCTCCAAGACACTGGACCTCGGCTGAGGCAGGGCAGGGATGTAGCTGCCAAGAGGCAGAGCAGGCCACGTCACAGCGGGGTCCCTTGGTACCAAAGGCGCCGGTCGTAGCCGACATGGAGGGACTCCGGCTGGGCCCGTCCCCCACACAAGCTGACCCGGAGCGGTTGAAGATGCTCCATACTGGGAGCGGCAGCTACGGCAGCTGCGCCACGAGATCGCTGTTTAAAGAGAAGAGTTGAATCGGTAGCGGTTCCCAGTTACCTTGCTGTCGGTCCCCATTGGGACCCTGTTGATGTTCCAGTTGGCCCTCAAGATTAAAGAGTCCAGTCGGAGAAGCAGTCGTACCCGCACCGCCGGCAGCTGAAAATGGAGTCCTGTGGGACAGTGTCACACCTGAGTGAGGGTGGCATTGGGGGCTCGTGCTGTCCGGTGGTGGACTGTGGGAAAGCTGCAGGAGGAAGCTGTACCGGAGTCAAGTGTTGCGAATAGCCCCTGGGACCCAACTGAAAGTCCCCGTTGGGATCCATCAGCAAGTCCCCGTGGGACCTACAGTTTGTTTGTGGTAGCTTGTTGGCTATGAAGCGCCCGTCCCAGTTGGGACTGATTTTGTCACCGTTAACCCCTAAAAGCCCCCTCCCACATGAGAAATCATGAACATGGCTGAGAACTCGCAGGCCACCCACAAACTGGTGGGCTTGTAAATAATTCTGGGCTGGAGTTCCGTTAACCGCCTCTGGAGAGGCAGGTTGGAGGAAGGACCCACAGCAGAGCAGGCTGGAGTCCGGTCACCACCAGAACTGGTGACCATCCTCCTGGGTCAGGGGTCCCCCTGGATGTGGGGCCCCTGAATGACAACCGGGTGCGAGACACCGTACCCGTTCCCGCTTGGGCGACCTGAACCACGTTCCTGTTTCCGGACTGGAGAAAAAGGGTGCTGCCCGTTTCTTAGGGGCAGCACCAAGGTTTAGGTTGTTTGGGAGGGAAAGCAGAAGAACTGGGACCCGTCCGTTGTTATTAAAATTGTTTTATTACCGTTTGCAACGTTTGAAGTGATATACCTCCCGTAAGGGAAGATCTGAAAAAAATATGCATACCATTTGTTTGTTTCCCTGTTATTTATATTTTTCAGAAAATAAAAGCGGTGATGGACAGGCAGCCCGCGGACGGTCTGCATTTAACCAAGGGGGAGTGTGACGCCCTGGACCCCCAGGGGTCACAGTACACTAACATTACACACACACACACCCTCCCCTGGGTAGGTGACACCAGTCAATCAAATCCTTGTTGCCACCCTCCAAGCTTGATGTCCACACCAGGTGGGGCGGAGCCAGGCGGTTGACCCCACCCACCGAGGAGTTCAAAGGGCTGGAGGTGGGAAAAGACAGTAGATTGTGGTAGGCAGTGAAAGTAAGAGGAGTAAAAGATTGTTGGTGTCTGGGTTGAAGCCCAGGCACGTCCAGCAAGGTCGGCAGACGGTAGTGGCCGGCTGCAGGAGTTGGTGTAGGTCAGCGGAACCGTAGGACCGGGGTCGGGCGGTGGCCCACCGGTACCAAACCGGGGAGCAGATTGAAGCCAAGCACCAAGGCAGGGTACTCAGACCCCGACTAGGCTAGGAACCACCGAAAAGGTCAAATTATCTGATTGCGGTTTGGACCTCAGGGGTTCATTCCCACCTAAGTCCCGTCAGAAGGCAACAGCTCAACCCATCCGGATAAGTGCCACCGCCAAGGGCCAGAGATCCAAGGGCCAGCGCCTGCGGGCAAACGGGCTCTCCCGACACGTACACGCCAGGGAGCGGACTACCCGTGGGAAGCCATTGGAGTCAAATACAATTACACAGGTGCAGGAAAACGACAACCACCATCAACCCGTCCAGGGAGAGTGAGAACACCGCAGCCGGCTGTGGACCCCGTCCATCCAGCCATTTGGTTTACCAGAGACTCTGTCCTTCTGTGTCTGATAGAGTTGAGCGCGGTTCGCGGTTCGAGGTTCTCCAGTTCGCGGCTCGAGTGATTTTGGAGGCTGTTCTAGATAGAACTAGAACTCGAGCTTTTTGCTAAAGCTCGATAGTTCTAGATACATTCGAGAACGGTTCTAGCAGCAAAAAGCAGGGCTTTTTACAGGTACAGTGTGCAGGAGCCATCACTGGCAGCCTGCCAGAAGCTGGTAACCAAGATAAACATCGGGTATCCAAGCAAAGCGCTTTGGTTAGTAACCCGATGTTTATCCTAGTTACGTGCAGGAAGCCCACACTTCCCCACTCAGCTGGCTCAGCTCGCTCCGCCCCCTCCTGCACGCGGCATGTACACATACATACACACACACACACACACACACACACGTCCCCAGCCATGCAGTCCACGACACTGACGTCCTCCTGGCACTCTGCACACATGGTCCCGCTCGGCTTACCTGCGGTGATGAAGTCCCAACCTCAGCGCTGTCACTGTCCTCCATGGCCGCCGCTTGTCACATCACCTTCTCTTGCTTCCGACCCGAGACTGACTAGCGGTGACGTCACGGGCCTCTGGCGATACTTGGCTGTGAAGTCGGCGGTCATTGAACTCAGTGATAGGTGCTGTCGGCAGTGCAGGAGATCAGCGCAGGTAATGTACCTCGCTGACAGCAGCACTTGTCATCCCCTGCAGTGACCTGGGATGACCCATTGATGTTAGCTCAGGTCACTGCACTGCTCTCCCAGCCAATGGGGAACATCCTGCTCTTCATTGACTGGGACAGTGTGGATCGTCATGGCAACCCCTTGTATTACACCAGACCTGGATTTGTTTGTCTTTCTATTAAATTGGTTAAAGAGGGAATGTATTGGGGAGTATTTTTTTCAAATAAAAATGTGTTTGTCGTCTATTTATTTTTATTACTGACTGGGTTGGTGATGTCGGGTATCTGATAGACGCCTGACCTCACCAACCCCAGGGCTTGATGCTAGGTGACATTACACATCTGGCATTAACCCCATATATTACCCCGTTTGCCACCGCACCAGGGCGCGGGATGAGCTGGGGCGAAGCACCAGGATTGGCACATCTAATGGATGCGCCACTTCTGGGGCGGCTGCGGCCTGCTATTTTTAGGCTGGGGAGAGTCCAATAACCATGGACCTCCCTAGTCTGAGAATATCAGACCCCAGCTGTCTGCTTTACCTTGGCTGGTGATCCAATTTTGGGGGGACCCCTACGTTTTTTTTATGTTTTTTTTTTAATTATTTATTTAATTTAAAATAACAGCGTGGGGTGCCCTCAGTTTTGGATTACCAGCCAAGGTGAGGTTGCCAGCTGTGGTCTGCAGGCTGCAGCCGTCTGCTTTACCCTAGCTGGCTACAAAAATAGGGGGAACCCTACATCATTTTTTTTTTCATTTTTTTGGCTAAATACAAAGCTAAGCACCCTTTAGTACCACATGAAAGGCACCAAAGGGTGCAAAATTACAAAATGCAGGAGAGTGGGACATTATGTGTCTTTCTGCCATTATAATGACAGAAAAGACTGATATGAAGTGCACAAGCACAAGAAAATCACCAGAGCGCTCTACGCTGTGAAAAGCAGTAGAAAATGGCACTGGAGTGAACATGTGACCGCCTCATGTAGGATGAAGCTATGGATCCTGGGTAAATTTATGCATTTACCCTCCTTCAGTTTTTTTGCAGTACACAAAAAAAACGGAAGGCACACGGATGACAAACAGATGACATACGGACCGTCTACGGAACGGAAACGGATGCCACACGGATGCACCCGTGAAAAAAAACGGACTGTTTTTTGCAGACCGCAAAAATGGATCGGTCGTGTTAATGTAGCCTTATTCTGATCTGCCGTTTATAAACAGCAGGCAGAAATAAGTGAATAACGCCCCCCAGCGTCAGAAAATCTCCGGGGTTTCAGGGCTAGCTGAGACCCTGGAGATCATGATTCAGGACGGTTTTTCCGACCCCGCTCACGTGATCACAGGTATACAGCGTATACCGATTATCACATTACAGTAAATGACAGCGCCGGTAAAAAATTATTTATCTCCCATCTGGCATGAACAAACATGATAAATCTCCTCCCCGGTCCCCTCCGATCTCCCGGTGTCGCCAAAGTGCCCCCCCTGATGCCCTCCCAGAAATCCAAGATGGCCGCGCGCACAGCAGCGCGCCGGCCGCATTCACCCTACTCCTCTGATTTCTGTTGCATGTGCCATGACACATGCGACAGAAAACTCCTCCCCAGGCCCTGCCAGGTCACCGCCTATAACCCTACCGGTGTTCCCCGGTGTCCCACGGTACCTGTGCAGCGTTGATCCCCCCACGGCCCTCTCCTTCACAATAGATGCTGCCGCATGCACAGAGCGGCTGTCAGCTCAGCTTCCTGTGTTCAGACACAGTGAGTGGTGGTTATGCATCTGTAAGCTAAATGGGTGGCATGGTGGCTCAGTGGTTAGCACTGCAGTCTTGCAGCGCTGAGATCCTGGGTTCAATTCTCACCAAGGACACCATCTGCAAGGAGTTTGTATGTTCTCCCCGTGTTTGCATGGGTTTCCTCCCACACTCCAAAGACATACAGCGCCATGGAATTAATAACACTATATAAATGAATAAATTATTATTATTACTGCAATGCCCTGCTCATGAGTTAAGGAACATAATTGATCAGGAGAGCTATATACTACATTTCCAAATGGAGGGATTTGCTTTTATAGTTTCCCTGCTGAACGACTACCAAACATGAGAGTCCGTTATACGCTACAAGAAAACACATCTAAATAGCGAGCTCTGTTGTTAAGTATTCATTCAGCTGGATAACTGGACTTAAAGGGGTATTCCATCTCCAAGATCCTATCCCCAATATATAGTAGGTGGAATAGCAATAATATCAGCAAATACCAATATTTGGAAATGTAGAATAGTTCTCCTGATTAGGCATGCCCTTACCTCATGAGCAGGGCATTGCAGCTTTGGTAGCAACTATTACGAACCATTACGACATGGACTCTGCTGCTGTGGACCCGGGGAGAGTGAGTGCAGATTCATTGCACCCACACTCCTCACATGAAGGGTCTGCACTCCTAGAAAATGGGGGATACGTTCCCTGAGTGTCTCCCCCCCCATATTCTAGACGGTCCAGAGTCGTCGTGGAACCCCTTTATTTTTTTTCTTACAAGGGTGAAAGAGGAAATGTTTTGGGGACTGTTTTTTCAAATAAATTTCTTTTGTCGATTTTTTTTTTTTGTTAGTACTGACAGTTTATGATGTTGGGTATCTAATAGACGCCATGACATCACAAACTGCTGGGCTTGATGTCAGGTGACCTTACAGCTAGTGTCAACCCGATTTATTACCCCGTTTGCCACTGCACCAGGGCACGGGATGAGCTGGGGTGAAGCGCCAGGATTGGCGCATCTAGTGGATGCGCCACGTCTGGGGTGCCTGCGGCCTGCTATTTTTAGGCTGTGAAGGCCCAATAACTATGGACCTTCCCACCCTGAGAACACCAGACCACAGCTGTCCGCTTTACCTTGGCTGGTGATCCAATTTGGGGGGACCCTACTTTTTTTGTGTAATTATTAATATTTATAAAAATAATTATAAAAAAAGAGCCTGGGGGGACCTCCACATTGGATCCCCAACCACGGTAAAGCTGCCAGCTGTGGTTTTCAGGCTATAGCCGTCTGCTTTACCCTAGCTGGCTATCAAAAATGGGGGGACCCAACGTCATTTTTTTTTAACTATTTTTTAAATAGAAAAAATTAATGGGCTTCCCTGTATTTTGATTGCCAACCAAGGTAACGGAAGGCAGATGGGGGTGGCAACCCATAGCTCTCTGCTTTATCTGCGCTGAGAATCAAAAATACCGCGGAGCGCTACGTCGTTTTTTTTTAATTTGAAGAAACTGCACTTCAGGATTGTAGTGAGGATGAGGTGCCCCAGCTCATCAAGTGTTCCAATAGGAGTTTACCTGCAGTCAAGTTCAGGCAGCAATTTCAGCGTTCCAAGTGCCTTTAAATGAATTTGAAGAAACTGCACTTCAGGATTGTAGTGAGGATGAGGTAAACTCCTATTGGAACACTTGATGAGCTGGGGCACCTCATCCTCACTACCATCCTGAAGTGCAGTTTCTTCAAATTAATTTAAAGGCACTTGGAACGCTGGAATTGCTGCTTGTAATTTAAGCCTCTATTAAAAACCTTTTTGCTTATGGATTGAAAAAAACTCTCCAGGTATCTGAAAAATCATATTGCAGTGATAGTTGCAATTGGCATTAAATATCATATGCCTTGAAGCACCACTTAATATACTATACTAGATTTAATAATTGCTCTACTACCGGCCGGGGTACTGCAACCAGACACCTGGTATCTGTTTGCTGCACTATCAATTACTTATTCTTTATTTTTACTTTTATTTTTATTTCTACCATATGTGGTTTATTCTTCTTTGTTTTTCCTTGTTCTATTGTGTGAACTGTTTTGAATAAATTTGTGTCTAAAACAAGGATAGCAATAAAAAGTATAAAATATTAATAAAAAAACCTGGTTTATTGGGGATTTTTTATTTTAAAAAATCTCAATTAAAATTCATTTCTGATTCCAGGCAAATTAAAGGGGATTTTTTGCCTACAAACCTAGCTGCAGATTTAATGGTTATTGGGGTCAAGCGCTAACAATTGTCTGTAGACTACTGCGCATATCCATCCAGGACTGTATGCAGAAGTTTTTTGCCCACCAAAAAAATGACGTGGGCTTCGCCATATTTTTGTATGCTAGCCAGGTACAGCAGGCAGCCACGGGCTGCCTCCAACCTCCAGTTGCCTATTTGTACCCGGCTGGGAACCAAAAATATAGGGAAGCCCGTTTTTTTTAATTATTTCAATTATTTCATGAAATACTTAAAAAACAAATGACGTGGGCTTCGCCCCATTTTTGTGTCCAGCCAGGTACAACTAGGCAGCTGGGGATTGGAATCCGCAGCACAGGTTAGCCCGAGGTTTCTGGGAGCCTCTGCTGCGAATTGCAGTCTGCAGCCGCCCCAGAAAATGGCGCTCTCATAGAAGCGCCATCATCTGGCGCTGTTTCCAACTCTTCCAACAGCCCTGGAGCCGGGTGGCTTGTTGGGTAATCATGAGTTAATACTGGCTTTGTTTTACTAGCCAGTATTAAGCCAGAGATTCTTAATGTCAGGCACGTTTGACCCGGCCATTAAGAATCTCCAATAAAGGGTTAAAAAAAAACACCACACAGAGAAAAAATACTTTAATAGAAATAAATACACAGACACATTAGAGACTCCATCTTTATTACCCCCTGTCAGCCCTCCACGATCCATGGTCTTCTGTCTTTCTCATTCAACAAATGCAGCTCTGCTCCATCACTGCTGCATGGTGGAAGACTCTGCTGCTCCCCGTGCAGCCTTCACTCCGTGAGTGATCAGTGCTGCTGGCTGTCAGCGGTAACGCTGACAGACGCGTTACCATAGCAACGGTGCTCCCGGAGCCACGGTTAGCGTTGACGTCACCGCTAACTGCGTTGCTATGGCAACGGTGATCTCCGTTAATGACTGGCTGTATCAGCCGGTCCCTAACGGAACGGGAAGTCGACCGTGTGCTAGAGCATGTCGCTGGTACACGGCGATACACAAATGTGCACCGTGTACCGGAGAGATGCACTCGCAGGTCCTACATGACGCGTCATAGTCATGTGACCAGTCTGTAGCCAATGAGATAATAGCCACATGACTGGTCACATGGCTATTTTGACGTCACGATAGGTCCTGCATCACTGCTGTCAGTGCTGGTCACCGAGAGGATTCAACGATCATCGGATGGAATAGCGGCAGGAGACAGAGTGCAGGAGGGATCGCGGGGACCGGTAAGTGTTATGGCAATGTTTATTAACTGTTTGTGTACATTTATCATGCATTTTTATGTGTTTGTGATTGCCTCCCATTATAGCCTATAGGTTCGAGTTTGGTTCGTCGAACGTTTGACGAACCGAACTCGACCGGGACCTCCGTTTGACGAACCAAACTCGAGCCAAACCACGACCGGTTCGCTCATCTCTAGTGTCTGAGTGAGTACAACAGTGCCATCCGGCACTGCACCGCGCTGCACCGCAACGTTGCACCTGCGCCCACGCTGCCTCCCCGCCTTGGCACCTGCACCTATACCTCCTCCCCACTCTCCAACCGTGGTCCCGGGACTAACATCCCCTACCCACGGAGGGGTCAATACCTCAGCTGCTCTCCGCCATCGCTCCCGGGATCCCCCGTCACCAGCAGCGGTGGTGCCCGCGACATATATGATTGTCCAGTTAACTTGCTCCCGAGTGAAAAACTTCCTAACAGCAGCTTATACAATCTTTCAGCCCATGAAAGGCAAGCTATGAACGATTATATCTCTGAAATTCTTGCTAAGGGGAACATTAAACCTTACCTTTCTCACATGGTGGTGGAGTTCTTCTTTGTTAAGAAGAAAGATGGGGGTCTGCATCCCTCTTTGGATTTTCGAGAATTAAATCATATTACTATTTGTAACTAAAGGGGGCTTTACACGCTGCGACATCGCTAATGCGGAGTCGTTGGGGTCACGGAATTTGTGACGCACATCCGGTCGGATTAGCGATGTTGCTGCGTGTGACACCGATGAGCGATTTTGCATCGTTGCAAAAACGTGCAAAATTGCTCATCGGTGACATGGGGGTCCATTCTCGATTATCGTTACTGCAGCAGTAACGATGTAGTTCGTCGCTCCTGCGGCAGCACACATCGGTATGTGTGACGCCGCAGGAACGAGGAAGTTCTCCTTACCTGCCTCCCGGCCGCTATGCGGAAGGAAGGAGGTGGGCGGGATGTTACGTCCCGCACATCTCCGCCCCTCCGCTGCTATTGGGCGGCCGCTCAGTGACGTCGCTGTGACGCCGCACGGACCGCCCCCTTAGAAAGGAGGCGATTCGCCGGTCACAGCGACGTCGCCGGGCAGGTAAGTATGTGTGACAGGTCTGGGCGATGTTGTGCGGCACGGGTAGCGATTTGCCCGTGTCGCGCAACAGATGGGGGCGGGTACCCACACTAGCGATATCGGGACCGATATCGCAGTGTGTAAAGTAGCCTTAAGCCACAGCACCACTTTGTGTGAGAGTAGAAAAGCAGCTACTGGTAGAGTGGTCTCCACCTCATGTCCTTCAGTGTTCTAATGTCTAGAGATAGACTAATGCAAATTCTTTCTGGGGTAGACTAATTTTCAGGGTTTCAATAGTGACACAAAATACAATCTTTATTAAATTTCTAGTATTAAAAAAACTATGCTGCATAGCAGTGGATACCGCTGCCTTTACCACTACCCTGACAGTTTTAATAACAAGCTGTCTGATGAAGGCCACCTGGCCAAAATGTCACATGTTGCTTTAAGACTTATAGAATACATTTTTCATTTGTATCACCATTTGAGAGGGTCTTGTTTCTAATACTCTGCTGTACTTCAGCTGCCTTTCTGTTACAGTGTTTCTTTGTCTCTCCTTCACTACTCTGCTGCCACCTAGTGGGGATTACACTGTACTATGTCTTATTAGCCTTTGTACAGCATGACACCCCCTTATGGCATCGATATTGAGATCTAGATACTCCTGCACCATCCTCTTCAGTCGTTCACTATGTGTCAGACATCTACTCTGTTCTCCTGGTGCATGCAGTGGTCTAAAAAATGTGTGCCAAACCTCACTGAAAGTGTTTCTGCCACATAAACTGCTGCTGCTAATGTTTCTGCAATTGTGATGCCCCTGGACTAGTCAGGGTGTCACAGGGGACTGCACGCTCTTTATTCTTAGTGCAGGTCTCAACCCCTCTTGGTTCCGGGTTCCCAACTTGCAGCACTGCCTCTATCAGCATCCAAAAATCCCAATCACACCTCACACCACACCCTGTCAGGCACACCAGTGGGTGGCTAAGCTGGAATAGGGCCACCCACCTAGGGGTCAGGCAGGGAGGTGGGAGGTGATGAGTCAGTTGGCTCCAGGGGAGCAAGGAGATAGTTGAGTAGTAGCTCTTGAGCAGTGAGGAGTTAGAAGGGAGCATGTGGCTCCCAGGGAGGGAAAGATTGTGTTGCAGACGGTGGTCTAGACCCGGAGGAGTCAGAGACCCGGTCGTGGGATATTGGGACTGGGTATCTGGAGTTAGTCTTGGAGGACGGTCGGTAGCTGAAGTACAATAGCCGGTCTGGGACCGAAAGCACATCAGGGTACTGGACTCTAGGTCGGGGAGAAGCTTCAAACAACCCGGCAATAAACCTGTAGAGTTCCTTATGGACTGTCCCCACGAAGCTCAGAGATCGGGGGCAATTTGTGCATGGAGGCAGGCTCCGGACCATCAGGCAGTATTGCAGGGGACGAAGAACCTGACGAGCTCCCCCAAGAGGGCAGCGGCACCCAGAGACTTGGTTTACTACATTGTTAGCATCTGCTTTCCTTTTGAGTGAGTACCTGATCACCCCTTGCTCCCAGCGAACTTGCGCTCCCCTGCAATCTCCCCCATCATCCAGAGTCCTGGGGCTTCCCCTACCCATGGAGGGTAATGTCATCTGGCTGCCCCCATTACATCACCCTGGGTACTCCCACTGGCAGCGGCAGTACTCCCCATTACCGCACACCACGGGTGGTGTCACGAACTATAATCCCTTGTAAATAATCCCCCATTACATTTTAGAGTGACCCTGAACCCCCGGGTCCAGAGACCCTTGAGCCACGAGTAGCGACACGCCCATCCGAGCGGTTCGACCGCTGCTGGGGTGGTACACAATGACGACGCGATGTCCCTGTGGCTGGAATTCTAGAACTGTGATGCACACTTTATCTCACTGCCGTCTTGTGGAAAACTACTGTTAAGATGGTCTACAAGCTTTTTTCGATACTCCAGCATTCACGTATACCTTTCCAGGGGGAAAAAGCATCTTTCCAAATACCGTGGATCCAGACAGATGTGTGAACAGCGCCCTATACAGCCATTAGTGTGCAATTTTAATACCAAGCAAAAATCCCCTCCATGGAGTGGCAGTGTGTGAGTATTTGCTCCATCAGTGTTTTGCACCTATTGCCTCCATCTTTATTAAAAGGTTTGGCTGTATCCTGTTAGTGCATTTGAATCTGTGGCCTGGGCAGATAAACATTTCTGCCCTTTTGTTGCTGTGAGATTTTCTGTAATTTTTGGGGGGAAATTTAATTCCTCTTTTGTGGTTTAGCTAAAATGTAGACCTGCCACCACTCCTGGACACAGCCAGAGTTGTGGCTGAGAGTACAGTAGTTGTCCTGGTTGCATCATTCCGTGTCTGTGTGGGAAGCACTTCCTCTTCCTCCTCCTCTTCCTCCTCTACTGAGCTACTCAGTTGCATGCCTCTGGGTTCACACCAAGTAAGTTCTACAACTTCCTCGTCTTTGTTTCTGTTTTCCCACTCATCGCCCTGACAGTCACCCTACTCCTTTTTGTGACCTGACATTGCAGTACAGTATGTGTGCGCCTTAGGTATCTGAGTCTCATCATCATTACCTTCACCTCCACGGGTTCACAACTGTTGACGCGGGTCTGGATCCTGCTCAGGCTTGACTTCGTCCGGGCACGGATCCAACTGACAAAGATTTTTGGCATCAGTGTAGATGCTTTCCTCCTCTTCAGTCTGTAAATCTTTGGAGCAGACCACTGATGCTCATTGGATGGAATGCGTGAACAGCTCTGCAGACTCGCCCATGTCTGGTTTCCCACAGTCAGATGGGCAGTTGGAGAGTTGTGATCCAGTGGGAAACAAGTGTAATTGGGGTAGCACCTCACAGATATGAACTGTGTGTGATATTGAAGTGCAGGAAGAGGAGGAGAGGCCACTTGATGCATCACTTTCCATCCACTCTAGCGCATTCTGTTTCTGACCCTCATTTAAAAGTTGCAGCGATGTGCGGCTCCCAGAGAAATGGAGTGGAGTAGCCCATCCAGTAATGGAAGTTTCTCTCAGTTCTCTTCAGATAGGACAAGCAAGCCACTATTTTCTCAGTAGAGCTTTGACTAACATTAGAACGTCCCCCTCGTACACCTAAAACACCCCGCCTATTCTCCCTTCCACCATGACCTCCTGAATTACCACTCATGTTTGATGTACCCTTTGCCTTTGAAATAGATGTTTTGCAATTCTAGGCCCATACCTGTCAGACACCTGGCACAAAGGTAAAATCTGTATTTCTTGGTTGAGATGGCGATATTGGGATGACCCACAGAAGTACCAATACCTAGTTAGGTGATTCACTGACAAATTTTCAGCAAGCTTTAAAAGGTAGCAGAACCTATTGAGATGATTCACTGGCAAAATTTTAGCAGGCACTAAAAAATAGCAATACCTAATGAGATGGTTAACTGGCAAATTTTTAGCAGGCACTAAAAAGTAGCAATACCTATTTAGCTTGTTCACTGCCAACTCTTTCGAAGGAACTCACAAGTAGCAATTCCTATTTATATCATGAAATGCCGATTTGTGACACTCAGCGCTCCCTACACTGCACGTCCCTAGTCTACACTATTGCAATCCTATCAATCTCAACTACCTATGATTAAACCCCTAACTAAACTCCCAGTCTTGCAGCAGCAGTGGCAGCACCTTCCCTAAGCTTTAACAATCACAAAATTGCGCCGATACCTCATGTTCACATTTTGTATGAAGAGGAACATGTGACTTAGGCAGCCAATAATACAAGCCCTTGTGTCTGAACCTTGTGGATGTTTTCTGCGCCGTATTTGGCTGCAGGAACTTCCACAAATAAAGTTTAAAAAAAAGGTGCACCTTTCCTCTGGTCTTTCCCAACCCCCTCCACTCATTAAATACTTCCCCTCGTTCATCATACAGCACCATAATCCTATCCAAAAGCATAACATGTTATTAGAAAATCATTTTGAAAACCGAACTTTTTCCAAAAAATTCTCGCATACACGACATATAACCAGATAGGGAAATGCTCGTACCAAATTTGAAATTGGCAAACGCCAACCGAACAAATTTGCTCATCTCTAGTTATAATCTCATAAAAAGCCCCTAGTCTGAATTGAAAAAAATGGCTGGGTCATAAAGGTTCAAACCAGGGTGGGGTTAAAGGGGTTAAAGAGGAACTTTCAGCAGATCAAATGTGGCCAGTTTTTGTTAGTATTTTATTTCCTCTTTTCTCTTTTGTTTTCCATCTTTTTAATTCTTTAAAGGGAACTTGTCAGGTCCCATTTGCCTTGTAACCACAAACAGGATGATATGTGGCCTAAAAACCCTTTCCTACCCATCCCTGTGTTATAATACTGTGTAAAATCAATTTATATCATGCCCCTGTGGGCATGATACCATGGATATACATGAACAATGTCACCGTCACCTCTTGGGAATCCCGTACATGTGTGCTTCTCATTTGCGAAGCCTTTTTAGCTGGGTGTATGCTTGTAGACTTCACAAGCGCACTGCGCATAATCTAAAGACTCCTGCGCTTCCGACCATGCGCAGAACGCGTTTAACACTAGAACTACTGGACTCGTGAGACCTATATAGAAATACATGGTGCAAAGTAGTCAAAATGACTACCTCAGTAGTTCTAGTGTTAAAGCTGGCAAGCAAACACCCGGATGAGAAGGCTGTTCAAATGAGAAGCTCGGATGCGCGGGATTCCCAGGAGCTGATGGTGACATCACTCATGTAAATTCATGGTATCACGCCCATACAATGGAAAGAGGGCAAACTAGACAGGGCGAAGCGACGCCCAAGGGAATAGTACCTCTGCTTATTTATATGAAACATGTCAGTTATAAAATGTTTTTTTATAAATTCATTTTACACAATATTACAACACAGGAATGAGTAGGAAGGGTTTTTTAGGCCACACATCACCTTGCTTGTAGGTTAGAATGCATACAGGACCTGACAGGTTCCCTTTACAACTGATAAACAGTTTCAGAGATATGGCACTTTAAATATACACTTTTTATCATCTGGTGACACTTTATATATATATACACACTTTTTATCACAAGGTGACAAATCGTCTTTTAGTAATACACATAATGTACATAGACACTTCCTGTCACCCCCATTAATCCAGTGCAGGTTACTTTTGTGGTCTGCACTGTGAATGAAAGTAAGCTTCAGCAGTCAACTGACTGAAACATAGTGTCTTTGGAATACCTGTGACGGCAAAGAACAGAATATCGTTTAATCTAGTGAGATCGCATAGACCACCATAGAGGCCTGCTCTGAAATCAATGTAATGATAGCAGGTAACCATGCCCCCTATACTATTTTTCACACATCCTGAACACCTAAAAATGTTTGTTTGGGCTTCCTGTTAAATGTATACCTGTACCAACATGTGAAGCACAGTTGGCTCCATGACTTTAATGCAGATAGAAGAGATGAGTCCACATGTTTACTGAAAGATGATGATTGGGTTATTCAGCCATTATCTGCTGCTGTCATCTGCAGATATAGCAGATACACTGTTGAATTCCACCTGTAATCCCTGAGAGCAGCATTTACCGCCTGCCGGCTGGGAGGTGCATCATTCCTTGTTTAATATTACTTGAAGAATCACTATCCCAAGTAATTTTTACAAAGTAGAGAACATGGTGAATAAAACAGTGGTGGAATTGCACTTTTCACCGCACTTGGGATATTTTTCATGTTTTCCAGTACATATCACGATGAAATGAAAGGTGTCATTAAAAATTACAACTCATCCTGCAAAAAAATGAACCCTCATACAACTGAGTCATCAGAAAATGTAACAAAGTTATAGGTCTTTGAAGAAGGTGAGGAAAAAAGCAAAAACAAGGGAAAAAAGATCATGCCAGGAATGGGTTACGAGAGGAATAATATTTGACCACAATTAAGTAATCAACACAACTAAGACCTGCTGAATTTTATTACAACTAGTTAAAACACTGAGACTCAATTTATCTTTGTTTTACACCAGTATGGAGGACACAGCTGATAGGAATTTGTCCCAAGCACCCTGCGCAAAAGGGGTGAAGTCACTCGGAAAATTGACAGCCAGAACCACTTGAATGGAGAAAGACAGCAGCTACAAGAGAAAGCATCATCAGAATTAAAAAAAAATAAATAAAAAATAAAAAAACAAAACACAAGAGCATAAACCCCAGCCTGACAAATTACTACTTGTGTAATTAACCAGTTTGCATGGTCATCATTCAGACATTGATAAATTCCTGCCATGCTGTACACACTATTCTAATCAAATCAAATCAAATCAAATCAATAACCACATTTTAGTTTGTTTTACCCCAGCCCCATTTCCTTTTACCAAAAATTTTATATATGAGGATGATTATACACAGGGGCGTAACTACCGCAGTTGCAGAGGTCGCCATTGCGACCAGGCCCGGCAGGTTGGGGGCCTGCGGCCGTATTGCAGATCAGCAGCCAGCTTATTTCTGTGAGAGAGGAGCTGTGCTGATCTGTCGCAGACCACAAAGCCACTATATGACCTGCTGCCGCCGCTGACACTGGGCCCCCCTGCCCGGTATCAGCGGCAAAGGCATCGGGGCCCCCTTCCCCGTCATCGTGCACAGCAATGATAAAGCATAGAGTGGCCTGTGCCACTCTATGCACCATCAGCCTCCCCCTGTGCCTGCACGGTGATGTCACTCCTGTGCAACTGCTGTACTGAGAGCACAGAGTACAGGACGGGAGGACACCAACCGGAGCAGCGGGGGAATGGAGGAGAGGTGAGCACAGAGCAGCGGGGGAATGGAGGAGAGGTGAGCACAGAGCAGCGGGGGAACGAGGAGAGAGGTGAGTACTTGTTGTTGTTTTTTTTTATATAAATTAGTGAGTACACAGTGGCCAGAGGCCTTGGGGGGCTACATTATACATGGAGGCCTGGGGAGGCTGGCTGCATTAGTATACATGAAAGCCTGGGAAGGGTGGCTGCATTGTTATAAATGGAGGCCTGGGGAGGCTGGCTGCATTAGTATACATGAAGGCCTGGGGAGGGTGGCTGCATTGTTATACATGGAGGCCTGGGGAGACTGGCTGTATTATTATATATGGAAGCCTGGGGAGGCAGGCTGCATTATTATACATGGAAGCCTGAGGAGACTGGCTGCATTATTATACATTGAGATCTGGGGAGGCTGGCTACATTTTTATACATGGAGGCCTGGGGTGGCTGGCTGCATTGTTATACATGGAGGCCTGGGGAGGCTGGCTGCATTATTATACATGGAGGCCTGAGGAGACTGGCTGCATTATTGTACATGAAAGCCTAGGGAGGCTGGCTGCATTGTTATACATGGAGGCCTGGAGAGGCTGCCTGTATTATTATATATGGAGGCCTGGGGAGGCTGGCTGCATTATTATACATGGAGACCTGGGGAGGCTGGCAGCATTATTATACATGGAGGTCTGGGGGTGCTGCATTATATATGGAGGTTTATGGGGCTGCATAATAAACATGAAGGACAACTTATACATGGACTATAGAGGTTCATTATACATGGAGGAGTATGGGGCTGCATTATACATGGAGGTCTATGGGCATGCATTATACAACATGGAGGACACCTTATACATGGACTAGGGGTGCATTATACATGGATGAGTATGGGGCTGCATAATACAATATGAAGGTTTATGGGGTTGCATTATAATACATATGGGACTATGGGGGCTACATTATAATATATGGAGGACAATGGAGTCTACCTTATACATGGACTATGGGGGTGCATTATAATATATGGAGGACTATGTGGTGCAGTATAATATATGGAGGACTATGGGGTGAATTATAATACATGTAGAACTATGGGAAATGCATTATAATAGATGGAGGACTATGGAGGTGCATTCTAATATATGAAGGGTTATGTGGGACCCTTTATTCTATATGGAAGACTATGTGAGGGCCATTATAGTATTTGGAGAACTATATACAAGGGGGGAAAAAGATACAAGCAGGGGATGGGAACATTTTGTGCTGAGGGAAAACGGCTCTTTCCATCAGCACCCAGCTTTCCCATGCTCTGCTATATATCTTCTCTCACCACCCAGCTTTCCCATGCTCTGATATGGGAAAGCTAGGTGCTGAGGGAAAGATGTATAGCAGAGCATGGGGAAGCTGGGTGCCAAGGACAAGATGGATATCAGAACATAGGAAAGCTGGGTGCTAATAGAGGGATTTCAGATCATGGGAACCCTGGGTGCTGGGAGTAAAAGCCAAGTGTCAGCATCATTATCCTGTACCCAAGTGTCGGTGTATGTGGAGGGGGGGGGCAGGTCTGAACTTTGCATTGGGGCCCATCAAACTCTAGTTCCACCACTAATTATACACGTACAGATACTGTGACTAATATAAAAAGAAGGATCCACATTAAAAGTTGAATAGGGTTTTTATTTCCTAGAAACTAACAATACTGAGGCAGATAATGGCCACATCAGTAATCCGTGGTTAATGGACAGGATCCGTGTGAACTGCCACTTATCTGCCGGCATTTCTAGAGCAGCTTTTGATAAGTAAACTTGGCATAATGTCACACATGCCTCATGTTGCAACAATGAAATCAGGCAGATCCTACATTAGAAAAGCTGCCAGGGATTCTGGCAAATAGGTAGTGGTTTCAAGAGCTCTCCTCTGGTGGGCATGGAATGCTGACAATTAACTTATCCCTAGCAATATTTTTACAAATTATTAATATATTTATCAATTTCTTTTATTTTTAAGATAAAAGAACTTTATGAATTATCTATGTGGTATGAGTTTGAGGTGAAGTTTGGTCATTATAGAAATTAGATTATCTTTATTTATTGAAAAATAGTAAAATATCACACCACGGTGTAAGTATAATAAATAACCAAAGGTCAATTCAATGTGTCAAGAAAAAGTGCATAAAAACACAATACATAATTTGACAATATAGGGTTCACATGACAGGTTAACATGGCTAGCCAAACTTAGCTTAGGGACTGTAGTCAGACTGCCATATATTGGATAGTTCATTAAACTGTGCAGTCCATAGGAAGTCCAAGTTGCCATATAGGTCCAGGCGATCATGTGCTAGAACTGTCCATGTATCTTTAATTGTAGCGTGAACCATCAATCATCATATAAAGTCTCCACCTCGACGCTTGTCCCCACGTATATAAACGTGGTTCATCAGGAGGCCATGTAGGTATAACATCAGATATGCAGATCCATGGTGCCAGGAATCATCAGAATCCGCGGCGGAGCAGGCAATGCTGCAAAGATGAACACCACCGATGCCTCTGTTGACCGTGGTGGTGTTCATCTTTGCAGCATTGCCTGCTCCGCCGCGGATTCTGATGATTCCTGGCACCATGAACCTGCATATCTGATGTAATACCTACATGGCCTCCTGATGAACCACGTTTGTATACGTGGGGAAACGCGTCGAGGTGGAGACTTTATATGATGATTGATGGTTCACGCTACAATTAAAGATACATGGACAGTTCTAGCACATAATCGCCTGGACCTATATGGCAATTTGGACTTCCTATGGACTGCACAGTTAAATGAACTATCCAATATATGGCACAGTCTGACTACAGTCCCTAAGCTAAGTTTGGCTAGCCATGTTAACCTGTCATGTGAACCCTATATTGTCGAATTATGTATTGTGTTTTTATGCACTTTTTCTTGACACATTGAATTGACCTTTGGTTATTTATTATACTTACACCGTGGTGTGATATTTTACTATTTTTCAATAAATAAAGATATTTTATATGGGAATAATGAAATAATTACTGCTGATACCATATTCCCAAGACCTTGAGTCTAAACTTAAACATTATAGAAATTAGGTAGATAAGATTTTAGAGGTTTGAAGAAAAAGACAGCAGAAATCTCATTTGTTTTGGTGGGCAACTGCTCATGTTTCCATTATATTTGATCAAATTCCTTTTTGAATTTTAAATGGATTACTCACTTCGTAATTTTCTTTTTTAAGCTTGATTTGTAGGGCATGGAGTTCATTGAGTCTGGGAAGAACCTTATCAAGGTCATTCAGGTTCAGAGCAGCCTCGCCAATGTTATTCATGAGCTTTTCTCCAAAATTATACAGTTTCTTCGAATTGTTCAAATCAAAATGGCTGAATGAGTTTTTGGTTAAAGGAAAGGCTAGAAAGAGCCTGTAGGAAAAGCAACACAGCAAGTTTATATATTAAAAGTATTATATAAAAAAAAGTTAACTGTAGTGACACAAAAGGACTTACTACCTCATAAATAGCTTCTTGACTTGGAAAAATGCTAAAATATAAAATCTCTCAATCAATATTAGTAAAACTAAAGCTCTGTTACTTTGAAGAACATATGTTAGGGCTGTCTGCTGTCTCACTCTTTTGACAACTATATGACACTTCCTGCACAGGGGAGATCTTGTTTACTTTATTTAAATGGGTACTCCAAGGAGATAAAAAAAAGTCTACTAATGGCCATGCCCTCAAACTCTAAAGATGAGATTTATAGTGGTGTTCTGTAATTTACTGTGTCAGTGGAGCTGCTCCCCCTCTCTTCTGGGATGTTGCATTAGACATCCGGGGGCATGGTCTGCGCTGTTGTAACAGCCAGCCCCCTGATAATATCTGTTCCCTGCAGTGCAAAAACAGGGGGCATGGTGGGGGCGTGACCACACCCCTTGTTCTTGGACAGCAAGGAATCAGATATTATCAGGGGGCTGGCTGTTACCAACTTGCATGTAGCAGGCCATGCCCCCTTGTGTGATGTAATGTCCAAGAAGGAAGAAGAAGCAGGAAGGAGCAGCTCCAATGTCACATTGGATTGCAGGTACAGGAACAGCACTATGGATTTCTATGTCTATGACGGCATGTCCATAAGAATATTTTTTTTATCTCCCTGGAGTACCCCTTTAACCCTGCATCTTTATCTTGTTACATGGCTGATAAATAATGATTTCAATGTAAAGTTTAGATTCTTAGTTTGAGGTAAAGGGGACTTGTCATGTCCAGAAATGCTATTTGCCTGCTAATATAGTCAATCTGCATGTAAATGGCATTGATATACTGACCACCTACCTACCTGAATCAGCAGCTACAAGGAGAAAATGAGATTTTATCATCCCAACAACCATTCCCTCCCAGTTATTATGGCTGTGCAGGGAGCTTGTAGTCACCACTCAATATGTAGGGAGCAGTGACTGTAGTAGCTTCCTGCAAATCTGATTACTGGAAGCAAGTGTTTACATGGAGCATAAAAATTCATTTTCTCACTGTCTTACAATTAGTGTGTTCCAGAGAAGAGAATCTAACCCATTTTTTATTTCTCTGCTAAGGTGCATATAAAACCTGCGTTCCTTTAGTGCTGAGGTAAATTATAACACTGATGTTTTTGAATCTTATAGGACAACAAATGCATATTTATGAACAAAGAAATGGAGGCTTGTTGTTACCTTTCCAGAACTTCTGCTCCAATTTTATCTGGCTGACTAGCAATCTTCTGCCAAATAGAGGTGATAGCGGCCTTTTCAGATTCAGAGAAATTCATGTCTGGTTCGTTTATGTGCAGATGAAATGGACAGTCTAAGAAAAAGAAAGGGTTATGCATTTTAAAGAAAATTTTACATTGAGAATATACACATTTTCACCTATATGTCATCTTTTTTCGTATTATTTAGGTTTCCAAGCTTCTCCTAGTATTATCCAATGAAAATCAGACAGCACATGGATGGCAAAGAAAATGCCTGTGAAAGCCTGATGTATGAATGGAGGCTCACTCTTAGGGAAGGGACGCATCTCAGGGGGACAAGGAAGGCACTTGACCTGGGCACAGTTGACTTGATTTGATGGCCTAAGATGTCTCCCAGTTGGCTTTATTTTGCTTTCCTCCGGAGTGGGATTTGTCTGCTCGCGGAGACGGCTGTCAAGCTTACAGCCAGCTCAAAAAAGTGTAACAACTCCCAGCCATCAATTGTGCTCACAACTTTCAAGTGCAAGTATAACTGAAGTACTGACCAATAGTGATGAGCGAGCATGCTTGTAACTACTCGGTACTCGCACGAGTATCGCTGTACTCGGGCTGCTCGGCGGGGACCGAGTAATCTCGCGATACTCGTGCTGTACTCGTGGTCTTCATTTCTGCATGTTGGCGCTCTTTTGAGAGCCAGCCCTCATGCAGGGATTGGCTGGCAGACCACTGCAATGCCACAGCCCTGTTAGTTGTGGAATTGCAGTGATTGGCCGGCCTGCACAGCGTGACCGAGCCTTTATACCGGCCGGCGCGCTGTGCTCTGCTCACAACTATCCAGACAGTCAGTGCAGGGAGAGTGTCGCTGATTCAGGGAAAGCTTTGCGGCCCTTTATAGTTAGTTCCGGAGCAGGGCTGCAAACAGTGTGACCAGAAGTCCTTCTCAGGACTATTCTAGTTGTATACAGGCAGGCAGGGTATAGCCAGGTCGGAGTACAGTAGCAGAGTCCTTCTCAGGACTATTGTTGCTATATACAGGCAGGGTATAGCCAGGTCGGAATACAGGCTAGTGACCAGAAGAGTCCTTGTCAGGACTATTGTAGCAGTATACAGGCAGGCAGGCAGGCAGGGTAGTGGTGACCGTATACCAGCCTTCATCATATCTGGGGCTGGTGTACACAGTGTAAAACAGTCCAGATAGTGTCAGACTTCTCAGCAATTGTCGCTCCTAAAAACCAGTTAGGTTCTTATTGCGTCCGTGCTTGCATTTAAAAACAGCACGTGTGTGGCAGTCGGTGGCAGGGTACAGGTGCGCGTTTTGCACAAACTATTATATAACGCACAAGTCTAGTGTATAATATACGTCAGTCAGCAGTGTCTGATAGTGTCAGACTTCTCAGTAATTGTCGCTCCTAAAAACCAGTTAGGTTCTTATTGCGTCCGTGCTTGCATTTAAAAACAGCACGTGTGTGGCAGTCGGTGGCAGGGTACAGGTGTGCGTTTTGCACAAACTATTATATAACGCACAAGTCTAGTGTATAATAATACACGTCAGTCAGCAGTGTCTGATAGTGTCAGACTTCTCAGTAATTGTCGCTCCTAAAAACCAGTTAGGTTCTTATTGCGTCCGTGGTTGCATTTAAAAACAGCACGTGTGTGGCAGTCGGTGGCAGGGTACAGGTGCGCGTTTTGCACAAACTATTATATAACGCACAAGTCTAGTGTATAATACACGTCAGTCAGCAGTGTCTGATAGTGTCAGACTTCTCAGTAATTGTCGCTCCTAAAAACCAGTTAGGTTCTTATTGCGTCCGTGGTTGCATTTAAAAACAGCACGTGTGTGGCAGTCGGTGGCAGGGTACAGGTGCGCGTTTTGCACAAACTATTATATAACGCACAAGTCTAGTGTATAATACACGTCAGTCAGCAGTGTCTGATAGTGTCAGACTTCTCAGTAATTGTCGCTCCTAAAAACCAGTTAGGTTCTTATTGCGTCCGTGCTTGCATTTAAAAACAGCATGTGTGTGGCAGTCGGTGGCAGCGTCAGGCTCCATATTGTCCCTGGATACAGACGTGCATGATGGCCTGTAAACATGAAGTGCCCATTGTAAGGAAGTAGGTCTATTGTAGTATAGCCCTAAGGGGCACTTTGCACACTGCGACATCGCAGGTGCGATGTCGATGGGGTCAAATTGAAAATGACGCACTTCCGGCATCGCATGCGACATCGCAGTGTGTAAAGGCTGGATGATACGATTAACGAGCGCAAAAGCGTCGTAATCGTATCATCGGTGCAGCGTCGGCGTAATCCATGATTACGCTGATGCGACGGTCCGATGTTGTTCCTCGCTCCTGCGGCTGCACACATCGCTGTGTGTGAAGTCGCAGGAGCGAGGAACGTCTCCTACCGGCCTCACTGCGGCTTCCGTAGGATATGCGGAAGGAAGGAGGTGGGCAGGATGTTGACATCCTGCTCATCTCCGCCCCTCCGCTCTGATTGGCCGCCTGCCGTGTAACGTCGCAGTGACGCCGCACGACCCGCCCCCTTAACAAGGAGGCGGGTCGCCGGCCACAGGGACGTCGCACGGGAGGTGAGTGTGTGTGTGAAGCTGGCGTAGCCATAACTTTTGCTACGCCAGCTATCACCACATACCGCTGCTGCGACGGGGGCGGGCACTATCGCACTCGGCATCGCAGCATCGGCCTGCGATGTCGTAGTGTGCAAAGTGCCCCTTAGGCAGGGCAGCCAAAAATTGGGAGGCTCCACATTGTCCCTGGATAGAGATGTGCATGAGGGCCTCAAAACATTGTTCCCATTGCAAATGAGCGGGTCTCCTGTCGTTGTAATGCCCATTCAGAAAGAATGGGCGAAAAAATTTACCACTGGGGGTATACCTGAAACAACGGCTTAACTATTGTAACGGTCACCATGATGGCGCATGAGGAGAAGGAGGAGCAGTCCAGCGAGTAGCCAAAGTCCAGAAGTGTGTTACCATGGGTGAGTGGAGGTACATGGCAAATTCCCGTTACAAACTTTAAATTCCGCTGTAATTTGCTGTTGGTGTGTGTGGTGAAGTCTGGCCAAATCCAACCCTTGTTCATCTTGATCAGAGTCAGCCTGTCAGCATTTACAGTTGACAGGCGGGTGCGTTTATCTGTAATGATTCCACCTGCGGCACTAAAAACACGCTCTGACAAAACGCTAGCGGCAGGGCAGGCCAGGACTTCCAAGGCGTAGAGAGCCAATTCATGCCACGTGTCCAGCTTGGATACACATTAATTGTAAGGCACAGAGGAATGTCGGAGTACAGTTGTTTGATCTGCAAGGTACTCCTTGAGCATCTGGGCAAACTTAGGATTTCTTGTGGCACTACCCCTCACCTCAGGGGCTGTGGTATGTGAGGGGCTGAGAAAACTGTCCCACATCTTAAAGACTGTTCCCCTACCTCTGGCGGATTGGACTTGTGCCCCTCTCGGCTGTACGCCTTGGTTGTCCACTGATTCCTGACCTATGCCGCTAGCGTTTTGTGAGGGGAATGCTTTGCCTACTTCCGTGACTATGGCCTTCTGGAACTGCTGCATTTTGCCTGACCTCTCCGCCTCGGGAATAAGAGACATAAAGTTCTCCTTTTAGCGTGGGTCTAACAGTGTTACCAACCAGTAATGATTGTCGGCCAAGATGTTCTTAACGCGAGGGTCACGAGACAGGCAGCTTACCATAAAGTCAGCCATGTGTGCCAGACTCTTAACAGCCATCACTTCAGTATCCTGACCAACACGATGACTGAACATGCTGTCCTCCTCCTCCTCCTCATCATCTACCCTGTCCTCTGGCCAGCCACGCTGAACCGAGGATATGACTGCATGTCATATCCTCAATTTGGCCAGAGAGTTGCTCCATGTCTTCATCCTCCTCCTCGTCATAGTCCTCCACTGCACGTTGTGATGAGACAAGGCTGGGCTGTGTGTTATCATCACCCACACCCACTACTGTTTCTTGCTCAAACTCATCGCGCTCCGCCTGCAATGCATCATGGTTGTTTTTTGAGCAGAGACCATTTTAGAAGGCAGAGAAGCGGTATGGTGACGCTAATAATGTCGTCATCGCCGCTCACCATCTTGGTGGAGTCCTCAAAGTTTTGGCGGATGGTGCATAGGTCGGACATCCATCTCCACTCCTCAGGTGTTATGTGTGGAGTTTGACCCATTTCCCGACGGCTTAGGTGATGCAGGTACTCAACAACTGCCCTCTTCTGCTCACATATCCTGACCAACTTGTGCAGAGTTGAATTCCAACGCGTGGGGACATCACACACCAGTCTGTGTGCCGGAAGATGCAAACGGCGTCTTAAGCCGGCAAGGCCGGCTGAAGCAGTAGGTGACTTTCGAAAATGTGCAGACAGGCGGCGAACTTTTACCAGCAGATCAGACAGCTCTGAGTATGACTTTAGAAACCGCTGAACCACGAGGTTGAGCACATGGGCCACGCATGGAACATGTGTCAGCTGGCCTCGCCTCAAAGCCGCCACCAGGTTCCGGCCATTGTCACACACGACCTTTCCTGGCTTTAGGTTCAGAGTTGTGAGCCAGTGATCTGCCTGCTGTTTCAGAGCTGTCCACACCTCTTCTGCATTGTGGGGTTTGTCACCTATGCAGATTAGCTTCAGCACTGCCTGTTGCCGCTTCGCCGAGGCAGTGCTGCAGTGCTTCTGTGTCGCCCTGGACAAGCCAGGGGCCACAGAGCACAACACTTAAACACCCCACACTCCCTGCAGGCATATCATAGTCAAAACACAAAATCCTTGTTGCCTTCCCCAGGGGCTGTTGTCCACACCAGGGTGTGGAGCCAGGCGTTTGGTCTCCACCCACCGAGGAGGAGGGAAAACACAGGCAGTGAGAGTTAAGCTAAGGAAGTGGAAGGAGGAAAGTAGTAGAGAGGAGAAAAGTGACAGCAAAGAGCCTGAAGTTGGTCCGGGTGTGTGGCCCGGACAGGACAGCAAGGTTGGCAGGATGTGGTGACCGTCTGCAGTGGAGGCCGATTGGAGTCTGCCGTAAGGACCGTGGACGGGTGGTGACCCGGCCGTACCGGACCGGTATACAAAGAGAAGCCAGCACCATTGGCAGAGGACTTTCGGATCCCGGCAAGGCTTGGTGTCGCCGTGAATTTGACAAATCCGTTAGTGAAGGGAACCTCAGGGTTTCCAAACAGCCAAGTCCAGATAGAAGGCAACCGTACAACCGTGAAGGGGAGACACAGCCACCGCCAAGGGCAACCGTCTCCCAGGGCCAGCGCCTGTGGGCAAAAGGGGCTCCTCCGGCCCATATCCAGGTCGGGGAGCGGGTTACCGTTGGGAAACCATCACTACCAACACTTAACTTAGGTGCAGGGAGAGACAGTCATCACTAACCTGCAGGGAGGAACAACCGCAGCCGTCCGAGTGACCCGTCCATCCAGCCACTTGTTTTAAGGTGAACTGTGTCATCATCATTGGGATGAGTGAGTACCTCCGTGCCGTGCGGCACAGCGCTGCCCCTGCGACCCTGCACCTCATCAGGCCCCGCAACCCGCCTGTCATCCATGTCTACCCCATCACCAGGCCCCGGGACAACCAACCCCCCTACCCACGGAGGGGAGAAATAACAACAAAGCTGCTCCCTGTCACAGGCTCCCGGGATCCCCGTCCAGAGCAGCGGTGGTGTCCACACAATCACCACAACCGTGGGTGGCGTCACGGACAATATCCCCAAAACCCAAACCACCCCTTTTCACTCACGGGCGAGTAGCGCCGCTCGAGTCCCCGGGATCCGGCCATCGCTCGAGCCAACGAGCAGCAGCAGCCTTAGAGCAGCGTCAGCCGGACCCGAGCAGTGGGAGAGCGCACCGTCCCCTCCTCCGCCCGCGACACTTCCAGCTTGGGACTGGTGTGGAGGGTAAAGTGGATCAGGATGCGCAGGAGGAGGAGGAGGCTGAGGAGCATGACATTCCGGAGCTGTAGAGTGTGTGTGAAACCCTGACTGAGGTAGGGCCTGCAAAACTTGGTGTGTGAAGGACGTGTTCCGTCCCTCGCTCAGACTGGGTCCCAGCTTGCACAATATTAACCCAGTGTGACGTCAACGAGATGTAGCGGCCTTGCCCACATGCACTTGTCCACGTGTCTGTGGTTAGGTGGACTTTGGCTGAAACAGCGTTGTTCAGGGCACGTGTGATGTTTTGTGACACGTGGTTATGCAATGCGGGGACGGCACACCGGGAGAAATAGTGGCGGCTGTGGACCGAGTAACGTGGGACAGCTGCCACCATCAGGTCGCGGAATGCTTCTGTCTCAACCAGCCTAAAAGGCAACATTTCCAGCGCAAGCAGTCGCGAAATGTTAGCATTTAGAACTGTGGCATGTGGGGTGTTGGCAGTGTATTTGCGCCTGCGTTCAAAGGTTTGCTGAATGGATAACTGAACGTTGCGCTGGGACAAGGACGTGCTTGATGATGGTGTTCTTTCTGCGTAGGCAACTGCAGGTGCAGGAGTGGAGGAGGCTTGTTCGCAGGCAGCATGGACAGGGGATTGGCTCGCATGCACAACCAGCGAAGACGTAGCAGTGACATCAGCAAGCACTGCTCCTCGACTCTGTTGTACTTCCCACATAGTCGGGTGCTTGGCTGACATGTGCCTGATCATGCTGGTGGTGGTCAGGCTGCTAGTTTTGGTACCCCTGCTGATGCTGGCATGGCAGGTGTTGCAAATGGCCTTTTTAGAATCATCTGGAGCCAACTTAAAAAACTGCCAGTGTCAGAGTTCCGGGTTTTCCAGTTTTCTTTTGAAAGAGCTTGCCCTTTGTTAACATGGAGTTTTCTGTTCTGTTGCCCTACTTCCTGTCCATCTGTTTAAAAGCCGCCCCTAAAGCTTAGTCCAGTGCCTGAGTATACTGCTTCCTGTGTGCTCCTGCCCTGCTGCTTTTGGTTCCTGATTGTTATTCGGATCCTCTTGGAAAACAACCGACACCGACTCTGGACTTCATCTGGTATCATCTAGCTGTGCCCGGACTCCGTTTGCCGTCTTTGGTCGGCACTTCTGCCCGGTTCCTTCCGTTTAATACCACTCTGGACTCACATCACGTACGGACATTTTTGGACTTACCTATTGCCCTTTTGTGTCCCGGCTGTTGCGCATTTAGGGCTTCTGGGGTGATTGCCAGACAGTCCCTGTATAGGGGTTCGCTCTTGGTGGTCTCCCTGGGGGAGTCCGGTGCGCGGTCCCGGGAATTCCCTTTCGCTCCGTCCCTGGAAGGTATTTCCTGTATTTATGTTCTACTGTGTTTTTGTTCCGTTTATGTACATATTTGCTGGTTGCATATTATAAACGTCTTGCACCAAGAACTCGTCTCTGGTTGTCATTGCCCTAACGCAATCGAAATCCTCAATACATACAATAGTATTACAGCCAGACTCGGGAAGACCTAACATTTGTACAGGCACCTTGTGTCATGTTGTTCCGGGGAACAGTTGCCTGACGTCTGCCTGGGGCCACCACTCTGCTTCTTACTGCCTGTTGTGATGCTACGCCTCCCTCCCCCTGTGCACTGCTGTCCTCGCTCTGCATATCCTCCTGCCAGGTTGGGTCATTTACTGGATCATCCACCACGTCGTCTTCCTCTTCCGCACCCTGCTCCTCCTCCTGACTTCCTGACAATTGTGTCTCATCATCGTCCACCCCTTGTTGAGACACGTTGCCAACTTCGTGAGAACGTGGCTGCTCAAATATTTGGGCATCTGTACATACAATCTCGTCATGGCCCACTTCAACAGGAGCTGGCGAGAGGCCAGAATTTGTGAATGGAAACGTGAACGAACAGCTCTTCCGAGTGTCCAAGTGTGGGATCAGTAATGTCCGTGGACGTGTACTCGGCCTGGTGGTAGGAAGGAGGATCAGGTTCTGAAATGTGCGGTGCAGTATCACGGCTACTGACACTTGACCGTGTGGAAGACAGAGTGTTTGTGGTGGTGCCAATCTGACTGGAAGCATTATCCGCTATCCAACTAACAACCTGTTGACACTGGTCTTGGTTCAAGAGCGGTGTACTGCTGCGGTCCCCAAGAATTTGGGACAGGACGTGCGAGCGACTAGATGTGGCCCTTTGTTGTGGCGAAATTAGAGCTTGCACACAACCTCGGTCTCTGCCTGCACCACCATCACGTCCACTTCCTTGTTCGTTGACAACGCCCTTGCGCATTTTGCAATGCTGTGCTGATGTGTATTCACTAGACTTGTGCGTTATATCCAAGTTTTTGCAAAACTCACACAAATGCAGCGGAAAGCTGCCACCAACAGGCACACACGTGCGGTTTTTAAACGCAAGCACGGAGGCACTAAGAACCTAACAGGTCTCTATCCAGGGACAACGTGGAGCCTCCCAATTTTTGGCTGCCCTGCCTAAGGGCTATACTATAATACACCCACTTCCTTACAATGGGCACTTCAGGTTTACAGGCCCTCATGCACGTCTCTATCCATGGACAATGTGGAGCCTCCCAATTTTTGGCTGCCCTGCCTAAGGGCTATACTATAATACACCCACTTCCTTACAATGGGCACTTCAGGTTTACAGGCCCTCATGCACGTCTCTATCCAGGGACAATGTGGAGCCTCCCAATTTTTGGCTGCCCTGCCTAAGGGCTATACTATAATACACCCACTTCCTTACAATGGGCACTTCAGGTTTACAGGCCCTCATGCACGTCTCTATCCAGGGACAACGTGGAGCCTCCCAATTTTTGGCTGCCCTGCCTAAGGGCTATACTACAATAGACCCACTTCCTTACAATGGGCACTTCAGGTTTACAGGCCCTCATGCACGTCTCTATCCAGGGACAACGTGGAGCCTCCCAATTTTTGGCTGCCCTGCCTAAGGGCTATACTACAATAGACCCACTTCCTTACAATGGGCACTTCAGGTTTACAGGCCATCATGCACGTCTCTATCCAGAGACAATGTGGAGCCTCCCAATTTTTGGCTGCCCTGCCTAAGGGCTATACTATAATACACCCACTTCCTTACAATGGGCACTTCAGGTTTACAGGCCCTCATGCACGTCTCTATCCAGGGACAATGTGGAGCCTCCCAATTTTTGGCTGCCCTGCCTAAGGGCTATACTATAATACACCCACTTCCTTACAATGGGCACTTCAGGTTTACAGGCCCTCATGCACGTCTCTATCCAGGGACAATGTGGAGCCTCCCAATTTTTGGCTGCCCTGCCTAAGGGCTATACTATAATACACCCACTTCCTTACAATGGGCACTTCAGGTTTACAGGCCCTCATGCACGTCTCTATCCAGGGACAATGTGGAGCCTCCCAATTTTTGGCTGCCCTGCCTAAGGGCTATACTATAATACACCCACTTCCTTACAATGGGCACTTCAGGTTTAAAGGCCCTCATGCACGTCTCTATACAGGGACAATGTGGAGCCTCCCAATTTTTGGCTGCCCTGCCTAAGGGCTATACCATAATATACCCACTTCCTTACAATGGGCACTTCAGGTTTACAGGCCATCATGCACGTCTCTATCCAGGGACAATGTGGAGCCTCCCAATTTTTGGCTGCCCTGCCTAAGGGCTATACTATAATACACCCACTTCCTTACAATGGGCACTTCAGGTTTACAGGCCCTCATGCACGTCTCTATCCAGGGACAACGTGGAGCCTCCCAATTTTTGGCTGCCCTGCCTAAGGGCTATACTATAATACACCCACTTCCTTACAATGGGCACTTCAGGTTTACAGGCCCTGATGCACGTCTCTATCCAGGGACAACGTGGAGCCTCCCAATTTTTGGCTGCCCTGCCTAAGGGCTATACTATAATACACCCATTTCCTGACAATGGACACTTAATGTTTTGAGGCCCTCATGCACGTCTGTATGCAGGAGCATTGGTGAACCTCACAATTTTGGACTGCCCTGGCAAAGGAAAATACTACAAAGACTCACTTCCTCAAAATGGGCACATTAGACTCAAGAGGCCTTCATGTACGTCTCTTCTCAGGGACATCGGAGTGCCACACAATGTTTTCACGTAAAATCTTTCATGTATTAATCTCAAAAAGTAACATACACCAGCTCTATCTCACTATTGGGTATGTGCCCTTAACATTTCCGCCATGAAAAATCATTTTGGGGTCATTTTGGAAGGTTTTCTGGTGAGTCCGTAAAAATGGCGTAAAACGCGGACAAAATTGTTCACAGCTGTGACTTTTCAGTGATAAATGCTTCAAGGGGTCTTCCCCATGCTGTTGCCATGTCATTTGAGCACTCTTCTGAGACTTTTGTGAGATTTTTAGGGTTTCTCCATGCTGCCGGGGGGTCATTTCACAAAAATACTCGGGTCTCCCATAGGATAACATTGGGCTCGTTGCTCGGGCCGAGTACACGAGTATCTTGGGAGGCTCGGCCCGAGCTTCGAGCACCCGAGCTTTTTAGTACTCGCTCATCACTACTGACCAATGCTACTTCCGAGTCAGAGTGATGTCAGCTCCATGATCAGATCACTGCTGATGTCATCCTTTGGTGCCGCAAAGGCAACACTAGTGGAGCGAACGCAGGTAGGAGCTTTGTGTGGCTTACGCTGCTGTCCATCTCCTGGCACCACTAGAGGAACGGACCTAGGTAGGTGCCATTTCACACTCACTGCTTTTGTCTCTGTGATCATTAACAGAGACCATACCACACACCCTCCGAGTAAGGGAGGAATTGCTTTATTTCCTAACTATATGCCTCAGTGACTTTAACAGAGGTATTGCACTCTGCACTTGTGCAACTACTATTTACAGCGGCACACTTATATACTCTTCCTCACTCATTAACCTATCCCTTTTACGTTAATGCTAAATACGGTAGTCGCTGTGACTTTAACAGTACATGCCGTGATTGGCTCTAGTGTCACTGAGACGTATCAGTGTCAGTACTGCTTCCGTAGTACAAGATACCCCTTATCCTCTGCCATAGTCTGCAGCAGAAACTTTGCATGGTGGACCCTGACTGTCTGATATCCCTTTGGTTTTTATAATCAGACAGCCCCCGTAACACTACAGGTAAATATACAGTAAGTCTATGGGGATCAGAAACTGGAGACTAAAAATGTTGGTAGAAGGGATATTAAAATAGGAGCAAGCACGATCTACTTACCAAGGATCTGTTATGGTGGCAAGCTGCTTCCAGGTCACGCATTCATTTCCAGAGCAGCTAATTAACAGTCATTGAATATGCACTGTTTTCCCTGCCCACCGGCACCTGTGATTGGTTGCAGTCACACATGCCCCCACACTGAGTGGCAGCGTGTCTGCATGTCAGCTAACTGCTTTCATTCTAAGGCGCTATGCGCATCTATTTCATAGGTCGGGGTCACACTGGTGTATGGCATTCGATGCAAGAGCATTGGATTCGATATGCTAGTGACCCTTGGCTCAGGCTCTACTGTGATCATGGTCCAAGTGTCATGTTACAGTGACCCGATCCTGCGATTGGATGACAGCTGCGGAGGAGAGGGAGGGATTAATCTCTCCATCTCCTCCTTTGTCAGTCTGTGCGTATATCATACTGCACTTGAATATCATCCTAGAGCAGTCCGACTTTTCTCTCGCTCCCAAAGACTTGTATGGGGTGAGTTATAGGAGACTCACAGACAATCGCAGCATGCTGTGATTTTTTTCCTCAGTCTGATTAGGGCTGAGTAAAAACTCACAAATGTGGGCTGCAGCATTGTCTTAGATGGGGCAGAGTGCAAAGCGAGATTTTCACACTGTACTCATGTGAGTCATACATTATTGTGACGCTACCCGTACAGTGAAAATAAATAAATAAAATTATTAGCATAGGGCCCCCTCATATTATGATACCAGCACAGATAAAGCTCAAGGCCACAGGCTTCAGCCCCCAGCTATGTGCTTATCTTGGCTGTATACTAAAATAGGATAAACTGGATGTGTCGCGGGCGGGGAGGGAACGCTGCGCTCACCCACTGCTCGGGTCCGGCTGCTGCTGCTCGGTCGGTGGCTTGAGCGGTGGGCTGGATCTCGGGGACTTGAGCGGCGCTCCTCGCCCGTGAGTGAAAGGGGGTGGTTTGGTTTAGGGATATTGTCCGTGACGCCTCTCACGGTTGTGGTGACGTTGTGACACCACCGCTGCTCTGGATGGGGATCCCGGGGACTGATGACAGGGAGCAGCCTTGGTGTTTTTTCTTCCCTCCGTGGGTAGGAGGGTTGGTTGTCCCGGGGCCCGGTGAGGTAGGGATGGCGGCGGGTTACGGGGCCTGGTGAGGTGCAGGGTCGCGGGGGCAGCGCTGTGCCGCAAGGCACGGTGGTACTCACTCAGCCAATGACGAATACAAAGTCTCCGGTAAAACAAATGGCTGTATGGACGGGTCCCACGGACGGCTGCGGTAGCTCTCCCGGTAGGTTGGTGTTGACTGCCTTTCCCTGCACCTGTGTTGTGTTCATGGTTCCAATGGCTTCCCACCGGTAACCCGCTCCCCAGCTTGGAGGGATGCTGAGGGAGCCCCTTTTGCCCGCAGGCTCTGGCCCTGGGAACTGTAGCCTTGGCGGTGACTGTATTTCCCTTCACGGTTTGAGCTGTTGCCTTCAATCGGGTCTTGACTGTTGGGAAACCCTGGAGGTTCCCTTCGCTAATGGATTTGACCGGTTTTACGGCGACTCCAAGCCTGGTTGGGGTCCGTAAGCCCTGCCGAATGGTGCTGGCTTCTCTTTGCTCCCCGATCCGGTACCGTCGGGCCACCGCCCATCCCCGGTCCTTACGGTTCACTCCGATCAGCCTCTCCTGCAGACAGTCACCACCGTCTGCCAACCTTGCTGTATGTGCCCGAGCCATGCACCCGGACACGGTCAGTTTTCTCTACTGCCACTTCACTCCTCACTTCAACTCCTCTCAAAACTAATCTGACTCCTTTTCCCGCCTCCAGGACTGTGAACTCCTCGGTGGGTGGGGCCAACCGCCTGGCCCACCCCCTGGTGTGGACATCAGCCCCTGGAGGGAGGCAACAAGGATTTTTTGTTTGACTTCGGTGTGCCTAGCCGGGGTGTGGGGTGTGTTGTTGCAGTACCTGTGACGTCCTGGCTTGTCCAGGGCACCACATTCCCCCTTTGTAAAATGCAGACCGTCCGCGGGCTGCCCGTCCGTCACCGGTTTTATTTTTGGTTAACTGTAGAAAAGGGGTAAAACATATAAAAACAGTAAAAACAAGCATTTTGTATAAGACTTCCCTTAACGGGAGGTACAGTTCTTAAACGTTGCAAACGATAACGGCTTCCGCTCCTCTCCCACCCAAACAACCTGGCCCTGATGCTGCCCCTAAGAAGTGGGCAGCACCCCTTGCCCCAGTCCATCACCAGGCTGCCCGAGCGGGTAAGGTCTCTTTCAGGGGACCCGCATCCATGGGGGACCCCTGAACCCCCGGAGGTTCGCCACTGGTTACGGTAGTGGCGGGCCTGGGCCATCTCTTTCCTCCAGGCCCATCCTCCCAAATCAGCCTCTCCGGAGGTGGTAACGGTATCAAGCCAACACATTTTTATTTACATCCCACTAAGTTTGTGGTTGCCCTGCCAGTTCTCGGGCTTATCCGTAAGAAGTCCCTTACACAACGGTTGCAGGCAGTCCCTACGGGGACTGGTTGCCGGCAACGGCCAGTTTAATCAAAGTGCTAATCAGGTTACATCTTCTGTTGATTACTTATCATTCACAACTTTTAAAATGGTGAACTCAACACATAAAGCCCCCCTTTAAAGAGTAGTTTCCCTATACCTAAGGGGGGGTCTACCTAGGTTGGGACGAGTGGACCTTCGGGGTCCGGTGTCAGTGGTGACAGGCAGTGGGGCAGAGGGAACAATCAGTTCCTCCTCCCTGCTATCGTGTGGGGCAGGCGGAGGCGTAGGGGAGCTGGTACATCCCTGGGCACTGGCTCATGGTTGACCCCTTCCATCATTTCTTCATCCACGAGTTGTGGGAACGGTATCACTGGAAGAATCACCGCGCCATTCTGCGTAGGCCAGTCTGCTGGAAAATCACCCATCATGGTGTGGATTACCTCTTTTGCTTTCTCCGCCGGTCTGGGAACCAGAGCTTCATCCACTATCCACAAGGCTGGTGGGCACCTCTTTAGATGATCCCGGGAAACCGTGGCCAAAGTTCCCCCTGGTCACGGCTGACCTGGTAGGCCTTCCCATTCTCCCATCCTGTGGGCTGTACTACATACGGGGTTTTTTTCCCATTGATCATCCAGCTTGTGGGTCCTTCTCTTTCGCTTCAGCACTACATCCTCAGTGTTACGGGGGGCTGTCTGATAATAACCGAAAGGAGTATCAGACAGTCAGGGTCCACCGTGCAAAGACTTTGCTGCAGACTATGGCAGAGTGCAATACCTCTGTTAACTCACAGAAGGATATAATAAGTAAGTAAAGCAATTCCTCCCTTACTTGGAGGGTGTGTGGAATGATCTCTGTTAATAATCACAGAGACAAAAGCAATGTGTGCGAAATGGCACCTACCTAGGTCCGCTCTTCTAGTGGTGCAAAAGAGACGAACAGCAGCGTAAGCCGCACAAAGCTCCTACCTGCGTTCGCTCCACTAGTGTGCGAGGACACGAACCACTAGATATGGCACCTGCCTAGGTCCGCTCTTCTAGTGGTGCAAAAGAGACGAACAGCAGCGTAAGCCGCACAAAGCTCCTACCTCTGTTCGCTCCCCTAGTGTGCGAGGATACGAACAACTGCCAGACGCAGTATAAGGAATGTTACCCTAGCGGCAACGTCCACCTACGAGTAGAATCACAAGGCCCAGCCAGACCATGTGCCTCAGGCACCTGCCTATGTCCGCTCCCCTAAGAGGTAAGGATACGGACAGCAGCCGAAGCTGTAAGGTATAAGAACGCTACCCTGCCGGTAGCGCTCACCTAGCATAGACAGAGGAATGCCTAGAGGAACGCGCACAGAGCGTCTACTCATATGCATGAACCAAGAGGACTGAGCACCATGCGGCGTGTGTCAGGGTCTTATATAGACTCTGTGCCTCATCCAAGATGGAGGACACCAGAGCCAATCCGCTGCCAGAACGACAGGAGTGACGTCATGCTGGCCTATCACCGAGCAAGACGTCACAAGCTCATGACCAGCGACCAATCGGCATAGAAGGTGTCAGAGACATGTGACCTTGTGTCAGCGATGATGTCACCCGCACATGTGCAATGGCTCCAAGATTGGACTTAGTCTCCGGCGCTCGCACATGTGCAGTAGCAAGAAATCTGGACTTAGTCTCCAGCGCTCGCACATGTGCAGTAGCAAGAAATCTGGACTTAGTCTCCAGCGCTCGCACATGTGCAGTAGCAAGAAATCTGGACTTAGTCTCCAGCGCTCGCACATGTGCAGTAGCAAGAAATCTGGACATAGTCTCCAGTGCTCGCAGCAACCGTAACACTCAGGCTGGAAGGGACCGGCAGGCGCCTTCTTGTTGAAGCACTGCTCCTGTTGTCCCCGACTCCAGCACAAGTTCTTTCCAACATATTCCTGGACCTGTCGGTACTGCGCTCTCTGCCGAGTGTCCCATTCAGCTGTCGAAGGGAGTGCTTCTGGAGCTTCCAAGCCCATTTCCAAATCCACTGGTAGCCGGCCGGGACGAGCTCTCATCAGGTATGCTGGAGTGCATTTCGTAGAGCTGGAAGGGATGTTGTTATACATATCGACCAGGTCAGGTAGCTTCTCCGGCCACAAGTTCCGCTCTTCCAGCGGTAACGTCTTGAGGAGGCCCAGGACCAAGTGGTTCATCTTTTCACACATGCCATTGGTTTGGGCATGGTAAGGCGTGGTCCGGATTTTATTGCAGTCGTACAACTGGCAGAATTCCTGGAATACCTCTGCCTCAAAGGCCGGACCCTGGTCGGTAAGCACCTTCTCGGGGTACCCATGCGGTCGACAGAAATAAGCCTGGAACGGCCTAGCGGCGGTACAGCCGGTTAGGTCCTTAACTGGGACAACCACCATGAACCTTGAATAGTGGTCTACAATGGTCAGAGCGTAGGTGTACCCACTTCGGCTGGGGGTGAGCTTTACATGGTCAAGGGCAACCAGCTCCAGTGGTTGATGCGTAATGATCGGGTGTAGGGGTGCCTTCTGGCTAGCCTCGTCCTTCCTTCTCAATGCGCAGGGGCCACATTCTCGGCACCAGGCCTCCACAGATTCCCGCATTCCACTCAAATAGAACCGCTCTCTCAACAACATCTCCAGCTTCTTCCACCCGAAGTGCCCAGCACCATCATGGTATGCTTGCAGGACGGTGGGCACGTTAGCCTGGGGAATCACCAGCTGGCAGATCTTCTCGTGGGTCTTCGGATTAATCAGCTCACGATACAACTTCCCCTGGTGTAGGTACAGCCTGGTCCGTTCTCACCACAGACGTTGGGCAGGGGCGGCAGGGTCTATCCCAGCAGAACCCTGTTCCACCAGGGTCTTGACCAGGCGGACAGCAGGTGCCTGGTCCTGAGCTTCCTGCCACTCCTGACTGGGCAGCGGGTCCAGGTTCACCCGTTGTTGATGGACATGCACCTTCTCAGTTAGCGGCCGGTGAAATGTAGGCAACTCGATCTCTTCGAGGTCGCCATCCTCTGGCCCCTCTTCAGACAGGTGGGGCATCCGGGAGAGTGCATCGGCATTAACGTTAGTACGGCCGGCCCGGTACTTGATGGTGAAATCGTAGTTGGCTAACCTGGCCACCCACCGCTGCTCCAACGCGCCCAGCTTGGCCGTATCTAGATGGGTCAGCGGGTTATTGTCCGTGTAAGCGGTGAACTTGGCTGCTGCCAGGTAATGGCGGAACCGCTCGGTGAAAGCCCACACCAGTGCCAAGAGCTCAAGCTTGAAAGAGCTGTAGTTCTCAGGGTTCCTCTCAGTCGGTCGGAGTTTTCGGCTAGCATAAGCAATCACCTTCTCCCTTCCGTCTTGGACCTGGGATAGAACAGCCCCCAAGCCCACATTGCTGGCATCGGTGTAGAGGATGAATGGGCGGCTGTAGTCAGGGTACGCTAGTATTTCCTCTCCAGTCAGGGCCGCTCTCAGCTGGCGGAAGGATTCCTCATGCTTTTCTTCCCACACCAATGGGGCTCCTAGGGGTCTACCACCCTTGGTCTGTCCCACGAGGAGGTCTTCCATGGGGGCAGCCATCTTTGTGTACCCCTTAATGAAGCGACGGTAATATCCTACCAGACCCAGAAACTGCCTCACTTCCCTCACCGTTGTCGGTCTCGGCCAGTCTTGGATGGCGGTGACCTTCTCGGGGTCGGGGGCGACACCTTCCGCACCAACCACATGTCCAAGGTACTGCACTCTGGGCTTTAGCAGATGACACTTTGAGGGCTTCAACTTCATCCCATACTTTATAGCAAGGAACGCGAACACCTCGGATAGGTGCTCCAGGTGGGCTTCATACGTCTGTGAGTACACAATCACATCATCCAAGTACAGCAAGACGGTCTCGAAATTTAGGTGTCTCAGACAGCATTCCATCAGCCGTTGGAAGGTTTCGGGGGCATTGCACAGCCCGAACGGCATGCTGTTGAACTCGCAGAGTCCTATAGGAGTGGCGAAGGCAGTCTTCTCTCGGTCTTCCGGTGCCACAGCTACCTGCCAGTACCCACTGGTGAGGTCAAGGGTGGAGAAGTAGTTAGCGGTTCTCAGCGCGTCCAGGGACTCTTCAATGCGGGGCAGAGGGTAAGCATCCTTATGCGTTATCTGGTTAATCTTCCGGTAATCCACACACATCCGCATGGTGCCATCCTTCTTCTTAACCAGTACCAACGGGGCGGCCCAGGGACTACAGCTGTCCCTAATAACCCCTGCCTCCTTCATGTTTCTCAACATGTCTTTGGCGCATTGGTAGTGCGCAGGGGGAATAGGCCTGTATCTCTCTTTTATAGGGGTGTGTGTACCAGTAGGGATGTGGTGTTGGACCCCTTTAATCTGCCCAAAATCTAGAGGATGCTTGCTAAAAACTCGCTCATACTCCTGTACCACCCGGTATACCCCTTCCTTGTGGTGTGTGGGGGTATCCTCAGTGCCACGTGTAGCTCTCGACACCACTCGTCTAACTCCCCCAGGGATGGGGGAGAACTGGCAGTAGGTGGGGAGATCGGGGGAACGGCCTCATGGATGGTGTGGGGATCTAGAGTGAGCAATTTGGCAAGGGTAGCGTACCAGGGGAGCCTAACCTCTTCCTCCCCACAGTTCAACACCTTGGGCGGCCATTACTGTGGGCCAGTGTTCGGAGGGCATGGGCTCTATCATGGCGGGGTAGTCTCGCCCTTGGGGCCCTACCGCTGCCCTATACCAAATCATCATCTCGCTCCTGGGAGTCACAATCAAAGGGGCCGCATCCATCACTCTCACTCCTCCAATCTCTCCCCCTGTTGAATTCACATGCTGGCGATACATCAGGGCCCGGATCTCATGCTGCACAGCTCTCTGTCGCCTCCCCGCCGCCGTGGCGGCCAGCTGCTGCAGTAAGGTCAGCACATAACTCATACAGTGCTCCATCACATTAGTACCTAGCACTACCTTCGGGTTATGATCACTGGGTTCATTCATCATCGCAATCAAACCCTGGTGTTGCAGTTCAGCTCGTCCCACAGTCATGGCCACTTGTTTATACCCCACTTGGGTCAATGGGAGTCCATCAGCGGCAATTAGTGTCATACTGGCATCTGGGGGGGCTAGTTCGTCCTTTCCCCAATACCGCTGATACAGTGTGTATGGGATTGTGGTTACCTGCGATCCAGTGTCCAGGAAAGCCATCAGCGGGATGCCGTCCACTGCCAGGGGGATGATGGGCCGGGCTCCGATGTACCGGTCCCGCCAGTCGGGAGGGCCACTGGGTTCTACTCCTGAGGATTGGCCCGTGGCCCCAGGGGTTGCTCGTTTAACGGACACCGTGGCCGGGCTTGCTGCACCTGTAACAAATCGGAGGTCCATACCGTGAGTCATTGGCCCTCCTCCGCTGCATCCAGGGGACGTCCTCGGGGCTGTCGGCGAGCTGCATCTTCCCCGGGGGTTGGGACCTGGTCGGAGGCTGGAGTGCGGCGAGGATCTTGGCGAGGTCCCCATCCATGCTGCGGACTTGGGCAGCCAGTTCCTCCATCAATCCGCTTGGGGCTGCAGGTACCGGAGGTGTTGGAAGGGTAGGGGCCACCACGAAGGGAGCCGTCTCAGCTGGCCATGGGGCTGTCTCAGGGACTTCCGATGCTGGGGGCTGCAGGGCTTTAATGGCCCGTTCCTTTAACATGGCAAAGCCCACATCAGGGTGTTCCAGGGCCCACAGCCACAGTTGTTTGCGGTCCTCCGAGGACCTCATCCCCTGCACAAACTGCTACACTAGCATTTTGTTGCTGTCCGCATCGTTGATGGTGTCTACTCGCTTCAGTGTGCAGAGGGCGGTTTGCAGATGCAAAGCATAGTCCCGAATGCTATTCGCGGGCCGTTGCCGGCACTGATAAAACTGCATCCGCAGCTCGGTTTCGGTATGGGTCTCAAAGGCAGTCTGTAGCTTCTCAAAGATGGTGGCTACAGAGAACCATTCCCCCTTGGCCCAGGTCTCCGCCTCCTGCTCAGCCGTGCCGGTTAGCTGCCCCAGCACTACCGCTGGACGTTGCTTATCAGTTAGGGGGTACAGTTCTAGTAGCGGGCTAAGCTTCTTCCGGAAGATCTGCAACGCGTCAGGTTTCCCATCGTACTGATGCAGCCAGGTAGCTCCGGGCACGTAGGGCAAGGAGAACGGCATCGCCTGAGCGAGAGCTGGGGCCACGGCACCTCCCGCCAGTGCGGCCGGGACCTGGGCGGGCCCATTCCCATCCGCGGGTGCTACTGTGGCTGCGACCGCCGCTCCTCCAGCGGCTCTGTCGGGCGCATACATCTTGTTTCTGTCCTCCTTAGTCTTTTTCCTGCTCCTCCTCTACAGGGGCGGGGTTTCGGTTTTTGCGCCTCCACTACTCGAGGAGACGCTCGAGCGGGGATTTTTCGCGCCCAAAATGGCGGATTCTCCAAATTTTCGGCCGGACACCTCCGGCGGTCACAAGGCGCACCTCTACCAGACGGCAAAGCGGTAAGATCCTGTTCGTGACGCCAAGTTGTTGCGGGCGGGGAGCAGACGCTGCACTCACCCACTGCTCGGCTCCGGCTGCTGCTGCTGCTCGGTCGGTGGCTCGAGCGGTGGGCCGGATCCCGGGGACTCGAGCGGCTCTCCTCGCCCGTGAGTGAAAGGGGGTGGTTTGGTTTAGGGATATTGTCCGTGACGCCACCCACGGTTGTGGTGAGGTTGTGACACCACCGCTGCTCTGGACGGGGATCCCGGGGACTGATGACAGGGAGCAGCCTGGGTGTTGTTTCTCTCCTCCGTGGGTAGGGGGGTTGGTTGTCCCGGGGCCCGGTGAGGTAGGGATGGCAGGTGGGTTACGGGGCCTGGTGAGGTGCAGGGTCGCGGGGGCAGCGCTGTGCCGCACGGCACGGTGGTACTCACTCAGCCAATGACGAATACAAAGTCTCCGGTAAAACAAATGGCTGTATGGACGGGTCCCACGGACGGCTGCGGTAGCTCTCCCGGTAGGTTGGTGTTGACTGCCTTTCCCTGCACCTGTGTTGTGTTCATGGTTCCAATGGCTTCCCACCGGTAACCCGCTCCCCAGCTTGGAGGGATGCTGAGGGAGCCCCTTTTGCCCGCAGGCTCTGGCCCTGGGAACTGTAGCCTTGGCGGTGACTGTATTTCCCTTCACGGTTTGAGCTGTTGTCTTCAATCGGGTCTTGACTGCTGGGAAACCCCGGAGGTTCCCTTCGCTAACGGATTTGACCGGTTTTATGGCGACTCCAAGCCTGGTCGGGGTCCGTAAGCCCTGCCGAATGGTGCTGGCTTCTCTTTGCTCCCTGATCCGGTACCATCGGGCCACCGCCCATCCCCGGTCCTTACGGTTCACTCCGATCAGCCTCTCTTGCAGACGGTCACCACCGTCTGCCAACCTTGCTGTATGTGCCCGGGCCACGCACGCGGACACGGTCAGTTTTCTCTACTGCCACTTCACTCCTCACTTCAACTCCTCTCAAAACTAGTCTGACTCCTTTTCCCGCCTCCAGGACTGTAAACTCCTCGGTGGGTGGGCCAACCGCCTTGCCCACCCCCTGGTGTGGACATCAGCCCCTGGAGGGAGGCAACAAGGATTTTTTGTTTGACTTCGGTGTGCCTAGCCGGGGTGTGGGGTGTGTTGTTGCAGTACCTGTGATGTCCTGGCTTGTCCAGTGCGCCACACATGCAGCTTCTTTTTTTTTATAAATAAATAATTAAAGAAAACATCATGCAGTCCCACTGAATTTTGATACCCAGCCAAGATGAAGCCCAACAGTTGAGGGCTGGTATTCTCAGACTAGGGAGGGCCATGTTTTAGCATCCTGCAGCAAGGATTGTCACATCCATTAGATGTGACAAGCTTGGCGCTTTACCCGGCTCTTCTGTTGCCCTGGTGCAATTCGTGGTAATAAGGGATTAAATACAGCCTACAGCTGCTACTAAACCTTAGATTAGTGATGGCAGACATCTATGAGACCCTTATCACTAATCTGTAAGTGAAAATAAATAAACACAGACAATAAAAAAATCCTTCATTTCGAATAAAATACAAAAAACACCCACTTTCACCACTTTATTAACCTCCTAAACATCCCTGCAGGTCCGACATAATCCACATGAGGTCCCACAGCGATTCCAGCTCTGCTACATATTAGTCACAGTGAGTGGCCGTATAGCATGTCTGCCCACTGTGAGTGCAGACAGACAACGACTAAGCTGGGATTAGAGATGACTGGTTGCAGACAGATACTGTCACACAGGCTGTGGGCACATCTGACTGCAACCAATCACAGACACCAGGCTGGCCGGTGGATGGGGAAAGCAGTGCATATGGATAAGCAATGATGAGCGGCCCAGGGAAGTCACAGGAGCAATGTACAGCTGCGCGGAAGTATTTATAGCCGTGACGGAGCCTTGGTAAGTATGAAGCGCTTGCTTAATTCTTATTTTCTTTATTCTTCCTTTATTTTTTTAATTTCTTAAGGAGCAAACTCTAGCAATCCTGGGCCCGGCACCCGGGCATCATTGAAACCATGTGGATCCAGACTTTTATAGTCCAGGTCCACCCATCACTATAGTAGCCACACAAAATATTGACATCTTGGGCACAATTTTGCCATTTTCACATATAGGATGTAGTCACTTTTTTCCAGCAGTTTTGACATTAATGGCTGTCTGTGTTGAGTTATTTAGAAGGCACATCAAATGTATATTGTTATACAAGCTGTACACTCACAACTTTACATTTTATCAAAGTGTCATATCTTCAGTGTTTTTAAGTAATTTTCAATTTAAATTTACCAAATATAAACTAATGAATATCAGACATTGCCTTTGAATTGAGGTTCAAAAGATGAAAGGAAAAAAGAAAACAATGAAAATGGCTTGGACAAAAATGATGGTACTTTTAATTTAATATTTTACTGCACAAAAATCCAAAAATAAAATGCGTCTTTACTACAAAACAAGTGGACATTTTGCGGATTTAAAAAAAATGCCTCATAGGTCAATTTTTGCTGCAAAAAGAAAAGCACAGTAGGCATGAGATTTGTATAAATCCCATTTTTTCTGATGAAGCTCCCTTCAGACTGTATGGGACATCTGAAAGAATCATTGTCTGCAGAAGAAAAGGTGAGTGCTATCGTGAGTCCTGAGATATGCTAACAGTAAAGAATTCTGAAACCATTCATGTGTGGGGTTGCTTTGCATTCAAGGGAGTAGACTAACAATTTTGCCTAAGAGCACCACAATGAATAAAGAATGGCATCTGAAAATCCTCAAAGAGCAACTTATCCCAATGATCGAGGAGCAATACGATGATGAACAATGCTTTTTCCAGCATGAAAAAGACCATCTCATAAAGCAAAAGTTAAAAATGAGTAGCCTTGTGAACCAAATATTGAAATTTTGTGTTCATTTCAAAAAAACTTCTCAGATTTCAATCGATTTAGAAATTGAGGTCAACCCTGAAAAAGCAGTGGACAGACATAAACACAACATATACAAACAAATACAACACTGGGTTGCCATCTGTCAAGATAGAGAGTCCATAAGCTGATATCCAGCATGCTAGGGTGATTTATAGAAGTGTTGAAAAATAAGGGTCAACACTGAAATCATTAAAATGTGAGGTCTATTGCCAGGAAACACCCCAGATCTCAATGCTGTTGAAAACATGTGTTCAATCCTCAAAAAAACAACCTCCACTTCAAAAATATTATGTATTGCAAAGTGTGCACAGTACCAACATTCCAAGCTGTACTATTGAAAAAATGAGATTTTTGGCAAAAAATTGCAATTTTTCGAGCCACCCCGCCAACGTCACGGCAAATCTCCTGGGGCAGTCCTAACACTAAAATATTTTTATTTAAAGTGTGCCATGTGGCCTCACATATGCAAAATTAGGACTGCACAGCACGTACCTTGTGCTTTTCAGTCACCGTCTCCATGACTGATTCATGGTTGTGGGCGGGACAGGCCCGAGCACATGCTGCTTAGAATAAATAGCCAGTGGACGGGGTTGGATGGCCAGTGTGAACAGCCACCAACCGCCAAAAATCAGGACAGATGGAAAAATAAACATGAGGTGCACTGCAAGATGAGAATCAACTGGGACCCTATATAACAAGAAAAAACAGCATAAAAACAACCTCCACTTCAAAAATATTATGTATTGCAAAGTGTGCACAGTACCAACATTCCAAGCTGTACTATTGAAAAAATGAGATTTTTGGCAAAAAATTGCAATTTTTCGAGCCACCCTGCCAACGTCACGGCAAATCTCCTGGGGCAGTCCTAACACTAAAATATTTTTATTTAAAGTGTGCCATGTGGCCTCACATATGCAAAATTAGGACTGCACAGCACGTACCTTGTGCTTTTCAGTCACCGTCTCCATGACTGATTCATGGTTGTGGGCGGGAAAGGCCCGAGCACATGCTGCTTAGAATAAATAGCCAGTGGACGGGGTTGGATGGCCAGTGTGAACAGCCACCAACCGCCAAAAATCAGGACAGATGGAAAAATAAACATGAGGTGCACTGCAAGATGAGAATCAACTGGGACCCTATATAACAAGAAAAAACAGCATAAAAACAACCTCCACTTCAAAAATATTATGTATTGCAAAGTGTGCACAGTACCAACATTCCAAGCTGTACTATTGAAAAAATGAGATTTTTGGCAAAAAATTGCAATTTTTCGAGCCACCCCGCCAACGTCACGGCAAATCTCCTGGGGCAGTCCTAACACTAAAATATTTTTATTTAAAGTGTGCCATGTGGCCTCACATATGCAAAATTAGGACTGCACAGCACGTACCTTGTGCTTTTCAGTCACCGTCTCCATGACTGATTCATGGTTGTGGGCGGGACAGGCCCGAGCACATGCTGCTTAGAATAAATAGCCAGTGGACGGGGTTGGATGGCCAGTGTGAACAGCCACCAACCGCCAAAAATCAGGACAGATGGAAAAATAAACATGAGGTGCACTGCAAGATGAGAATCAACTGGGACCCTATATAACAAGAAAAAACAGCATAAAAACAACCTCCACTTCAAAAATATTATGTATTGCAAAGTGTGCACAGTACCAACATTCCAAGCTGTACTATTGAAAAAATGAGATTTTTGGCAAAAAATTGCAATTTTTCGAGCCACCCCGCCAACGTCACGTCCTGATTTTTGGCGGTTGGTGATGAACCAGTCATGGAGACGGTGACTGAAAAGCACAAGGTACGTGCTGTGCAGTCCTAATTTTGCATATGTGAGGCCACATGGCACACTTTAAATAAAAATATTTTAGTGTTAGGACTGCCCCAGGAGATTTGCCGTGACGTTGGCGGGGTGGCTCGAAAAATTGCAATTTTTTGCCAAAAATCTCATTTTTTCAATAGTACAGCTTGGAATGTTGGTACCTGATCCTCCTTCCTACCACCAGGCTGAGTACACGTCCTCCTCGGACATTAATGATCCCACACTTGGACACTCGGAAGAGCTGTTCACGTTTCCATTCACACATTCTGGCCTCTCGCCAGCTCATATTGAAGTGGGTCATGAGGAGATCGTCTGTACAGATGGCCAAATATTTGAGCAGCCACGTTCTCACGAAGTTGGCAACGTGTCTCAACAAGTGGTGGACGATGATGAGACACAATTGTCAGGAAGTCAGGAGGAGGAGCAGGGTGCGGAAGAGGAAGACGACGTGGTGGATGATCCAGTAACTGACCCAACCTGGCAGGAGGATATGCAGAGCGAGGACAGCAGTGCACAGAGAGGGAGGCGTAGCATCACAACAGGCAGTAAGAAGCAGGGTGGTGGCCCCAGGCAGAAGTCAGGCAACCGTTCCCCGGAACAACACGACGACACAAGGTGCCTGTACAAATGTTAGGTCTTCCCGAGTCTGGCAGTTTTTTAAGTTGGATCCAGATGATTCAAAAAAGGCCATTTGCAACACCTGCCGTGCCAGCATCAGCAGGGGTACCAAAACTAGCAGCCTGACCACCACCAGCATGATCAGGCACATGTCAGCCAAGCACCCGACTTTGTGGGAAGTACAACAGAGTCGAGGAGCAGTGCTTGCTGATGTCACTGCTACGTCTTCGCTGGTTGTGCATGCGAGCCAATCCCCTGTCCATGCTGCCTGCGAACAAGCCTCCTCCACTCCTGCACCTGCAGTTGCCTACGCAGAAAGAACACCATCATCAAGCACGTCCTTGTCCCAGCGCAGCGTTCAGTTATCCATTCAGCAAACCTTTGAACACAGGCGCAAATACACTGCCAACACCCCACATGCCACAGTTCTAAATGCTAACATTTTGCGACTGCTTGCGCTGGAAATGTTGCCTTTTAGGCTGGTGGAGACAGAAGCATTCCGTGACCTGATGGCGGCAGCTGTCCCACGTTACTCGGTCCCCAGCCGCCACTATTTCTCCCGGTGTGCCGTCCCCGCGTTGCATAACCACGTGTCACAAAACATCACACGTGCCCTGAACAACGCTGTTTCACCCAAGGTCCACCTAACCACAGACACGTGGACAAGTGCTTGTGGGCAAGGCCGCTACATCTCGTTGACGGCACACTGGGTTAATATTGTGGAAGCTGGGACCCAGTCTGAGCGAGGGACGGAACACGTCCTTCCCACACCAAGGTTTGCAGGCCCTACCTCAGTCAGTGTTTCACCCACACTCTACAGCTCCGGAATGTCATGCTCTTCAGCCTCCTCCTCCTCCTGCGCATCCTCATCCACTGTGCCCTCCACACCAGTCACAAGCTGGAAGCACTGCAGCACTGCCTCGGCGAAGCGGCAACAGGCTGTGCTGAAGCTAATCTGCATAGGTGACAAACCCCACAATGCAGAAGAGCTGTGGACAGCTCTGAAACAGCAGGCAGATCACTGGCTCACACCTCTGAACCTAAAGCCAGGAAAGGTCGTGTGTGACAATGGCCGGAACCTGGTGGCGGCTTTCAGGCGAGGCCAGCTGACACATGTTCCATGCGTGGCCCATGTGCTCAACCTCGTGGTTCAGCGGTTTCTAAAGTCATACCCAGAGCTGTCTGATCTGCTGGTAAAAGTTCGCCGCCTGTCTGCACATTTTCGAAAGTCACCTACTGCTTCAGCCGGCCTTGCCGGCTTTCAGCGCAGTTTGCATCTTCCGGCTCACAGACTGGTGTGTGATGTCCCCACGCGTTGGAATTCAACTCTGCACATGTTGGTCAGGATATGTGAGCAGAAGAGGGCAGTTGTTGAGTACCTGCATCACCTAAGCCGTCGGGAAATGGGTCAAACTCCACACATAACACCTGAGGAGTGGAGATGGATGTCAGACCTATGTACCATCCTCCAAAACTTTGAGGACTCCACCAAGATGGTGAGTGGTGATGACGCCATTATTAGCGTCACCATACCGCTACTCTGCCTTCTAAAACGGTCTCTGCTGAAAAACAAACATGATGCATTGCAGGCGGAGCGCGATGAGTTGCAGCAAGAAACAGTAGTGGGTGTGGGTGATGATAACACACAGCCCAGCCTCGTCTCATCACAACGTGCAGTGGAGGACTATGACGAGGAGGAGGATGAAGACATGGAGCAACTCTCCGGCCAAATTGAGGATATGACATGCACACCAGTCATATCCTCGGTTCAGCGTGGCTGGCCAGAGGACAGGGTAGATGAGGAGGAGGAGGAGGAGGAGGAGGAGGAGGACAGCATGTTCAGTCATCTTGTTGGTCAGGCTACTGAAGTCCTGGCTGTTAAGAGTCTGGCGCACATGGCTGACTTTATGGTAAGCTGCCTGTCTCGTGACCCTCGCGTTAAGAACATCTTGGCCGACAATTATTACTGGTTGGTAACACTGTTACACCCACGCTACAAGGAGAACTTTTTGTCTCTTATTCCCGTGGAGGAGAGGTCAACCAAAATGCAGCAGTTCCGGAAGGCCATAGTCACGGAAGTAGGCAAAGCATTCCCCTCACAAAACGCTAGCGGCATAGGTCATGAATCAGTGGACAACCGAGGCGTACAGCCGAGAGAGGCACAAGTCCAATCCGCCAGAGGTAGGGGAACAGTCTTTAAGATGTGGGACAGTTTTCTCAGCCCCTCACGTACCACAGCCCCTGAGGTGCGGGGTAGTGCCACAAGAAATCCTAAGTTTGCCCAGATGCTGAAGGAGTACCTTGCAGATCGAACAACTGTACTCCGACATTCCTCTGTGCCTTACAATTATTGGGTATCCAAGCTGGACACGTGGCATGAATTGGCTCTCTACGCCTTGGAAGTCCTGGCCTGCCCTGCTGCTAGCGTTTTGTCAGAGCGTGTTTTTAGTGCCGCAGGTGGAATCATTACAGATAAACGCACCCGCCTGTCAATTGAAAATGCTGACAGGCTGACTCTGATCAAGATGAACAAGGGTTGGATTGGGCCAGACTTCACCACACCACCAGCAAATGAGAGCGGAATTTAAAGTTTGCCATGTACCTCCACTCACCCATGGGTACACATTTCTGGACTTTGGATAATCGCTGGACTGCTCCTCCTTCTCCTCATGCGCCACCATGATGATGACCGTTACAAATTGCAATACTTAGGCCTTTGTTTCAGGTATACCCCCAGAGGTAAATTTTTTCGCCCATTCTTTGCAGAATGGACATTACAACGACAGGAGACCCGCTCCTTTGCAATGGGAACAATGTTTTGAGGCCCTCATGCACGTCTCTACCCAGGGACAACGTGGAGCCTCCCAATTTTTGGCTGCCCTGCCTAAGGGCTATACTATAATACACCCACTTCCTGACAATGGACACTTAATGTTTTGAGGCCCTCATGCACGTCTCTACCCAGGGACAACGTGGAGCCTCCCAATTTTTGGCTGCCCTGCCTAAGGGCTATACTATAATACACCCACTTCCTGACAATGGACACTTAATGTTTTGAGGTCCTCATGCACGTCTCTACCCAGGGACAACGTGGAGCCTCCCAATTTTTGGCTGCCCTGCCTAAGGGCTATACTATAATACACCCACTTCCTGACAATGGACACTTAATGTTTTGAGGCCCTCATGCACGTCTCTACCCAGGGACAACGTGGAGCCTCCCAATTTTTGGCTGCCCTGCCTAAGGGCTATACTATAATACACCCACTTCCTGACAATGGACACTTAATTTTTTGAGGCCCTCATGCACGTCTCTACCCAGGGACAACGTGGAGCCTCCCAATTTTTGGCTGCCCTGCCTAAGGGCTATACTATAATACACCCACTTCCTGACAATGGACGCTTAATGTTTTGAGGCCCTCATGCACGTCTCTACCCAGGGACAACGTGGAGCCTCCCAATTTTTGGCTGCCCTGCCTAAAGGCTATACTACAATAGACCCACTTCCTTCCAATGGGCACTTCAGGTTTACAGGCCATCATGCACGTCTCTATCCAGGGACAACGTGGAGCCTCCCAATTTTTGGCTGCCCTGCCTAAGGGCTATACTACAATAGACCCACTTCCTTACAATGGGCACTTCAGGTTTACAGGCCCTCATGCACGTCTGTATGCAGGGGCATTGGTGAACCTCACAATTTTGGACTGCCCTGGCAAAGGAAAATACTACAAAGACTCACTTCCTCAAAATGGGCACATTAGACTCAAGAGGCCTTCATGTACGTCTCTTCTCAGGGACATCGGAGTGCCACACAATGTTTTCACGTAAAATCTTTCATGTATTAATCTCAAAAAGTAACATACACCAGCTCTATCTCACTATTGGGTATGTGCCCTTAACATTTCCGCCATGAAAAATCATTTTGGGGTCATTTTGGAAGGTTTTCTGGTGAGTCCGTAAAAATGGCGTAAAACGCGGACAAAATTGTTCACAGCTGTGACTTTTCAGTGATAAATGCTTCAAGGGGTCTTCCCCATGCTGTTGCCATGTCATTTGAGCACTCTTCTGAGACTTTTGTGACATTTTTAGGGTTTCTCCATGCTGCCGGGGGGTCATTTCACAAAAATACTCGGGTCTCCCATAGGATAACATTGGGCTCGTTGCTCGGGCCGAGTACACGAGTATCTTGGGAGGCTCGGCCCGAGCTTCGAGCACCCGAGCTTTTTAGTACTCGCTCATCACTAGTTATCACCTGTCCGGTGGATAGGTGAGCGATAACCGGAATATCCCTTAAAGCGGACTTTACACGCTACAATTTATCTAACGATGTGTCGGCGGGGTCACGTCGTAAGTGACGCACATCCAGCATTGTTAGTTACATTGTAGCGTGTGATACCTCCATGCGATTACGATTGAACGTTAAAACGTTGATCGCATGCATGTCGTTCAATTACTAAAAATTGAACATCAGTTTGTTGAATGTTCCCAAGGCAGCTGTGTGTGACACCCCGGGAACGATGAACACAGCTTACCTGCGTCCTGCGGATTCCGCCGGCAATGCGGAAGGAAGGAGGTGGGTGGGATATTTACGTCCTGCTCATCTCCGCCCCTCCACTTCTATTGGCCGGCTGCCGCGTGACGTTGTTGTGACATCGAACGTCCCTCCCACTCCAGGAAGTGGATGTTTGCCGCCCACATCGAGGTCGTATGGAAGGGTAAGTACGTGTGACAGGAAATAATCGTTTGTGTGACATGGTCAACAAATTGATCGTGCCGCACATACGATGGGGGCAGGTACAATCGCATACGATATCGTATGTGATATCGTAAGGTGTAAAGCAGCCTTTACATTTATGCATTGTTTGTGGAAAGAATTGTAGGTTTACTATAACATTTATTGGGGTACAAACCTATTTCGGTCACTTTTTATTCCACATTTTGTGAAGCAACATTTGGTAAATTGCAGAGCACGTAAACAATCTTAGGCCCCTGTTTCATCTAGCAGGGATGGCCCATGGAGGGCTTATGCTATGGCAAAGTCATGACGCTCCTAATGATCACTTTAAAAGGCTGAATTGTCAATCATTAAAGTTATAGATTGTCACTGGACATATTATATTTTGGTATCATGCATGTAATATAGAGTATGCTGAATATATAAAGTGTTTGGGAAAAAAAATCTCCTTCCGAATGCCTTCTATTATTGCCTGTGTAGTCGATCAGGAAAAAATGGGGTTCTTTTGTGTTGCCTCAAAGGGTGAAAGGACTCCAAATGGATTAAGTTGAAAATGGTTTATTAGTCTACACGTTTTAAGGCAATCTCGCCCCTTTTTCAGGACAAAACAATAGTATACATAGTCAGTTACAATGACAAATGGCAGGATATGAGATCAATATTGAAACGCCATTGGAATGTACTTAAAACAGAACCTTCCATTGGGGCCAGTCTACCACCTAACCCTCCAATGACAGCGAGGAGAGCCTTTAATCTATGTGACTCGCTGGTCTGTAGCCACTATGTGGCTAGGGTGCCTCGTATTTTTGATGGGGGGGAACCACGCTGTGGTTTCTTTTCTTGTGGCTCATGTATTGCCTGTCGCAATATGATCAGGGCGACCAGATTCTCCTCTGCTGATGGTAGCCGGGAATATAAGATTCGTCAGCGCATTACTTGTCGTACTGTGGTGTATTATGCTACATGTGGGTGCAATCTTATATACAGTTAGGTCCAGAAATATTTGGACAGTGACACAAGTTTTGTTATTTTAGCTGTTTACAGAAACATGTTCAGAAATACAATTATATATATAATATGGGCTGAAAGTGCACACTCCCAGCTGCAATATGAGAGTTTTCACATCCAAATCGGAGAAAGGGTTTAGGAATCATAGCTCTGTAATGCATAGCCTCCTCTTTTTCAAGGGACCAAAAGTAATTGGACAAGGGACTCTAAGGGCTGCAATTAACTCTGAAGGCATCTTCCTCGTTAACCTGTAATCAATGAAGTAGTTAAAAAGTCTGGGGTTGATTACAGGTGTGTGGTTTTGCATTTGGAAGCTGTTTCTGTGACCAGACAACATGCGGTCTAAGGAACTCTCAATTGAGGTGAAGCAGAACATCCTGAGGCTAAAAAAAAAGAAAAAATCCATCAGAGAGATAGCAGACATGCTTGGAGTAGCAAAATCAACAGTCGGGTACATTCTGAGAAAAAAGGAATTGACTGGTGAGCTTGGGAACTCAAAAAGGCCTGGGCGTCCACGGATGACAACAGTGGTGGATGATTGCCGCATACTTTCTTTGGTGAAGAAGAACCCGTTCACAACATCAACTGAAGTCCAGAACACTCTCAGTGAAGTAGGTGTATCTGTCTCTAAGTCAACAGTAAAGAGAAGACTCCATGAAAGTAAATACAAAGGGTTCACATCTAGATATAAACCATTCATCAATTCCAAAAATAGACAGGCCAGAGTTAAATTTGCTGAAAAACACCTCATGAAGCCAGCTCAGTTCTGGAAAAGTATTCTATGGACAGATGAGACAAAGATCAACCTGTACCAGAATGATGGGAAGAAAAAAGTTTGGAGAAGAAAGGGAAACCCAGCGTTTGGTGATGTCTATGGGTTCCAGACTTAAGGCAGTGATTGTCTCCAAAGGATTCGCAACAAAATATTGAAAATAAAAATTTTTTTTTGGGTTTGGTTTATTTGTCCAATTACTTTTGACCTCCTAATATGTGGAATGTTTGTAAAGAAATGTGTACAATTCCTACAATTTCTATCAGATATTTTTGTTCAAACCTTCAAATTAAACGTTACAATCTGCACTTGAGTTCTATTGTAGAGGTTTCATTTCAAATCCAATGTGGTGGCATGCAGAGCCCAACTCGCGAAAATTGTGTCACTGTCCAAATATTTCTGGACCTAACTGTATATAGGACTCACTACACGTGAGCTACGATTTCGCACACGTGAGCATGTTAGGAATATCTCTCTGGCATCAGATTTGGATTTTGATGATCCACGCCTAACTACGTTACCTCGTCATCACAAGGTGAAACACGGCTGTGACCCAGCTCTTTTTAGAGTAAGGGGCATTGATGTGGTGCACCTTGGGATGAGGGGTGGTGATTATGGCAAAAATTTGGCCCAAAGGGAGTGTGGTTGGATAGTTCGCCTTGGCACTATGACGCCGAATGGTCTCAACGAGAAACTCAGCTTCTCACCATTTCTGTAGTAATATTATTGTGGATTTTTTCTGTCTCTCTGGGGGCAATTCATATATGTGTTTCACATGTATGTGTTGTTTTTAAATTGATTTTAATTTCACTTTTTTTGTTCTCTTTCTTTTTCTTTTCCTTTTTATATTGTTGTGGCCTATGATATAGGTTTCTAAAAACAGCATATTGTGTGTTTCATGAACATGGAACATGATACATCTATACAAGCCCTACGTCTTCTTATGCCCGGAGCAGGATGGATACATTTAAATGGTGGAATTTTTACATGAATAATTATAAATGTTTGATTGGGATAAGAGATAACTATATGGGAAACATTAATATGAAATAATCTCTCCCCATATTAGCATTTTTTATATAAATTTGACCGTTTCTTGTATCTCACCTGTATCATGTATTCATACATTTGTAAATTATTGCAAAGTAATGTAAATGATTGCACCTTGTAATTGCTGTTGGGCCTTCACCATGTCCTATGTATGCCCCCTAGTGGGGTGATGCTATCACAGGGCCCGTGTGAGAATATGCATGCACAGACCTGTGGGGTGAATGACGCTTATACTGTTTTTTATGTATGCGCTTTGTTGTCTCCCCTCTGTTGGTGTGCTATTTACGAGCGGGCCTGTGATGACATCACTCGTGCCAAATTTGACGGGGTAGGGTGAAGCTGGGGATGCCCACCTTCCTGCCCATAATAGAGATGGCCGCGGAGCATGTCTCTTGCCATTCCCGATCCCGCCCACACTGAGGAGCTCTGTTGCGGTGGGAGGTGATGTCATGTTTGGCGTCACTTCCGCTAATGAGACTCGGAAGTGATGGGTAATCTCAGGTGATTTATGGGCATATATAGAGGCGACTGGCCACATATTGTCCACACATTGTGTGACGCCCTGCACTAGCCAGGTAGTCACAGGTAGGCCCTTGCACAAACACCTTCCCCTAATAAGGTACCAGCAGCCAACCTACAAACCCTAGTCACCTCCCTCAGGGTTTGATGTCCACACCAGGGGGCGGAGCCAGGTGGTTGGCCACGCCCACCGCGGAGTACATAGACCCTGAGGCAGGAAAAACACAGTAGATTAGTTTTGACAGTGAATTGGAGTGGAGTTCAAGTGCAGACCTGTGTCCAGGTCTGCCACAGTCTAACACCAGGTGTCTGGGTTCGAGCCCAGTCACCTCTAGCTAGGAGGAAGACGGTGGTGGCCGCCTGCAGGAGCTGGGATTACAGCCGGTGGAACTGTAAGGGACCGGGACCGGGTAGTGGCCCGCTGGTACCAAACCGGGGGGGGAACCAATTGGAAACCGGAGCACCAGGAGGGGTTCTCAGACCCAGTACGAGGCCCAGAAACCACTGGACTGAGTTGAATTCACTGATTGGGGTCTGGACTTTAGGTCCTTTCCCACCCAAGACCCGACTGAAGACAACAGCCCAACCATAGGGATAGAAAGCCACCGCCCAGGCATCGAGATCCCACGGGCCAGCGTCTGCGGGCAAAAGGGCTATACCGGCACACACACAGCTGGGGAGCGGACTACCGTTGCTCAGGCATATGAGTCACCATTCTACAAAAGGTGAGGTGCAGGAGAAAGGCGGAAACCACCAACCTGAAAAAGGGGAAAAGCTGCGGGCACCATCCACCATCTTGCTTGGTTTACCAGAGACTCCAGTGTGTCTGTAATAGTGAGTACAACAGTGCCCTCGGGCCTTGCACTGCGCCGCACTGCACCGACACGCCAGCACACATCCATCCCCCCGCCACAGCACCTCCCTCAGGCCCCCGGGACCATTATCCCCCTACCCACGGAGGGGTCAACACCAAGCTGCGCAACACCATCCCCGGAACCTAGTCAACGGCAGTGGTGGTGTCCATCCATTCACCACAACCCGTGGGTGGCGTCATGAACTTAACCCCCCAACATACAACCGCAGCCTCGGCCGTGGACCTCCCCACCGAACACCACCCCTCACGTAGCGCCAGCATCCCTTCAGAGCGACGTGACCCCCCTGGGTCCAGGAGGAGCTCGAGCCACCCACCGACGAGCCCGGATCCGAGCGGCTCAGCAGACGGCCAAGCCCCGGGGCAGGACAATTGACCCCCGAAGAAGCATCGCAAGAGAAACGCGTTGGGACTTCTCCTCCCCATATTGGACTTCTGCCCTGCCACTGCCCAAGCACTTTGCACTTTATTAAGTGGGTAAGCAGCAAATATACTATGTATTTGTATTGTGAGGAAATAAATCTTCTTTTTCTGTGATCTTATGAGATTGCTGCTTGCCCATATCGTTATATGTAAGACTCTTTACTGTGGCAGATGTCCCTTTTTGGGAATAATTTTCTGGGACTGCTTTTCCTGCATAATATATTTTCTATTGCACCATGTGATTTTATCCTTGTCTAACAGATTGTTAAATAAACATGTTTTCACTTTGATATCTACAAGGTATTTGATTGTAATTATTAACATTATGTTTGGTCATTTAGCACTCCCTGTTCTTTTGCTTAAATATACAGATACTATGGTTTTGTCCTAAGTAAAGGGCGAGATTGGTTTGAAATGCGTAGACTATAAACCATTTTCAACTTATTCCATTTGGAGTCCTTTTCATCCATTGAGGCAGCTTAGAAGGACTGCATTTTTCCCTCATCATCCTCTATCTTGCTGTGCATCACCTGTGGATCTCCAACAGTGTGTGACACACGCATCAGTAGTTGTGTCATACACAACTTTCTCAGGTTAGGTAATAATATCATCCTTACCCGTATCGTTAACTAGATAATACCCTATTATGTTTTTTTCTGTCTTAATTTATCCCATTATTGCCTGTGTATAAAGCTGCATTATTTTGGATTATAAAAGTAATGGTAGTCAAAAGAAACTTAAATAATCAATCTTTCCATTACACCCATCATTCATACAAAAAAAGGTAAAAAGAACTTAAAGCCCATAAAAAGAAATAAACTCACCTTATGAATTCTGTAGTATTTACAGGCTGTATATGTGCAATAAACTCACCTTATATATTCGGTACCATACATGCTGTAGGGACATGAGACTCACAGCATGACCACTGCCTCCTGGACATACTAGCAGCTGTTTGTATAAAGCACATAACTTTTATTTATGGAAGCTGGTAAAAATTAACTACTGTCTACTATAGTACGCTTTCATTTTTATTACCTCCCTAGTTTCACAATATTTCTTTTCTGTCAACTATGGAGAACACGCTTGTTAACATTCAGACAGTAGTGTAACTTGAAGCTCTTGGGGCACCAAATTCAAACTTTCCAGCAAAGATCCCAACTGATGAGTCTTACTCTTTACTAGTTTTGGTTTTCTCGGATGAGCCAAACAAACTTTTGCCCATTATCTTAAACTCCAGGGTCATGGTGCAACTGCAACCCTTGTACCCCTTGCATTCAAACTGGTACATACACTGGAGTTCAAAATTAGAGAACAATGTATGATCACTTGATTTTTTAAAAAATAAATAAAAAAAATGTAATCTACATTGATCAACATTTGAAGTTCTTTTGTAAGAGGTACACCATGCCACTAGAACAGTGTTTTACAAAAGATACAAAGTTTATCAACATAAAACCTTTATTTTTTCTAAAACATGATAATTATAATTAGAGGACAGCAATGACTGCAGCACAGAGAAAGATATAAGATATGCTTTGAATGACTTCAGCACATTTACGGCCACAGGACATCACTAGTGTAGCACCCCTGAACCCCTCAGGGCACTCAAGGTATTGCATCCTGACAAAGATGCAGGGCCTACCCCCAGGGACCTGGAACACCAGTGCCGGTAACACCAAAACACATAACATCCCCAGTTTCCCACTCCAAATTAGGGAAGACTGACTAGTCGGGGACCCAATGGATGGCCACCCCAAGGTGGAACCAGTCCAGTTCACTAGACGGCAACCTGGAGGAAGGGGACAGACACTAAGACAGTAGGGAGTCCGGTAGTGACAGTTGAAGGGGACAGACGTGTCTCCAGACGGGCTCATGTAGCAGTGACCTAGGTGGTGTAGAAGAGTGGTTGCCAGGGAGGTACAGCCAGTTACCCCTGGAGCCAGAGCACCTAGATCAGATGACAGCTTCAGGCAGCCTGATTAATACCTGCACAGTGAGGGGACCTTCACGGACCTCACTGACCCAAGAATCCGGGGGCACCAGCAGTAAAGATTGAGCTAGGGAACAGAATACTGACCCTACAGGGTTCGCACTGCCCGCCGTACAGATGAGAGACTGCCGACAGACAGTAAGAGACCCACAATTGCTCCATGCTACAGGGTCCAACCAGCCAGTGAGAGGTGCTGGGGAAAGAGACTACCAGGTCACTAGACCAGCACTGGGACAAAAGGGACCAGAGGTCTGAACCAGCCGTCCTCACTGCCTCAACTCAACACCACCGTGACTAAAAGCAGAAGTTGCACTGCATCACCATCGTGTGGTCTCCCTTCTTTCTGCCCTGGATCCCACCATCCACTCCCTGGGGCTCGGCCCCACTTGCGGAGGGCCTACCATCCAGGCTGCCACCACCATCAGCCCCAGTGGTAACAGACTGTGCAGCGGCGGTTCCATCAACATAATCGCAACCTGAAAGTGGTGTCACAATATAAACTCTTTCATCTCCCCTGTACATATTCCCCATTGAAAAGTGACCCCCAGGGTCACGGAACCGGGCATCGGCCATTACACAACCGTGACACAGCATCCTCGTATATATACAGCCCGGGATCAAGTACCCCATAGCCATGGGGCGTCACACTGCTCTGGTGATATTTTGTCCACTCTTCTTCAAGTCTTTTCCCCAGTTCTTTGACTGTTGTGAGTTTCTTGGCCGTAACTTTGTCACCAAGGATTTTCCAAAGGTTTTCTATTGGGTTTAGATGAAGAACTTGGGCTGGCCATTTTATTGTTTCAATGTTTTCTGTTTTATAGAACTGCTTTACTTGTTTTATTGTGTGACAGGGGGCAAAGTCCTGCATGAAAATTGCTGGATGATTGAGTAATGAACACAAGTAAGGAACCACGTATTGTTGAAGAAGGTTCTTATCCATAGTTGCACTTAGGCGGGCTTTGCACACTACGACATCGCAGGTGCGATGTCGGTGGGGTCAAATTGAAAGTGACGCACATCCGGCATCGCAGGCGACATCGTAGTGTTTAAAGCCTAGATGATACAATTAACGAGCGCAAAAGCATCGTAATCGTATCATCGGTATAGCGTCGGCGTAATCCATAATTAGGCTGACGCGACGGTCCGATGTTGTTCCTCGTTCCTGCGGCAGCACACATCGCTGTGTGTGAAGCCGTAGGAGCGAGAAACATCTCCTACCGGCGTCACCACGGCTTCCGTAGGATATGCGGAAGGAAGGAGGTTGGCAGGATGTTTACATCCCGCTCATCTCCGCCCCTCCGCTCCTATTGGCCGCCGTGTGACGTCGCAGTGACGCGTACGACCCGCCCCCTTAATAAGGAGGCGGGTCGCCGGCCAGAGCGACGTCCCAGGACAGGTGAGTCCATGTGGAGCTGCCGTAGCGATAATGTTCGCTACGGCAGCTATCACAAGGATATCGCAGCTGCGACGGGGGCGGGGACTATCACGCTCGGCATCGCAGCATCGCCTTGCGATGTCGCAGCGTGCAAAGTACCCCTTACTCTGCAATGTAGCTTTTATGAGAGGTCCAACTCCTGCTGCAGAAAACATTCCCCAAATCATGACACTTCCTCCACCACCTTTCACTGACTTCTTAACACACTTTGTACTCAGTTTTTTTCCCGATTGTCCATGCACATAATTTTAGATGGTTGACATAAGAGAGCAGATCTTTGGTTCATTGATATTACCTCTGAATATTTGCATCCTTAGATCCTCCATTGGAGAATCCATTAGATGACTGGGCTGACGTTCAAAACCCAGTTCAGTAGAATACATTCTCTTAGTATTCTTAGAAATTGTCAAATTGAATATCATTTATAAGTTTTTTTAAATGTGAGAATTCTGGATGTACATATACGTGTGTGTACTTTTGGATTGATCCTGCACATTGACTCGTGTTGCCCTTGTCGCGGGCGGAGGAGGGGACGCTGCGCTCTCCCACTGCTCGGGTCCGGCCGCGGCTGCTGCGGCTGCTGCTGCTCGGTGGTGGCTCGAGCGGTGGGCCGGATCCCGGGGACTCGAGCGACGCTCCTCGCCCATGAGTGAAAAGGGTGGGGATTGATTGTGGGGATTTGGTTATTGTCCGTGACGCCACCCACGGTTGTTGCGAGTTTGGTGACACCACCGCTGCTCTGAATGGGGATCCCGGGAGCGATGACAGGGAGCAGCCTGGATGTTAGTTCTCCCCTCTGTGGGTAGGGGGGTTGGTAGTCCCGGGGCCCGGTGATGGGGTAGGGATGGATGTTAGGCTGGTTACGGGGCCTGGCGAGGTGCAGGGTCGCGGGGGCAGCGCTGTGCCGCACGGCACGGTGGAACTCACTCAGCCAATGATGAGGACACAGTTCTCGGTAAAACACACGGCTGGATGGACGGGTCTCACAGACGGCTGCGGTGTTTCTCCTCCTGGCAGGTAGATGGTGACTGCCTTTCCCTGCACCTGTGTAACGTATATGGTTCCAATAGGTTCCCACCGGTAACCCGCTCCCCAGCTTGGATGGGTGCTGAAGGAGCCCCTTTTGCCCGCAGGCTCTGGCCCTGGGAACTTTAGCCTTGGCGGTGACTGTGTTTCCCACTCTCGGTTGGACTGTTGCCTTCTGACGGGACTTGGCTGCTGGGAAACCCAGGAGGTTCCCTTCGCTAACGGATTTGGCAAATTCACGGCGACTCCTAGCCTTGCCGGGGTCCGTAAGCCCCTGCCGGGTGGTGCTGGCTTCTCTTTGCGTACCGGTCCAGTACCGCCGGGCCACCGCCCATCCACACTCCTTACGGTTAGCTCCAATAGGCCACTCCTGCAGACGGTCACCACCGTCTGCCAAGCTTGCTGATCCGTCCGGGCCATGCACCCGGACCAACTTCAGGCCTCTCTTCTGCCACTTCCCTCCTTCCACTTTCATTTCCAACACTAATCTCTCTCCACTCCTCAACTCATCTGCCTGCTTTTCCCGCCTCCAGGACTGTGAAATCCTCGGTGGGCGGGGCCAACCGCCTGGCCCACCCCCTGGTGTGGACATCAGCCCCTAGAGGAAGGCAACAAGGTTTTTTTGTCTGACTTTGGTGTGCCTGACCGGGAGTGTGGGGTGTGTTGGTGTTGTTCTGTGATGACCTGGCTTGTCCAGGGCGCCACATTCCCCCCTTAGTAAAATGCAGACCGTCCGCGGGCTGCCCGTCCATCACCGGTTTTATTTTCACAAACTGGAAAAGATAAAACGGTAAACATATTACAAGTATAATAACATCTTCCCACATCGGGAGGTACTCTTACTTAAACGTTGCTAACGGTGTTGGCTTCCGCTCTCTCCCACCCAAGCAACCTGGCCCTGATGCTGCCCCTAAGCAAACAGGCAGCACCCCTTGACCCCAGTCCAGCACAAGTTACCCGAGCGGGTTCTGTCCTTTTCAGGGGACCCATGTCCATGGGGAACCCCTGAAACCCCCAGAGGATCGCCACCGGTTCCGGTGGTGGCTGGGCCCCAGCCTGCTCCACTGCGGGCCCTTCCTCCAATCTGCCTCTCCGGAGGCGGCAACGGTGAAAGCCAAAAACATAATTATTTACAAGCCACAAGTTCGTGGTTGCCCTGCAAGTTCTCAGGCTGGTCCATAAGGAGTCCCTTATGCAAAACTTGAAAATAGTCCCCACGGGGACAACGGTGCCGGCAACGACCGGTTTGAATCAAGGTTTGTTAATCAGGTGAATTTCGGTTAATCATTCTTATCATTCTTTCAAAACATTTAAACGGTACTTTTAACACACACAGACACAATTTCCCCCGTTTAAAGAGTAGTTTCCCTGTACCTAAGTGGGGGTCTACCTAGATTAGGACGAGTGGACCTCCGGGGTCCAGTGTCAGTGGGGACAGGCAATGGGGCAGAGGGAAAAATCAGTTCCTCTTCCCTGCTATCGTGTGGGACAGGCGGAGGCATAGGGGAGCTGGGTACAGGTTCATCCCTGGGCACTGGCTCATGGTCGACCACTTCCATCACTTCCTCATCCACGGGTTGTGGGAACAGTATCACTGGAAGAATCACCGCGCCATTCTGTGTAGGCCAGTCTGCTGGAAAGTCACCCATCACGGTGTGGATTACCTCTTTTGCCTTCTCCGCCGGTCTAGGAACCAGAGCTTCAGCCGCTGCCCTCAATGCTGGTGGGCACCTCTTTAGATGATCCCGGGAAACCGTGGCCAAGTGCCTCCTTGGTCACGACTGATCTGGTAGGCCTTCCCATCTTCCCATCCTGTGGGCTGTATGACATATGGGGTCTGCTCCCATTGATCATCCAGCTTGTGGGTTCTCCTCTTTCGCTTCAGCACTACATCTCCAGGCTGGAAAGGGCCAGCAGACGCCTTCTGGTTGAAGCGCTGCTCCTGTTGTTCCCGACTCCGACTCAAGTTCTTCTCAACATACTCCTGAATTTGTCGATACTGCACCCTCCGCCGAGTGTCCCATTCAGCTGTCGAAGGGAGTGCTTCTGGGGCTTCCAATCCCATGTCCAGATCCACCAGTAGCCGGCCGGGGCGAGCCTTCATTAGGTATGCTGGGGTGCATTTCGTTGAGCTGGAAGGGATATTGTTGTACATATCGACCAAGTCAGGTAGCTTCTCCGGCCACAGGTTCCACTCTTCTAGCGGCAACGTCTTGAGGAGGCCCAGGACCAAGTGGTTCATCTTTTCACACATGCCGTTGGTTTGGGCATGGTAAGGCGTGGTCCGGATTTTCTTGCAGCCGTACAACTGTCAAAATTCATGGAATACCTCCGCTTCAAAGGCCGGGCCTTGGTCAGTAAGCACCTTCTCAGGGTATCCATGCGGTCGGCAAAAATAAGCCTGGAACGCTCTAGCGGCGGTACGGCCAGTTAGGTCTTTGACTGGAACAACCACCAAGAACCTTGAATAGTGGTCTACAATGGTTAGAGCGTAGGTGTACCCACTTTGGCTGGGGATGAGCTTTACATGGTCCAGGGCAACCAGCTCCAGCGGTTGATGTGTAACGATCGGGTGTAGGGGCGCCTTCTGACTGGCCTCATCCTTCCTTCTCAGCGTGCAAGGGCCACACTCTCGGCACCATGCCTCTACGGATTCCCGCATTCCACTCTAATAGAACCGCTCTCTCAACAGCATTTCCAGTTTCTTCCATCCGAAGTGTCCAGCACCATCATGGTATGCTTACAGGACGGTGGGCACGTTAGCTTGGGGAATCACCAACTGGCGGATCTTCTCATGGGTCTTCGGGTTAATCAGCTCACGGTACAACTTCCCCTGGTGTAGATACAGCCGGGTCCGTTCTCGCCACATGCGTTGGGTTTCAGCTGGGGCGACAGGGTCTATTCCAGCAGCGCCTTGTTCCACCAAGATCTTGACTAGGCGGACAGCGGGTGCCTGGTCCTGGGCTTCTTGCCACTCCTGGCTGGGCAGCGGGTCCAGGTTTACCCGTTGTTGATGGACATGCACTTTCTCCGTCGGTGGCTGATGAAATGCGGGCAACTCAATCTCTTTGAGGTCGTCACCCTCGAGCCCTTCTTCCAACAGGTGGGGCATCCGAGAGAGTGCATCGGCATTAACGTTGGCACGGCCGGCCCTGTACTTGATGGTGAAATCGTAGTTGGCTAGCCTAGCCACCCACTGCTGTTCCAACGCACCCAGCTTGGCTGTGTCCAGGTGGGTCAGCGGGTTATTATCCGTGAAAGCGGTAAACTTAGCCACTGCCAGGTAATGGCGAAACCGCTCGGTGATAGCCCACACCAGTGCCAGGAGTTCAAGCTTGAAAGAGCGGTAGTTCTCGGGCTTCCTCTCAGTCGGTCGAAGCCTTTGGCTAGCTTAAGCAATCACTTTTTCTTTTCCGTCCTGGACCCAAGCCTACATTACTGGCATCGGTGTAGAGGATGAAAGGGTGGTTGTAGTCAGGGTATGCTAGGATTTCTTCTCTGGTCAGGGCCGCTCTCAGCTGATGGAAGGATTCCTCATGCCTTTCTTCCCACACCAATGGGGCTCCTAGGGGTCTACCACCTTTGGTCTGTCCCACGAGGAGGTCTTGCATGGGGGCAGCCATCTTCGTGTACCCCTTGATGAAGCGACGATAATACCCCACTAGGCCTAGGAACTGCCTCACCTCTCTCACCGTGGTCGGCCTCGGCCAGTCCTGGATGGCGGAGATTTTCTCAGGGTCAGGGGTGACACCCTCTGCACTGACCACATGCCCTAGGTACTGCACTCTGGGTTTCAGCAGATGACACTTTGAGGGCTTCAACTTCATCCCATATTTGGCAAGGGATGCGAACACCTTGGCTAGGTGCTCCAGGTGGGCTTCATATGTCTGGGAGTACACAATCACATCATCCAGGTACAGCAGGACGGTCTCAAAATTTAGATGCCCCAGACAGCATTCCATCAGCCGTTGGAATGTTCCAGGGGCATTGCACAGCCCGAACGGCATGCTATTAACTTCGCAGAGTCCCATAGGGGTGGCAAATGCAGTCTTCTCTCGGTCTTCTGGCGCCACAGCCACCTGCCAGTACCCGCTGGTGAGGTCAAGGGTGGAAAAATAGTTAGCGGTTCTCAGCACAGCCAGAGATTCCTCAATGCGGGGCAGAGGGTAAGCATCCTTATGCGTTATCTGGTTAATTTTTCGGTAATCCACACACATCCGCATGGTGCCATTCTTCTTCTTAACCAGTACCAACGGGGCGGCCCAGGGACTACAGCTGTCCCTAATAACCCCTGCCTCCTTCATGTTCATCAACATGTCCTTGGCACATTGGTAGTGTGCAGGGGGAATAGGCCTGTACCTCTCTTTGATATGGGCGTGTTCACCGGTGGGGATATGGTGTTGGACCCCTTTAATCTGTCCAAAGTCTAAGGGATGTTTGCTAAAAACTCGCTCATACTCCCGTACCACCTGGTATACCCCTTCTTTATGATGTGTAGGGGTATCGTCAGTGCCTATATGTAGCTGTCGGCACCACTCGTCTAACTCCCCTGGGGTTGGGTGAGTGCTGGCAGTAGGTGGTGAGGTTGGGGGAACGGCCTCGCGGATGGTGTGGGGATCCAGAGTGAACAACTTGGCAAGGGTAGCGTACCGGGGAAGCCTGACTTCTTCCTCCCCGCAGTTCAGCACCCTTATGGGCACTCTCCCCTTCTTTACATCTACCACCCCTCGGGCGGCCATTACTGTGGGCCAGTTTTCAGAGGGCATGGGCTCTATCATGGCGGGGTAGTCACGCCCCTGGGGCCCTACCGCTGCCCTACACCAAATCATCATCTCGCTCCTGGGAGGCACAATCAAAGGGGCAACATCCATCACTCTCACCCCACCAATCTCTCCTCCTGTCGAGTTCACATGTTGGCGGTACATCAGGGCTCGGATCTCATGCTGCACAGCTCTCTGTCGGCTCCCCGCCACCGTAGCGGCCAGCTGCTGCAGTAGGGTCAGCACATCACTCATACAGTGCTCCATCACGTTAGTCCCTAGCACTACCTTCGGGTTATGATCACTGGGTTCATTCATTATCACAATCTTACCCTGGTGTTGCAGTTCAGCTCGTCCCACAGTTATGGCCACTTGCTTGTACCCCACTTGGGTCAATGGGAGTCCATCAGCAGCAATCAGTGTCATACTGGCATCTGGGGGAGCCAGTTCGTCTTTTCCCCAATACCGTTGATACAGTGTGTATGGTATGGTGGTTACCTGTGATCCAGTGTCCAGGAGAGCCATCACAGGTATGCCGTCCACAGCCACGGGGATGATGGGCCGGGCCCCGATGTACCGGTCCCGCCAGTCTGGGGGGCCATGGGGTTCTACTCCTGAGGATTGGCCCGTGGCCCCAGGGGTTACTCGTTTAACGGACACCGTTGGGAGTAGTGGCCAGGTTTGCTGCACCTGTAACAGATTGGGGGTCCATACCGTGAGTCATTGGCCCTTCTCCGCTGGATCCAGGGGACGTCCTCAGGGCTGTCGGCGAGCTGCATCTTCACCGGAGCCTGGGATCTGGTCGGAGGCTGGAGTGCAGAGAGGATCTTAGCGAGGTCCCCATCCATGCGGCGAACTTGAGCAGCGAGTTCTTCCATCGTTCCGCTTGGGGCTACAGGCACTGGAGGTGCTGGTGGGGTAGGGGCCACCACGACGGGAGCAGTCTCAACCGGCCACGGGGCTGGCTCAGGGGCTTCAGATGTGGGGGGTTGCAGAGCTTTGATGGCCCATTCCTTTAATACGGCAAAGTCCACATCAGGGTGTTCTAGGGCCCACAGCCGAAGTTGTTTGCGGTCCTCTGAGGACCTCATCCCCTGCACAAACTGCTCACTTAACATTTTCTTACTGTCCGCACTGTTGATGGTGTCCACCCGCTTCAGTGTGCGGAGTGCGGTTTGCAGGCGCAAGGCATAGTCCCGAATGCTATCTGCGGGCCGTTGCCGGCATTGATAGAACTGCATCCGCAACTCTGCCTCGGTACGGGTCTCAAAGGCAGTCTGCAGCTTCTCAAAGATGGTGGCTGCAGAGGACCGGTCCCCCTCGGCCCAAGTCTCCGCCTCTTGCTCAGCCGCGCCGGTTAGCTGCCCCAGCACTAGCGCTACACGTTGTTTATCAGTCAGGGGGTACAGTTCTAGTAGCGGACTAAGTTTTTTCCGGAAAACCTGCAAGGCATCAGGTTTCCCATCGTACTGTGGTAGCCAGGCAGCTCCGGGCACATAGGGCAAGGAGAATTGCATCACCTGAGCGAGAGCTGGGGCCGCGGTGCCCCCCGCCAGCGCGGCCGGGACCTGGGCAGGCCCATTCCCATCTACGGGTGGTCCCACGACTGCGTCCGACGCTCCTCCAGCGGCTCCGTCGGGCGCAGACATCTTGTTTCCGTCCCCCTTAGTCTCTTTCCGGCTCCTCCTCTACAGGGGCGGGGCTTTGGCCTTCGCACCTCCACTACTCGAGGAGACGCTCGAGCGGGAATTTTTCGCGCCCAAGATGGCGGCTTCTCCAATTTTTCGGCCGGACACCTCCGGCGGTCACAAGGCGCACCTCTACCAGACGGCAGAGCGGTAAGATCCTGTTCGTGATGCCAAGTTGTCGCGGGCGGAGGAGGGAACGCTGCGCTCTCCCACTGCTCGGGTCCGGCCGCGGCTGCTGCGGCTCCTGCTGCTCGGTGGTGGCTCGAGCGGTGGGCCGGATCCCGGGGACTCGAGCGGCGCTCCTCGCCCGTGAGTGAAAAGGGTGGGGATTGATTGTGGGGATTTGGTTATTGTCCGTGACGCCACCCACGGTTGTGGTGAGTTTGGTGACACCACCGCTGCTCTGAACGGGGATCCCGGGAGCGATGACAGGAAGCAGCCTGGATGTTAGTTCTCCCCTCCGTGGGTAGGGGGGTTGGTAGTGCCGGGGCCCGGTGATTGGGGTAGGGATGGATGGCAGACGGGTTACGGGGCCTGGCGAGGTGCAGGGTCGCGGGGGCAGCGCTGTGCCGCATGGCACGGTGGTACTCACTCAGCCAATGATGAGGACACAGTTCTCGGTAAAACACACGGCTGGATGGTTGGGTCCCACAGACGGCTGCGGTGTTTCTCCTCCCAGCAGGTTGATGGTGACTGCCTTTCCCTGCACCTGTGTAACGTATACGGTTCCAATGGGTTCCCACCGGTAACCCGCTCCCCAGCTTGGATGGGTGCTGAAGGAGCCCCTTTTGCCCGCAGGCTCTGGCCCTGGGAACTTTAGCCTTGGCGGTGACTGTGTTTCCCTCTCTCGGTTGGACTGTTGCCTTCTGACGGGACTTGGCTGCTGGGAAACCCAGGAGGTTCCCTTCGCTAATGGATTTGGCAAATTCACGGCGACTCCTAGCCTTGTCGGGGTCCGTAAGCCCCTGCCGGGTGGTGCTGGCTTCTCTTTGCGTACCGGTCCGGTCCCGCCGGGCCACCGCCCGTCCACGGTCCTTACGGTTAGCTCCAATAGGCCACTCCTGCAGACGGTCACCACCGTCTGCCAACCTTGCTGATCCGTCCGGGCCACGCACCCGGACCAACTTCAGGCCTCTCTTCTGCCACTTCCCTCCTTCCACTTTCACTTCCAACACTAATCTCTCTCCACTCCTCAACTCATCTGCCTGCTTTTCCCGCCTCCAGGACTGTGAACTTCTCGGTGAGCGGGGCCAACCACCTGGCCCACCTCCTGGTGTGGACATCAGCCCCTGGAGGAAGGCAACAAGGGTTTTTGTCTGACTTTGGTGTGCCTGACCGGGAGTGTGGGGTGTGTTGGTGTTGTTCTGTGACGACCTGGCTTGTCCAGGGCGCCACACCCTCATATCCTCTTTTTCTAGAATTATGGATGTAGCACAGTTTTTGCAGCAGTTGCTTTGCTAAATACATCTGTTTGTCAAGAAGCCCATGCTGGATATCCATGTTTTGTAGATGACCTTAATATTCAAGGCATTATTACATAAGGTATGAACGAATGTCCTTAAATCATCATTTGAGCCCCACCATATAAAAAAATACATTGTCAATATAACAACCACAAAATTAGGTATTGTTAATCTGTGGTATTAGGTTAGAAAAAAAGATAGCCTTCTCCCAAGGCCCAGGAAAAGATTAGCATATAAGAGTGCGCAAGTAGCCGCCATTGCTGTCCCTTGGAGCTGTAGATTGAAGGATTCCTTAAAGAGAAAAAAAATGAGATAAAGCAAATTCAAGGAGTGTGACAATGAGCTCACATATATCCCTGGTATTATTAGACATTCCCAAAAACAATTTGGCAGCTCTAATCCCATCAATATGTGTACAGAGGTAGAAAGTGATTCTATATTCCAGCAATGGAAAAAAATTCAGAGATATGTAAAAAATAGCTATTATTACAATTTTCATTAAAAATCCAAACAGTAAACGATACTGGCAATACATCTAGTGCGGTCTTGTTAAAGACTATGCATTTTGGCTGTTTAATAGAGTTGAGCGCGGTTCGCGGCTCGAGTGATTTTGGGGGCTGTTCTAGATAGAACTAGAACTCGAGCTTTTTGCTAAAGCTCGATAGTTCTAGGTACATTCGAGAACGGTTCTAGCAGCAAAAGACCAGCTAATTACTAGCTGGCTTTCCGCTGCAATAGTGTAAGTCACTCTGTGACTCACACTATTATGAAATTTCAGTGTATAGTGTGCGGGAACAGCGCATTCAGATCACTGCTGTATGGATAATGGCGATCGCCATTTTTTTTTTTTTTTCCCTTTGTCTTCCTTCCCTAAGCGCGCGCGTGTAGTGGGGCGGGCCAGCATGTCAGCCAATCCCAGACACACACACAGCTAAGTGGACTTTTAGCCAGAGAAGCAACGGCATGTGTGATAGGATGTCCATGTCACATGTCCCTGCATTATAAAAACGAGTATCTGCCCGTCCGGACGCCATTATCTCTTCTGCGTCCTTGGTGTCAGTCACCGCTGGCGCAGTGCCTATCTCCGATACTGCTGTGTACGCTCTATAAACAGCGCTGTACAGAATAGGGATAGCACTTTCCATCAGTCCTTTTAAGGGCTAATACCAGCAGGGTCAGAGCCATAGGTGACAGGTCCGTGAAAACAGAGTTTAACAGCTACACAAGATGACAGCGTCTGTGTAGCTAAGGTCAGGGATTTCCTCGCTGCATCTCCCCATTAGGAGGGATAGAAAGGCAGGCTTCCTTTCCTCTACCCAGAGACCCACAACCCTGCCACTGTACCCTCCTGCCCTTTGCACACTCAAACTCATTGTTACTAAGCCATTATACTAGCAAACACTGAGTGAACTTAGTGGCATCCTATACGTGGCTGTTGGACTTTTATATTGTCCCACTAGTGCAAAGATATTTGCAGCACCTCTGCCTGCATTGCACACTCAAACTCATTGTTACTAAGCCATTATACTAGCAAACACTGAGTGAACTTAGTAGCATCATAAAAGTGGCTGTTGGACTTCTGTATTGTCCCACTAGTGCAAAGATATTTGCAGCACGTCTACCTGCATTGCACACTCAAACTCATTGTTACTAAGCCATTATACTAGCAAACACTGAGTGAACTTAGTGGCATCATAAAAGTGGCTGTTAGACTTCTGTATTGTCCCACTAGTGCAAAGATATTTGCAGCACGTCTGCCTGCATTGCACACTCAAACTCATTGTTACTAAGACATTATAATACCAAAAATTGAGTAAACTTAATGGCATACAAGAAGTGGCTGTTGTACTCCATTAGTGCCCCACTGGTGCAAATCTATGTGCAGCACCTCTGCATAACACCCTCCTGCTCTGCTTTTAATAAGCTATAATGATAGCAAAAAATGCTGCCATTTAGTGGCATACAAGAACTGGCTGTTGTATTCCATTATTGTCCCACTGGTGCCAAGCTATTTCTACCACCTCTGCATGACACCCTCCTGCTCTGTTTTTAATAAGCTATAATGATAGCAAAAAATGCTGCCATTTAGTGGCATACAAGAAGTGACTGTTGGACTTCCATTAGTGTCCCACTGGTGCAAATCTATTTGCAGTACCTGTGCAGGACACCCTCATGCACATTTTGCTACACTAATTTTATAGCAAACTCAGGGAATTCCTTGCTGCATTTGCTCATTCGGAGGGATAGAAAGTGAGGCTTCCTTTATCTTTTCCTTCTGTTCATAGACAGCATCTCCAAGTCTACACCCGAAGAGCAATTTGTCCTCCAAGTCTAAGTGTGGAGAGGAAGCTAGTGCGCATGCGTGTGCCGATTTACCCCAGCCGCAGCCTAACTACAGTGGTTCGCCTAGTGAGTATGCTCAGCCTGACTGTGCCATTCCTGAGGCTACGTCTTTATTTCGGGATACAGCGCATGCTCCCACACTTAGTGCGAAAAGCCTCTTTGCATAGGTACTTGCACTCCGTGCCGGGTCTAAGTCCTTTGTTGTGCCTAGACACCATGCTAATACTAATAGTCTTTTTTCGGAGACTGTATTTCATGCTACTGAGCATGCTCAGGCACTTACTGCATCAGAGACTAGGTCCGGTAATGAACTCTTTGGCCCTGCCCCTGATGTGGGGGTCCCATATAGACCACAGGGCATCAGGTGTCCTGACGATGTGGCCAGGCCACTCCCAAATGGCTTGCAGACGCCCGCCCCTATGACTTGTCACCTCATTATTGATGGTCAGACGATGACTGGTGAGGTGTTTGTGTCGTGGCAGCCATGAGGTCATTATTGAAGTTGCGGTTCCAAATAGGACGCTAGTTATGCCACTCATGACGTGTCACTCTGCTTTTGTCTTCAGGAGGTGCATTGTGATCCACCCACCCTGGTTTGGGGCGGACCCAGGTTATAAAATGGGCTGGAGCCAACAAGGAGGTGCGCAGTCTTCTATTATGCTCCGAAAGAGCACACCTCCATGTGTTGAACCCATTGCAGCTTTAGGCCAGAGTTAGGTAGGGATAGGGCGTCGATGCAGGCCGCCACCACAGTTGGTAACGCAGAACGATTAAGACCAGCTCCTGTACTACAAGTCCTGCTTGTGCAGCCCAGTGGCATTAACAGGCCTGCTGCTGCTGATGCGCCTGCTGTCCACAGGTGTGGCCCCAATGCACACGGTCAGCGTACTCAATGGCCCCTGTGATGTTAACAGGGAATTCCTGGGCTGGGTGGGCGTGTGGACCCTGTGACGCTAACAGGGCTCCCAGTCTCCAGATCCGAGTGGCGTCTAACTCGGTTCAGGCAACTATTAGTTTCATAGCCACACAGATCTGTATCGTCCACCTAACCTTCCATTTGCCAACCTCTCCTTTTCCATCTGGGAGCACGGTGGACATTGACTGCTGATGGGGATATATACCTTTCTCTTTCTTTTGTTATTATTTTCGTTATATAGCGGTAACATAGTATATACCACCTTATCCAAATCTGCCAGTCCCACCATAACAGATGTTGTTTCTTCATCAAATGTTACTTTTGCTTAACCAACAAACCCACGGACAAAAACTTTTTGACCCTTTCCAACACAACTGTTCCCCTTTCCACCAGCATCTGTCCTTTTTCAACTCATTTGGAATATGACCAAAAGTGCAACTCTGCAGGGACACCGTATTCAACGCTGTCTCAGCACAGCAGCCAGCCCTCAGTCCCTCAGATGTGGACAAGTAAAATACCATTTCCTCCTAGCCATAACAAAGCGTTGAGATTCACTCTGTGCACCACTGGTGTTTAGTGGAAAAGCAGATCTAAGATTGCGTACCACCTTCTGCAGATACTCCTGTATACGTGTGTCCCTTTCTATGGCAGGAATTATTTCGCCAAATTTTGTCTTGTACCAGGGATCTAACAGTGTGGCAACCCAGTAGTTAGCATTACTTCGAATTCGTACAATCCGAGGGTCATGTTGTAGGTAGTGCAGCAAGAAGGCGCTCATGTGTCTTGTGCATCCAGGAGGACCAAGTCCTTGGTGTGTTGGTGGCAAAGAGGTGAGAATCGTGCCTCCTTCCTCTGCCCTCTCCCCCGAACCTCGCACAACCGAAATGTGAGCAAGCTCTCACTCATCTGCTGAGTCTTCCATGCCCATCACCAGTTCGTCCTCCATTTCTTCATGGGCTCCTGCACCTTCCTCAACAATTTTTGCTGTTACTGTGCGCCCTTGTTAATCGCTCTCCCCCACCATGACTGCCGCCTAGGTGCCGCTCACCGTCTGGACCTTGTAGATTGTCACGCTCCCCGGGTCCCCTGCGCTGCCCCCCGGCTCACCTGTCACGCTTCCCGGCTCCCCTGCCTCGCTTCCCGGTTCCTCGGTCCGGTCACCGCCGCTCCCCGCTCTCCAGCATCCATTGCCGGCGCGTCCCCGGCGTCCTGGTCCCCGCTCCCGGCGCCCGTCGGCTTCTCAGCCCCAGCCCGGCCCTGCTGCTTCCTCCTCTCAGCTTCCTGCCCTGGCTTCTGGCACTCGGGCCGCGCGCATGCGCATTAGGGCGCGCGCGCGGTCATTGACCCTTTCTTAAAGGGCCAGCGTCCATTAACAGGAAATGATGCAAACAGGTACAGGGTATAAAGGGGTTTAATGTCCAAGTGGGCGGGGCCTGATCTTCGTGTTTCACAAGCTAGGAGTCAGGTCTCCTTGTGTTCCTGAGATACTCACCTCTCTCTCTTCCTAGAGCCGAGCCTGCCTCGCCATCCGGTCCTGCCGAATCCCGAACCCCGAATTCTGCCTATCTGCCATCCTGACAGTCCGTACCATCTCGGATCCCTGCGGTGACCCGTCATCTGGCTCCAAAGGTTCCGGACCCCGCCTGACATCTTCTCGGCTTCCGAACCTGAGCTCCGTCACCCGGACCACCATCAGTGACTCCGTGGTCCCAGGGACTTCTCCGTTATACTCTTGTGCACGGACTGTTCTGCTGCCTATAGTGCTCCAGCTACCGGACCCCTTACCATCATCAAGGAGTTCGGCCCAGTGGATCCACCTCCTGGGTCTGCCCGTCCACCTTGCCCTAACAGTAAGATCAGGCCATGGATCCCGCTGCAGCACTAGCAGCCGTACAGGAGGAACTCCAACGCCAGCGTGAGACTCAGACCCGCATGCTGCAATTCATGTCTTCTGTGGACGCCCGCCTGAACACGCTACAAGCGGCAGTTACGTCTTCAGCATCCAGGGCTTCCACTAGTCAATCCACGGCTCCAGCTCCCGTGGCGACTTCTTCGGATGCTTCCAGACTTCGTTTGGCCTCACCACCCCGGTACGCCGGAGACCCCAAGACCTGCAGGGGATTCATAAACCAATGCTCCCTCCACTTCACGCAGCTGCCGCATTTGTTTGCCTCCGACCAAGCCAAGGTCGCCTTCATCATGTCCCACCTAGAGGGTGAGGCACTGGCGTGGATGAACCCCTTGTGGGAGAAGAGGGATCCTGTGACCACGAACATCCAGGAGTTCCTGCAGGCATTCCGTGGCACCTTTGACGAGCCCGGACGCGCCTCCGTGTCTGCTTCATCCCTCCTCCGGTTACGTCAGGGGACTCTGACGGTGGGTCAATACGCAATCCGGTTTCGCACCTTGGCTTCGGAACTCGGGTGGAACAACGAGGCCCTAACCGCCGCCTTCTGGGAAGGACTCTCGGGGCGAATTAAAGATGAGCTGGCGGGTCGCGACGTACCGTACCGTCCACCCTGGATGCCCTGATTACCCTAGCGACTCGAGTGGACATTCGCTTTCAGGAGCGATCCAAGGAAGTGTCCCGTGAGAGACGTCCGGTACGGCATTCCCCTCCTCCGCAGAAGCCCTCCAACCGCATCTGGGGCCCCCGTCCACGAGCCCATGCAGATCGACCGAGTGCGGCAGTCTGAACAACGTCGAGCCGAGCGGCTCGCCAAGGGCCTCTGCTTTTACTGCGGAGAAGGCACACACTTGCTACGCTCCTGTCCAGAGAGGCCGGGAAACTCCAAAGCCTAGGGTTGGTAGGAGAGGCCACCCTAGGTGCTGGGACTCTCTCAGACCCGGTTACGTGGACTGTACAAGTGACAACGGGAGAGACGCGGTTCACGGCTGAGGCGTACCTCGATTCTGGGGCCGCAGGCAATTTCATCCAGCAGGCCACGGTGGACAAGTACCAGGTGCAGGTTACTCCACTCGACAAGCCCCTCGTGATTGCCTCTGTGGATGGGAGACCCCTCTCTGACACCATCTCCTGGATTACCAGGCCGGTCGAACTGCGTATTGGTGCCCTGCACACCGAGAACATCGCTCTCTACGTCCTTCCACACATGTCCCATCAAATCTTGCTGGGACTTCCCTGGTTACGGACACACGAACCAGCAGTCAGCTGGGGCACTGGTGAAATCACCCGATGGGGCTCTTCGTGCCATGATAAATGTCTGAAGACCATACAACCCATCCGACGACCGCCGGTTCCAGAGAACCTACCGGGACTGCCCTCGGCCTATTGGTCCTTCGCGGACGTCTTTGATAAGAAGGAATCTGAGGTTCTTCCGCCACATCGTCCTTACGATTGTGCCATCGACCTGCTCCCGGGAACAACACCACCTCGAGGACGGATATATCCACTGTCTCCAGCCGAAACAAGGGCCATGTCTACTTACATCACAGAGAGCCTGGCAAGGGGATTCATTCGGAGATCCTCCTCTCCTGCTGGAGCAGGCTTCTTCTTCGTGAAGAAGAAAGAAGGCGACTTACGCCCATGTATAGACTACCGGGGATTGAACCAAATCACCGTGAAAAACAAGTACCCTCTGCCGCTCATCCCCGAATTGTTTGACCGGCTTAGAGGAGCTCGTGTGTTCACCAAGCTGGATCTTCGGGGTGCCTACAATCTAGTCCGCATCCGCTCTGGGGACGAGTGGAAGACCGCGTTCAATACTCGCGATGGGTACTATGAATACTGCGTGATGCCCTTCGGTCTGTGTAACGCACCAGCAGTCTTTCAAGAATTGGTGAACGACGTTTTCCGGGACCTTCTCTACGTCTGTGTGGTGGTGTATCTGGATGATATCCTTGTCTTCTCTCCGGACCTCCAGACCCACAGAGAGAACGTGCAGCTGGTTCTGCAAAGACTGAGAGAGAATCGTCTGTACGCCAAGTACGAGAAGTGTGTCTTTGAGCAGTCTTCTCTCCCCTTTCTGGGTTACATCATCTCCGATACCGGACTGCAGATGGATCCAAAGAAGGTCTCCTCCATTCTCAACTGGCCTCCCCCTTCGGGACTGAAGGCAATCCAACGCTTCCTGGGGTTCGCCAACTACTACCGCCAGTTCATCCCTCACTTCTCTGCTCTGACTGCTCCTCTCTCCGCCTTGACCAAGAAGGAGGCTAATCCAAAGGACTGGTCACCTGCGGCCGACGCCGCGTTTGGCTCTCTGAAGCGGGCATTTGCCTCCTCTCCTGTGCTCCACCGTCCGGAGTTAAACCGCCAGTTCACCTTGGAGGTGGATGCCTCCTCTTCGGGAGCCGGAGCAGTGCTCATGCAGAAGTCCTCCTCCGGGAAGATGGTGACTTGCGGTTTCTTCTCCAAGAGCTTCTCAGCGCCTGAACGCAACTACACCATCGGTGACCAAGAGTTATTGGCAGTCAAACTGGCTCTGGAGGAATGGCGCTACCTTCTGGAGGGAGCAGTGTACCCCGTGATTATTTACACGGACCACAAGAATCTGGAATACCTGCGGTCCGCTCAGCGACTGAACCCACGGCAAGCCAGGTGGTCCTTATTCTTTGCCAGGTTTGACTTCCAGCTCCATTTCCGACCCGCGGACAAGAATGTACGCGCAGATGCCTTGTCCAGGTCATTCATGCCCATGGAGCAGGAGGAGGAGACTACCCAACCCATCATCTGTCCTAGCAAAATCATTCCGGTGGCCCCTGTCGCCCTGGCCCAGATACCGCCCGGGAAGACCTATGTCTCTGAGACTGACAGGCAAAAAGTGTTACACTGGGGACATGCCTCGAAAACAGCCGGTCATGCTGGTCAGAAGAGAACATGGGGTGCGATTGTACGTCATTACTGGTGGCCATCCCTTCGCACGGACGTCGCTGCTTTTGTCTCTGCCTGCTCCTCTTGTGCCAGGAACAAGACGCCCAAACACCTGCCATATGGCCGTCTTCTGCCTCTGCCGATACCCTCAGTTCCGTGGCAACACATAGCGATGGACTTTATTACGGACTTGCCATTGTCCTCCGGACACACAGTCATATGGATCGTGGTGGATCGGTTCTCTAAAATGGCTCATTTCGTCCCTAAGGCTGGATTGCCCTCTGCCCAGGAATACATCACATCTTCCGCTTGCATGGCTTTCCATCACACATCGTATCCGACAGAGGAACTCAGTTCACCTACCGCTTCTGGAGGGCTCTATGCAAACATCTGGGAGTGACTCTGGACTTTTCTTCTGCCTACCATCCTCAGTCTAATGGCCAAGTGGAAAGGGTCAATCAAATCTTGACCTCCTTCTTACGTCACTACGTCAACGCCCATCTCGACGACTGGTCCACGCTTCTTCCTTGGGCTGAATTCTCCCACAACCACCACATCAGTGAGTCGTCCTCCAGCTCTCCCTTCCATGTCGTTTACGGACTTCATCCCTCCGTCCCATTGCCCGTATCCCCTTCTTCGGACGTCCCTGCTGCTGATACTGTAGCCCGTAACTTTGCAACCATTTGGGACTCTGTCAAGGCGTCCCTTGGGCATGCTTCCCTGCGGATGAAGAGACACGCAGACAAGAGACGTCTGGACCCTCCGTGTTTCTCTCCTGGAGATCTAGTCTGGCTTGCTTCCAAGTATGTCCGATTGAAGATACCATCCTACAAGCTGGGACCTCGCTACATCGGGCCATTTAAAGTCCTCAACAAGATCAATGAGGTCTCCTACAAGCTACAGCTCCCGGCCACGATGAGGATACCCAACTCATTCCACGTCTCCCTGCTCAAGCCGGTTGTCCTTGGTCCCTTCTCCGCTGCTGCCAGTTCGGCTCCTCCTCCTATTGCCGATGACGACATCTATGCGGTAAGAGATATCGTGGCCATGAAAACCGTACGGGGTCGACAGTTCTTCCTAGTGGACTGGGCAGGGTATGGTCCTGAGGATAGGTCCTGGGAGCCCCGGGAGAATGTGGGTACTCCACTGATCCGTGCCTTCCTGTCCCGGTTGCGGGGAGGGGGGCGTGGGGGGGGTACTGTCACGCTCCCCGGGTCCCCTGCGCTGCCCCCCGGCTCACCTGTCACGCTTCCCGGCTCCCCTGCCTCGCTTCCCGGTTCCTCGGTCCGGTCACCGCTCTCCAGCATCCATTGCCGGCGCGTCCCCGGCGTCCTGGTCCCCGCTCCCGGCGCCCGTCGGCTTCTCAGCCCCAGCCCGGCCCTGCTGCTTCCTCCTCTCAGCTTCCTGCCCTGGCTTCTGGCACTCGGGCCGCGCGCATGCGCATTAGGGCGCGCGCGCGGTCATTGACCCTTTCTTAAAGGGCCAGCGTCCATTAACAGGAAATGATGCAAACAGGTACAGGGTATAAAGGGGTTTAATGTCCAAGTGGGCGGGGCCTGATCTTCGTGTTTCACAAGCTAGGAGTCAGGTCTCCTTGTGTTCCTGAGATACTCACCTCTCTCTCTTCCTAGAGCCGAGCCTGCCTCGCCATCCGGTCCTGCCGAATCCCGAACCCCGAACTCTGCCTATCTGCCATCCTGACAGTCCGTACCATCTCGGATCCCTGCGGTGACCCGTCATCTGGCTCCAAAGGTTCCGGACCCCGCCTGACATCTTCTCGGCTTCCGAACCTGAGCTCCGTCACCCGGACCACCATCAGTGACTCCGTGGTCCCAGGGACTTCTCCGTTATACTCTTGTGCACGGACTGTTCTGCTGCCTATAGTGCTCCAGCTACCGGACCCCTTACCATCATCAAGGAGTTCGGCCCAGTGGATCCACCTCCTGGGTCTGCCCGTCCACCTGGCCCTAACATAGATCTTATTATCCCTTCTGCATATGACTCCTCCTGTACTTCCTCCCCTTCCTCTTGGACCAACACCTGACTCCGAATAATGCTTACAGTGTGCTCCATCTTGTAGATGACCAGAATTGTCACGCTGAGAATGGCATCGCCAGTGCTAAACATCTTCGTCGACATTTGAAAACTGTGTAGAAGGGTGCATAGGTCCTTGATCTGACACCACTCCAGCAGCGTGATCTGCACCACCTGTGGATCAAGTTAGCCCAGGGTATACGTCAGACCGTCAGACCGTATTTCAGCAGGGCTCACAGATGCTGCAACATGTGCAGATTCCAATTCCTGCGTGTTGGAACATCGCATTTCCGGCGTTTAACCGCCAGACCCTAAGACTTCAGGAGAGATGAAAGTTGTTGAGCTGCTGGGTGCGAAGGATGAAAGTGAGCACATAGCAGCGTGCCCGCTGCACAAGGCCATGTAGGCCGGGATGGTATTTTAAAAATTGCTGGAGAATCAGATTCAACACGTGAGCCATACAAGGCACGTGTGTCATTTTGCCCTGCCGCAGACAGGTTTGCATCATTGCCGCACACGGCTGTTAAGTCACCAACATAGTCCACTTAATCAATTTGTACTCCGGTCGCCAGGTGACAACGTGTTCCTTTCGTGCATAGTGCTGATGATGGGAAAGGAGTTGATGCCAGCGGCGCAGGTGGACACAGGTTATGGTCACCCACTGGGTTGCGTTACCTTGACAGATACAGAACCACAGGCTGAATGTAGGTGGTGGGTATCTCACAGATGAAGTACCATCATTCAGCTACAACCAATGGGAAGTCACCACACCCTTTTTAGGCCCCTCCTGTCTGCAGACCACTGCCAGACAAAGCTATGAACCTCTTGTTACTGTTACCCCCAGTTCAGTTTTATGATTTTGTGTGCTTGTTACCTGTCTACTTTTCCTGCTTGCTGTTTATGTACCTCGTTAGCCGATCCGTATTTCACCTCTGCTTGTTTTCTGATTAAGTCCTGGCCATCCCATTCTGTTCCTCTTCCTCAATTAATGTTTTGACCCTGCATGACTACTATTCTCTGGAACTGCAGCCTTCCACAGGTATTGATCAACTTGGGCCCTGTGTAATTTCAAATCACTGTATAGGGGTTAAAGGGTTTCAGGGTTCTGGGTGTCCAGCTTGGTGAGTGGCTTGCCTCTAGCCTATCCTTTACAGCCCATCTGAGTGTGTCGATCCAGGCAGGCGTTACACCGTGCCCTCTGCAAAAGGCCATGTAGGCCGGGATAGTGTTTTAAAAATTGCTGGACAACCAGGTTCAACACGTGAGCCATACAAAGCATGTGTGTCACATTGCCCTGAAGAAGGGTCGCAGACTGGTTTGCAACATTGTCACACCCGACCTTCCCTGGCTGCTGGTTGAGTGGAGACAACCATTGATGAAACTCGGTCTCACTCTCCAGAGCTTACCGTCCACAACTCCTCAGCGGTGTGACTCACAATTCACAGACATTTCTAATAAAAGAATCGACTGCCTCATGCTGTTGAGCAATGCTGCCAGCATAGTAAGGAGGTGTGTGGGATTCCTTGTGCGCAGTTACAACGCGGGTGGCCTGACCACACAGGGTTTGGGCAGAGGTGGAGGACCCACACGAGGTTGAGGAGGCAGAAGCAGTGGAGGAACTTCTACATATAGAGGAAGGATTGACACACAACTCGTGGGGATGGCAAAACATGTACAGCAGACCCTTCTCCATCTCTCACCATAGTTACCCAGTGCCCAGTCAGCGACATGTAACTCCCCTGTCCATTCTTACTGGTTCAAGTATCTGTGGTGAAATGCACCCTGTCACACACAGAGTTTCTCAAGGAATCGGTGAGGTTGTGTGCGACCTGCTGTGGTAGCGCGGGCCCGCCTTTCTTGGAGAAGGAGTGACGACTGGCCATCGGCTCTTGGGGCACTGCAATGGGCATAAGGTCTCGAAAATCCTCGGTCTCAAAAGGGTGTAAAGGCAGCCTTTCTGTTGCCAACAAGTTGCAGATGATGAAACTCAACCTCTTAGGCATGTCATGCCCTTCGAAAATCATGTAAAACACAGCGAGGGGACTCCAACCACAGTCTCCCTCGTTGCCACTAATGGGGCCACACACACCCCACTTGACTGGCATCAGTTGACCCCCCTTTTGAAAAAGAAAAAGATGCTTTGCATGAAGCACTCTCAAAAATACGCGTGCCTTTCACTTCCCCTGGATGAACCAGGGGAAGAAAAGTCCTCTGAGAGCCATGACTTGTTCATCTTGGTTCTTTTAGAAACACAGCGAGGGGACTCCAACCACAGTCTCCCTCGTTTCCACTAATTGGGCCACACACACCCCATTTGACTGGCATAAGTTGACCCCCCTTTTGAAAAAGAAAAGGATGCTTGGCATGAAGCACTCTCAAAAATACGCGTGCCTTTCACCTCCCCTGGATGAGCCAGGGGAAGAAAAGTCTTCTGAGAGCCATGACTTGTTCATCTTGGTTCTTTTACAAACACAGCGAGGGGACTCCAACCACAGTCTCCCTCGTTGCGACTAATTGGGCCACACACACCCCACTTGACTGGCATCAGTTGACCCCCCTTTTGAAAAAGAAAAAGATGCTTGGCATGAAGCACTCTCAAAAATACGCGTGCCTTTCACCTCCCCTGGATGAGCCAGGGGAAGAAAAGTCCTCTGAGAGCCATGTCCACATTGTCAGTGGACAGACACGTGTGCTTATCTGCCAGCAGACCCGCAACAGCACTGAAGACAGGTTCCGAGAGAACGCTGGCTGCAGGACACGACAAGATCCCCAAGGCGTACGTGGCAAGCTCAGGCAATTTATCCAGATTGGAAGCCTAAAATGAGCAGGGCTCAAGTTGCACAGTAATGGCATCGACGTTTCCTTGCATGTACTCATATATCTGTGTCTCCTCCTCTTTTTCCTTGTCCTGCTCTTTTGTTTTCGCATGAGTATATGTCCTTGTCACTTTCCCATGTGTTTGTGTTGTGAGTTGTTTGTCACCTTTTGGACACCCTTGAGGGTGTTTTCTAGGTGTTTTTATGTGTTTGTGATTGCCTGCCATTGTTTCCTATGCGGTTCGAGTTCAGTTCATCGAACGTTCGACGAACTGAACTCGAATGAGACGTCCGTTCGACGAACCGAACTCGAGCCGAACCACGACCAGTTCGCTCATCTCTACTGTTTAAGCCTTCATCATGGTCTTATCACTAAGACCTCTAAGCTTTTTTATATATCCTTTGAATTGTTTTTTTTCCCTGGAATTGTCCAGTCTCTTCTTATTTATTATGCGGTAGTTCCTACCTACTCTGTGGGAGGAATGCCAGGGAAACAACGCAATCAAAATACTTAAAGAGCAGTAAGCTGACATATTTTTCTGTTTTTACTTTAGATATGATGGCACTGTTTCCACCAAAGGTCTTAAGATATAGTCAATACATTTATAAATTGGTTTGCATAGATTGTTAATACATGACACAGTCAGTCTTACCTGTGGGTTCACTGATGCTTCTGAACTTTTGATAGCATATAAAGCATAGCAACTCTTGGATGACCTGGGCACAAGTAATAAAAATTGGGGGTGGAATAGGGTGAGGGGTCAGTAGGCAGGAATAGAGGTACAAAGAAATGCATAAAGTGCAGCTACACAAGAGGAAGAAGCCTCATCAACAAGATGGATCAATTAAAATTAGTATTGGAAGAAAATTATGGTATGGTGAGAATAAAGCCTGCTTTACACGTATCAATTTCTCATGCTATCGCATTTGCATTTGCGATCGCACCCGCCCCCGTCATTTGTGCGGCGCAATTTATTGCCCGTGTCGCACAATGTTGCAACCCCCCGTCACACGTACTTACCTTCCTAACAACCTCGCTGTGGGCGGCGAACATCCAGTTCTTGAAGGGGAAGGGACGTTCGGCGTCACAGTGACGTCACACAGCGGCCGGCCAATAGAAGTGGAGGGGCGAAGATGAGCGGGACGTAAACATCCCGCCCACCTCCTTCCTTCTGCATTGCTGGCGGGACGCAGGTAAGCTGTGTTCATCATTCCTGGGGTGTAACACGAAGCAACCGGCGTGCAGAAGGACGTTCGTTATTTTGAAAATAAGCAACGTGTCAACGAACACCAATAAGGTGAGTATTTTTGCTCGTTCACAGTCGCTCGTAGCTGTCACACTCTACGATATGTCAAAAGATGCCGGATATGCGTCACTTGTGACGAGACCCCGATGACATATCGTATGATATATCGTAGTGTGTAAAGCCCGCTTAACGGAGACATGGCTGGATGACACATATGACTGGGCTTTTAACTTTCAGGGCTATAGTGTGTTCAGGAATGGCTGTACAAATTAGTGAGGGGAAGAGGTTTATATGTAAAATCATCTAAAAAAACCCCATCCAATGTGATAGTATATGTGATGGTAATGAAAATGTTAAGTCCCTGTGGGTGGAGAATTGCTGATGTGGTACCAATATTTAGGAAACATTAGAAGATGAATCCAGGTAAATACCGTCCGGTAAGTATGACATCAATGGTATGCAACATTTTTTAGGGCATTTTAAGAGCTGACATGCAATGATAATTTAGAGAGATTAATATAACTGACAGACAACATGGATTCATGAAAGAAAAGTCATGTCTAACCAACATGTTGTGTTTCTATAAGGAGGTAAGCACAAATCTGGATATTGGTAATGCAGCTGATGTGATTTATTTAGACTTTGCAAACACATTTCATACTGTACTACATAATATAAAAATAGCTACAAAAAGAGGAAAATATCCTCCAAACATTAAGTATTACTTACAGCAAGTTGGGCTGCAGTGTGTACATCGCCCAGGCCAAAAATTAGTGCTCTACCAGGATACAGCTAAACCCCCACTAAAGTGGAAGCATCACAGGTGCAGGAGAAGCAAATCACACACACACCTTTATAGAATAGAGGGGAGGCGAATGCTAGATGATAAAACTGCACACTAGTGGCTTGCATAGAGCGCTGTTCACACATGCAGATAACACAGTCACAAACCCGCAGTCTATTAGATGACACCCATACTATTAGATCAGGCGGGCTGCCAAGCCGTACCCCACCTGTGTATCATGCACGGACAGACACTCTACAATGCAAGGCCCAACAGAAAGGGGCCTGGCTGTATCCTGTACAAAAAAATATGAGGTTTTTGTTGGTATTATGGCCATAAAACGTAAGCCTACAACCCTTGTCACGGGACCTCATGCTTGTAGGTCCCTACACTAAATATAAAAATAGCAACAAAAATAGGAAAATATCTTCCAAAAATTAAGTATTACTTACAACAAGATGGGCTGCAGTGTGTACATCGCCCAGGCCAAAAACTAGTACTCTACCAGGAGACAGCTAAACCCCCACTAAATTGGAAGCATCACAGGTGCAGGAGAAGCAAATCCCACACACACCTTCATTGAATGGAGGGGGGCGATTACTAGATGATAAAACTGCACACTAGTGGCTTGCATAGAGCGCTGTTCCATGGAGGTGTGTGTGTGATTTGCTCCTCCTACACCTGTAATGCTTCCAATCCTTTTGTTGCTATTTTTATATTTAGTGTAGGGACCTGCAAGCATGAGGTGCCATGACGAGGGTTGTAGGCTTATGTTTTTTGGCCATAAATACCAACAAAAACCTGATATTTTTTCCGTATAGGATACAGCCAGGGTCTTTTCTGTTGGGCCTTGCATTGTAGAGTATCTGTCCATGCATGATACACAGGTGGGGTACGGCTTGGCAGCCCGCCTGATCTAATAGTATGGGCATCATCTAATAGGCTGCGGGTTTGTGCCTGTGTTATCTGCATGTATGAACAGCGCTCTATGCAAGCCACTAGTGTGAAGTTTTATCATCTAGCATTCGCCCCCTCCATTCCATGGAGGTATGTGTGTGATTTTGCTCCTCCTTCACCTGTGATGCTTCCACTTTAGTGGGGGTTTAGCTGTATCCTGGTAGAGTACTCGTTTTTGGCCTGGGCGATGTACACACTGCAGCCCATCTTGCTGTAAGTAATACTTAATTTTTGGAGGATATTTTCCTTTTTGTGTTGCTATTTTTATATTTAGTGTAGGACCTACAAGCATGAGGTCCCGTGACGAGGGTTGTAGGCTTACGTTTCATGGCCATAAATACCAATAAAAACCTCATATTTTTTTGTACAGGATACAGCCAGGCCCATTTCTGTTGGGCCTTGCATTGTAGAGTGTCTGTCCGCGCATGATACACAGGTGGGGTACGGCTTGGCAGCTGCCTGATCTAATAGTATGGGCATCATCTAATAGGCTGTGAGTTTGTGACTGTGTTATCTGCATGTGTGAACAGCGCTCTATGCAAGCCACTACAGTAGTGTGCAGTTTTATCATCTAGTTTTTGCCCCCCTCCATTCCATGGAGGTGTGTGTGTGATTTGCTCCTCCTGCACCTGTGATGCTTCCACTTTAGTGGGGGTTTAGCCGTATCCTGGTAGAGTACTAGTTTTTGGCCTGGGCAATGTACACACTGCAGCCCATCTTGCTGTATGTACTACATAATAGCCTTATACTTAAGCTCCAGAAGCAGAAACTAGAGTAAACTATACGCAGATGTGTAAGGAATTGGCTAAAAGATAGGAAACAAAGAGTAGTCATAAATGGAACATTCTCTAAATGGGCTATAGTCATCAGTGGGGACCACAGGGATCTGTGCTAGGACCGATTCTTTTTAATCTCTTTATTAATGACCTTGTGCATGGGATTGATAGTAAAGTGTCAGTCTTTGCTGATGACACCAATCTATGTAGGATATTAAAAACTGACCTTGATAGTAAAAAATTACAAAATGATCTGGATAAGATTTCGGAATTGGCAGATACTTGGCAAATGAGATTTGATGTTGATAAACGTAGAGTAATGCACTTAGGACAGAGTATTCCTATTGCTACATATACAGTGCCTACAAGTAGTATTCAACCCCCTGCAGATTTAGCAGGTTTGATAAGATGCAAAGAAGTTAGAGTCTGCAAACGTCAAACAAGAGCAGGATTTATTAACAGATGCATAAATCTTACAAACCAACAAGTTATGTTGCTCAGTTAAATTTTAATAAATTTTCAACATAAAAGTGTGGGTCAATTATTATTCAACCCCTAGGTTTAATATTTTGTGGAATAACCCTTGTTTGCAATTACAGCTAATAATCGTCTTTTATAAGACCTGATCAGGCCGGCACAGGTCTCTGGAGTTACCTTGGCCCACTCCTCCATGCAGATCTTCTCCAAGTTATCTAGGTTCTTTGGGTGTCTCATGTGGACTTTAATCTTAAGCTCTTTCCACAAGTTTTCAATTGGGTTAAGGTCAGGAGACTGACTAGGCCACTGCAACACCTTGATTTTTTCCCTCTTGAACCAGACCTTGGTTTCCTTGGCTGTGTGCTTTGGGTCGTTGTCTTGTTGGAAGATGAAATGACGACCCATCTTAAGAGCCTTGATGGAGGAGCGGAGGTTCTTGACCAAAATCTCCAGGTAGGCCGTGCTATCCATCTTCCCATGGATGCGGACCAGATGGCCAGGCCCCTTGGCTGAGAAACAGCCCCACAGCATGATGCTGCCACCACCATGCTTGACTGTAGGGATGGTATTCTTGGGGTCGTATGCAGTGACATCCAGTCTCCAAACGTCACGTGTGTGGTTGGCACCAAAGATCTCGATCTTGGTCTCATCAGACCAGAGAACCTTGAACCAGTCTGTCTCAGAGTCCTCCAAGTGATCATGAGCAAACTGTAGACGAGCCTTGACATGACGCTTTGAAAGTAAAGGTACCTTACGGGCTCGTCTGGAACGGAGACCAATGCGGTAGAGTACGTTACTTATGGTATTGACTGAAACCAATGTCCCCACTGCCATGAGATCTTCCCGGAGCTCCTTCCTTGTTGTCCTTGGGTTAGTCTTGACTCTTCGGACAAGCCTGGCCTCGGCACAGGTGGAAACTTTCAAAGGCTGTCCAAGCCGTGGAAGGCTAACAGTAGTTCCATAAGCCTTCCACTTCCGGATGATGCTCCCAACAGTGGAGACAGGTAGGCCCAACTCCTTGGAAAGGGTTTTGTACCCCTTGCCAGCCTTGTGACCCTCCACGATCTTGTCTCTGATGGCCTTGGAATGCTCCTTTGTCTTTCCCATGTTGACCAAGTATGAGTGCTGTTCACAAGTTAGGGGAGGGTCTTAATTAGTCAGAAAAGGCTGGAAAAAGATAATTAATCCAAACATGTGAAGCTCATTGTTCTTTGTGCCTGAAATACTTCTTAATACTTTAGGGGAACCAAACAGAATTCTTGTGGTTTGAGGGGTTGAATAATAAATGACCATCTGAATAAACTTTTCACAATTTAAAAAAAAAATTAAAAAATAAATAAAATTCTTTTTTGCTGCAGTTCATTTCACACTTCCAGGCTGATCTACAGTCCAAATGTCACAATGCCAAGTTAATTCCGAATGTGTAAACCTGCTAAATCTGCAGGGGATTGAATACTACTTGTAGGCACTGTATATTAAATGGAAGTAAACGCGGGACTACAATGTATTCTGATTACAAGTAAGCTGAACTCAATGTCAAGCAGCAGCTTCTAAAGAAAACAAGATTTTAGGGTGCATAAAAAGAGATCTCGTGATCAAAATATATGGTTACCCCTCTATAAATCACTTGTAAAGAATATGGGATCCAGTTTTGGGCTTCACAGTTTAAAAAGGATATTTAGAAATTACAGTCAGTTCAAAGGCGGTCAAATAGATTATTACATGGAATGGAAGACCTTCTATATGATGGTAGGTTGGAAAAGTTAGGTTTGTTTAGCTTAGAAATGTCTCAGAGGAGATCTCATAAAGTTATATGTTTAAATTCATGTGTGATCATTACAAAAGAATGGGACATGACTTATTCTTTCTGAAGAAAATACTAAGGACCAGGGGGCATTCACTGTGAGTGGAAGAAAGGCAGTTCCGGCAGCTAACTAGAAAAGGGTTCTTTACAGTTAGTCAGACTGTGGAATGCCCTACCACGAGTGGTAGTAATGGCAGACACTATAACAGCTTTTAAAAAAAGGCTGGATGATTTTTTTCAGTACACACAACATTGTCAGTTATAAATGATTTAGTGACAAAATGTATAATTGATGAAGGAAGGTGGATCTAGGTCTTTTTACAACCTATGTGTGACGCCCTGGCCGGGCCATGTAGTCACAGATAGGCCCCTGCACTACACCTTTCCCTCACAGGTGACATCAGCCAACCTTTAAAACTCTAGTCACCCCCCTCAGGGCTAGATGGACACACCAGGGGGCGGAACCAGGCGGTTGGAAGACGCCCACCAAGGCGTCTGGACAGCCCGGGGGCGGGAAAGTAGACAGAACAGTTTTAGAGTTCAAGTTGGAGAGGAGTGTGGGCTGGAGCTGGGTGCAGCTCCAGCAGAGGCGAATACCCCAAATTGAACGGCGCCAGGGTAGGAACCCTGGTGCCAGTGGCTAGGAGGCAGACGGTGGTCTCCGTCTGCAGAAGCCGGGAAGACGGCTCGGTGGAACCGAGGTGGACCGGGACAGGGTAGTGGCCCGCCGGTAACGACCCTGGGGAACCGACTCAGAAACCAGAGCACACAGGGGGGTACTCGGACCCTGAATCCGGGACCAGAAGCTGGAAACAGTTAATTTACTTATTGAGGCCAGGACTAGAGGTCCTGTCCCACCCAAAGTCCCTGTTAGAAGAAAACAGCCCACCGAGGGGGATAGAAGGCCACCACCAGGGCTCAGAGATCCAACGGGCCAGCATGTTGTGAATGTTAGTTATGTTTTGGCTGCTGGGAGGCTCCCTCTGGTGGCCAGGAATGGTTTGGACTTGGACCAGGTGTGTTGTGCAATGGGCGTTTCCTTTGCTAACTCTCTGCTTATTTAAATCCTGGTCTGATAGCAGGCTGTGCCGGATGTCAGTTGTTCTTTGTATCACCAGCCTGCTTCATTCTGCTCCACACCACTTCTACCCCAGATAAGTGCTTGCTCTTTATTTATTGTTTGGTTCTTTTGCTCTTATCTGGGTTTGTCATTTGCTGTGGTTGTTTTCAGTTTATTTGCTTGCAGGGATTTCCCCCTTCAGTTGCTTGGCTGGGGAACTCTCTGCAGTTCTGTTTGGAGTATAGCTCCTTTGGGTCCATGTGTTTGTGGCTTGTTGAATTTGTTATGATTCTTGTTTTCTGTTCATTGGTATGACAAGAGCACCTGGTATAGGATGGAGTTCAGATCGTGCGATCTGAGGGCCTTTTTGTACTATCAGGAATATGGATTTTTGTAGGGTTTTTCTCTGGCCACCATCAGCCCCTTTCCTGTCCTTCCCTATTTTAGTCAGTGGGGGCCTCACCTTTTGCTAATCCTGTCATCTATCTGGGGATTGTGTTTTTCCTATATCAACGCAGTCTTTGAATGTGGGGGGCTTGCTATTCTTGTCTACTTTCTGAGGCAGAGAGTTATTCATCTTTCCTTCCTTTAGGATAGCTAGTTCTCCGGCTGGGTTCGCGGTGCACAGGATGTTAGTTCACCCCTTGGCTACTTCTAGTGTTGATGGTTAGTAAGGGGATGGAGGCCAGATTAGTTGCCAATGCTCTTGTCACCTTTTACCAATGATTTGTGGTGGTCTTCCATGGTTTTGGATCATAACACCAGCGTCTGTGGGCAAGGGCTCCTTAGGCCACATCCAGCCGGGAGCCGACTCCTGAAGTTGCAAGCACAGGCAGTCCACCATCTTGCAGGAGAAAGACAGAGACCACCAGCCGGGTGGGGGACCAGAATGCAGCCGGCTGCGGGCACCGACCACCATCACCTTGATTTACTAGAGACTCGTGTGTTTACTTTAATAGTGAGTACACCAGCACCCTGCAGTCGCCCATCTCCCTGCACCAAAACCCCAACGGGTCCCGGGGCCACCATCCCTGCCCATGGAGGGGTTAACAACTTGCTGCATAACATCTCCCTCGGGTGCCCCGTAACTGCAGCGGTGGTGTGCAACCTCACCACTAGAAATGAGCGAAACGGTCGTGGTTCGGCTCGAGTTCGGTTCGCCGAACCGAGATCTGGTTCGCGTTCGGTTTTGCGAACCGGTTCGGCGAACCACTCGAACCCATAGGAAACAATTGGAGGCAATCATAAACACATAAAAACACCTAGAAAACACCCTCAAAGGTGTCCAAAAGGTGACAAACAACTCACAACACAACACAAACACATGGGAAAGTGACAAGGACATATACTCATGTGAAAACAAAAGAGCTGGACAAGGAAAAAGAGGAGAAGACACAGATAAATGAGTATATGCAAGGGAACATCGAAGCCATTACTGTGCAACTTGAGCCCTGCTCATTTTAGGCTTCCAATCTGGATAAATTGCCTGAGCTCACCACGTACGCCTTGGGGATCTTGTGGAGTCCCGCAGCCAGCGTTCTCTTGGAACGTGTCCTCAGTGCTGCTGGGGGTGTGCTGACAGATAAGCACACGCATCTGTCCACTGACAATGTGGACATACTAACGTTCACCAAGATGAGGAACTCATGGCTCTCAGAGGACTTTTCTTCCCCTGTATCATCCAGGGGAGGCGAAAGGCACGCGTATTTTTGAGAGTGCTTCATGCAAAGCATCTTTTTCATTTTGAAAAGGGGGTCAACTGATGCCAGTCAAGTGGGGTGTGTGTGTGTGTGTGTGTGTGTGTGTGTGTGTGTGTGGCCCAATTAGTGGAAACGAGGGTGACTGTGGTTGGAGTCCCCTCGCTGTGTTTCTAAAAGAACCAATATGAACAAGTCATGGCTCTCAGAGGACTTTTCTTCCCCTGGGTCAGCCAGGGGAGGCGAAAGGCAAGCGTATTTTTGAGAGTGCTTCATGCAAAGCTTCTTTTTCATTTTGAAAAGGGGGTCAACTGATGCCAATCAAGTGGGGTGTGTGTGTGTGTGTGGCCCAATTAGTGGAAACGAGGGAGACTGTGGTTGGAGTCCCCTCGCTGTGTTTCTAAAAGAACCAAGATGAACAAGTCATGGCTCTCAGAGGACTTTTCTTCCCCTGGGTCAGCCAGGGGAGGCGAAAGGCACGCGTATTTTTGAGAGTGCTTCATGCAAAGCATCTTTTTCATTTTGAAAAGGGGGTCAACTGATGCTAGTCAAGTGGGGTGTGTGTGTGTGTGTGGCCCAATTAGTGAAAATGAGGGTGACTGTGGTTGGAGTCCCCTCGCTTTTGAAAAAAGAACCAAGATGAACACGTCATGGCTCTCAGAGGACTTTTCTTCCCCTTTATCATCCAGGGGAGGCGAAAGGCACGCGTATTTTTGAGAGTGCTTCATGCAAAGCTTCTTTTTAATTTTGAAAAGGGGGGTCAACTGATGCCAGTCAAGTGGGGTGTGTGTGGCCCAATTAGTGGAAACGAGGGAGACTGTGGTTGGAGTCCCCTCGCTGTGTTTTACATGATTTTCGAAGTGCATGACATGCCTAAGAGTTTTAGTTTCAGCATCTCAAACTTGTTGGCTACAGAAAGGCTGCCTTTACACCCTTTTGTCACCGCGGATTTTTGAGACCTGATGCCCATTGCAGTGCCCCAAGAGCCGATGGCCATTCGCCACTCCTCCAAGAAAGGGTGCCCGCGCTACCACAGCAGGTCGCACACAACATCACCGATTCCTTGAGAAACTCTGTGTGTGAAAGGGTGCATTTCACCACAGATACTTGAAACAGTAAGCATGGACAGGGGAGTTACATGTTGCTAATTGAAAAGCTGTGGAGAGAAAAGCGCACATAGGGTCTTATCTGGCAAACAATGCAGGCTTAGAAAATGAAAACAGGTGCTCACCTATGGAAGTTGTGACAGGCACAACTCCTATGCATGCAGAAAATGGTCAAGCAGCAGCCCCGATATGCAACAGGGAATCATGAATGGATAAGAAAGTCGGGTTTAACACTGCGCTAAAACCATGAAGCCAAACGATGTGATGAATTCTTTGCTATATTTTCTTTATTTAGGCCAAGTCTACGCGTTTCAAAGGCATGTCCGCCTTCTTCATCAGGACAGAGGAAAAAACAACATGATCATGTTGTTTTTTCCTCTGTCCTGATGAAGAAGGCGGACATGCCTTTGAAACGCGTAGACTTGGCCTAAATAAAGAAAATATAGCAAAGAATTCATCACATCGTTTGGCTTCATGGTTTTAGCGCAGTGTTAAACCCGACTTTCTTATCCATTCATGATTCCATGTTGCTAATTGGGCACTGGGTAACTATGGTGAGAGATGGAGAAGGGTCTGCTGCACAAGTCTTTCCGTCCCCACGAGTTGTATGTCAATCCTTCCTCTGTATGTACAAGTTCCTCCACTGCTTCTGCCTCATCAACCTCGTGTTGGTCCAGCACCTCAGCCCAAACCCTGTGTGGTCAGGCCACCCTTCCTTGTAACTGCGCCCAAGGAATCCCACACACCTCCTTACTATGCTGGCAACAGAGCTCAAAGCCAGCAGGCCATCAAATGTTTGCTTTATAATGTAGGGGAAATGTGAGACACCGCTGAGGAGTTGTGGACGGTTAGCTCTGTAGAGTGAGACCGAGTTTCATCAATGGTTGTCTCCACTCAACCAGCAGCTAGGGAATGCTGGGTGCGACAATGATGCAAAACAGTCTGTGGCCCTTCTTCAGGGCAATGTGACACACGTACCTTTTATGGCTCACGTGTTGAATCCGAATCTCCAGCAATTTTTAAAACACTATCCCGGCCTACATGTCCTTCTGTCGAGGGTGCGGTGTAACGCCTGCCTGGATTTACACACTCAGACGGGCTGTAAAGGATAGGCTAGAGGGAAGCCACTCACCAAGCTGGACCCCCAGAACCATGAAACCCTTTAACCCCTATACAGTGATTTTGAATGACACAGGTCCCAAGTTGATTAATACCTGTGGAAGGCTGCAGTTCCAGAGAATAGTAGTCATGCAGGGTCAAAACATTAATTGAGGAAGAGGAACAGAATTGGAGGGACAGGACTTAATCAGAAAACAAGCAGAGGTGAAATGCGAATCGGCCAACAAGGTACATAAACAGCAAGCAGGAAACGTAGTCAGGTAACAAGCACACAAAATCATAAAACTAAACTGGGGGTAACAGTAACCAGAGGTTCATAGCTATGTCTGGCAGTGGTCTGCAGACAGGATGGGCCTAAAAAAGGGTGTGGTGTCTTCCCATTGGTTGTAGCTGAATGATGGTACTTTATCTGTGAGATACCCACCAGCTGCATTCAGCCAGTGGTTCTGCATCTGTCAAGGTAACGCAGCCCAGTGGGTGACCATAACCTGCGTCCAACTACGCCGCTGGCGTCAACTCCTCTCCCATCATCAGCACTATGCACGAAAGGAACACGTTGTCACCTTGCGACAGGAGTACAAATTGACGTAGTGGACTCCGGTGGTGACTTAACAGCGGAGTGCGGCAATGATGCAAACATGGCTGCGGACCTTCGTCAGGGCAATATGACACACGGGACTTGTATGGCTCACGTGTTTAATCTGATTCTCCAGCAATTTTTAAAACAACATCCCGGCCTACATGGCCTTGTATAGCGGGCACGCTTGCTATGTGCTCACTTCCATCGTTCGCACCCAGCAGCTCAGCAATTTTCATCACTCCTGAAGTCTTACGGTCTGGCGGTTAAACGCCTGAAATGCGATGTTCCGACACACAGGACTTGGAATCTGCACATGTTGCAGCGTCTGTGGCAGCACTGCAGAGCCCTGCTGAAATACGTTATGATCTATTCCCTGGGCTAACTTGATCCAGAGGTGGTGCAGATCACGCTGCTGGAGTGGTGTCAGATCAAGGACCTATGCACCGTTCTACACAGTTTACAAATGTCGACGAAGATGTTTAACACTGGCGATGCCATTCTCAGCGTGACAATTTTGGTCATCTACATGATGGAGCACACTGTAAGCATTATTCGGAGTCAGGTGTTGGTATAAGAGGAAGGGGAGGAAGTACTGGAAGAGTCATATGCGGAAGGGATAACAAGATCTACAAGGTCCAGATGGTCAGCGGCACCTTGGCGGCAGTCATGGTACGGTGGGGGAGAGGGATTATCAAGGGCGCATAGTATCAGCAAAACTGTTGAGGAAGGTGCAGGAGCACATGATGAAATGGAGGACGAACTGGCGATGGGCATGGAAGAATCAGCAGATGAGTGAGAACTTGGTCACATTTCGGTTGTGCAAGGTTGGGGGGAGAGGGCAGAGGAAGGAGGCACGATTCTCACTTCTCCGCCACCAACACACCAAGGACTTGGTCCTCCTGGATGCACAAGACACATGAGCGCCTTCTTGCTGCACTACCTACAACATGACCCTCGGATTGTACGAATTGCAAGTAATGCTGACTACTAGTTTGCCACACTGTTAGATCCCTGGTAGAACACAAAATTTTGCGAAATAACTCCTGCCATAGAATGGGATGCACGTATGCAGGAGTATCAGCAGAATGTGTTACGCAATCTTAGATCTGCTTTTCCACTAAACACCAGTGGTGCACAGAGTGAATCTCAGCGCTTTGTTATGGCTAGGAGGAAATGGTATTTTACTTGTCCACATCTGAGGGACAGAGGGCTGGCTGCTGTGCTGAGACAGCGTTGAATACGGTGTCCCTGCAGAGTTGCACTTTTGGTCATATACAAACTGAGTTGAAAAAGGACAGATGCTGGTGGAAAGGGGAACAGGTGTGTTGGAAAGGGTCAAAAAGTTTGTGTCCGTGGGTTTGGTGGTTAAGCAACACTAACATTTGCTGAAGAAACAACATCTGTTATGGTGGGACTGGCAGATTTGGATAAGGTGGTATATACTATGTTACCGCTATATAAAAAAATTAAGAAAAGAAAGAGAAAGGTATACAGTTAGGTCCAGAAATATTTGGACAGTGACACAATTTTGGCGAGTTGGGCTCTGCATGCCACCACATTGGATTTGAAATGAAACCTCTACAACAGAATTCAAGTGCAGATTGTAACGTTTAATTTGAAGGTTTGAACAAAAATATCTGATAGAAATTGTAGGAATTGTACACATTTCTTTACAAACACTCCACATTTTAGGAGGTCAAAAGTAATTGGACAAATAAACCAAACCCAAACAAAATATTTTTATTTTCAATATTTTGTTGCGAATCCTTTGGAGGCAATCACTGCCTTAAGTCTGGAACCCATGGACATCACCAAACGCTGGGTTTCCTCCTTCTTACTGCTTTGCCAGGCCTTTACAGCCGCAGCCTTCAGGTCTTGCTTGTTTGTGGGTCTTTCCGTCTTAAGTCTGGATTTGAGCAAGTGAAATGCATGCTCAATTGGGTTAAGATCTGGTAATTGACTTGGCCATTGCAGAATGTTCCACTTTTTTGCACTCATGAACTCCTGGGTAGCTTTGGCTCATTGTCCATCTGTACTATGAAGCGCCGTCCGATCAACTTTGCGGCATTTGGCTGAATCTGGGCTGAAAGTATATCCCGGTACACTTCAGAATTCATCCAGCTACTCTTGTCTGCTGGTATGTCATCAATAAACACAAGTGACCCAGTGCCATTGAAAGCCATGCATGCCCATGCCATCACGTTGCCTCCACCATGTTTTACAGAGGATGTGGTGTGCCTTGGATCATGTGCCGTTCCCTTTCTTCTCCAAACTTTTTTCTTCCCATCATTCTGGTACAGGTTGATCTTTGTCTCATCTGTCCATAGAATACTTTTCCAGAACTGAGCTGGCTTCATGAGGTGTTTTTCAGCAAATTTAACTCTGGCCTGTCTATTTTTGGAATTGATGAATGGTTTGCATCTAGATGTGAACCTTTTGTATTTACTTTCATGGAGTCTTCTCTTTACTGTTGACTTAGAGACAGATACACCTACTTCACTGAGAGTGTTCTGGACTTCAGTTGATGTTGTGAACGGGTTCTTCTTCACCAAAGAAAGTATGTGGCGATCATCCACCACTGTTGTCATCCGTGGACGCCCAGGCCTTTTTGAGTTCCCAAGCTCACCAGTCAATTCCTTTTTTCTCAGAATGTACCCGACTGTTGATTTTGCTACTCCAAGCATGTCTGCTATCTCTCTGATGGATTTTTTCTTTTTTTTCAGCCTCAGGATGTTCTGCTTCACCTCAATTGAGAGTTCCTTAGACCGTATGTTGTCTGGTCACAGCAACAACTTCCAAATGCAAAACCACACACCTGTAATCAACCCCAGACCTTTTAACTACTTAATTGATTACAGGTTAATGAGGGAGACGCCTTCAGAGTTAATTGCAGCCCTTAGAGTCCCTTGTCCAATTACTTTTGGTCCCTTGAAAAAGAGGAGGCTATGCATTACAGAGCTATGATTCCTAAACCCTTTCTCCGATTTGGATGTGAAAGCTCTCATATTGCAGCTGGGAGTGTGCACTTTCAGCCCATATTATATATATAATTGTATTTCTGAACATGTTTTTGTAAACAGCTAAAATAACAAAACTTGTGTCACTGTCCAAATATTTCTGGACCTAACTGTATATCCCAATCGCCATTTGGTGTCCACCGTGCTCCCAGATGGAAAAGGAGAGGTTGGCAACTGGAACGTTAAGTGGAGGATACAGAGCAGGTTGACTCTGAAACAAATAGTGGCCTGAACCGAGTTAGACGCCACTCGGATCTGGAGACTGGGAGCCCTGTTAGCGTCACAGGGTCCACACGACCACCCAGCCCCGGAACTCCCTGTTAACATCACAGGGGCCATTGGGTACGCTGTCCGTGTGGGTAGGGGACACACCTGTGGACAGCAGGCACATCAGCAGCAGCAGGCCTGTTTATGCCACTGGGCTGCACTAGCAGGACTGTTAGGACAGGAGCTGTTCTTAAACGTTCTGCGTTACAACTGTGGTGGTGGCCTGCATCGATGCCCTATCCCTTCCTACCTCTGGCCTAAAGCCGCAATGGGTTCAACACATGGAGGTGTGCTCTTTCTGAGCATAATAGAAGACTGGGCACCTTCTTCTTGGCTCCAGACCCTTTTATAACCTGGGTCCGCCCCAAACCAGGGTGGACCACAATGCACCTCCTGGAGACAAAAGCAGAGTGACACGTCATGAGTGGCATAACTAGCATCCTATTTTGAACCGCCACTTGAATGATGACCTCATGCCTGCCACAAGCAAAACACCTCAACAGTCATCGTCTGACCAACAGCAATGAGGTGACAAGTCATAGGGACGGGCCTCTGCAAGCCTGTTGGGAGTGGCCTGGCCAAATCGTCAGGACACCTGATGCCCTGTGGTCTATATGGGCCCCCCACATCAGGGGCAGCGCCAAAGAGTTCATTACCGGACCTAGCCTCTGATGAAGTAAGCACCTGAGCATGGTCATTAGCATGAAATACAGTTTCTGAAAAAAGACTATCCGCTTCAGCATGCTCTCTAGGCACAACACAGGACTTAGACCCGGCACGGAGTGCAAGTACTTGTGCAAAGAGGCTTTTCGCAGTAAGTGTGAAGCCCCACAGGTGTTGTGTCGGTGCATTACCTTCAGGGACTCCACGTGGAGGAAGAGTCTGGTCACACGTAGGTTGCTTCTTTATATGTATTTTCGTGACACCACTCTCGGTATTGCGGTCAGTGGGGACCGCCACTGCAGTGTAAGGGGATACCTGGGGCTGATGTTGGGTGCAGTTAGTTTTAGTGGCCTCCCGAGAGTGAGTCAAGCCCAAGGGCCCTGTGTAAGTGTGTTGAGCCGCAGGTCGCAGAATGACTCAGGCACAGTCCAAACAAGCATGTGCTGTAGCCCAAAATGAAGACTTTGCCTCAGGAATGACACAGTCAGGCTGAGCATACTCAGTAGGCGAAATACTGGAGTTAGGCTGCGGCACACGCATGCGCACTGGCCGCCTCTCCACACTTACACGTGGTGGAGAAAGCAGCCAGCTGGACAACCCGAGGCACAGCCTTAAATGGCAGCTGACGCCTGGGCGCAACTGGAACCGCAGCAGGTTGCTTGTGTTTACGCCGGCACCAATTCGTAACAACAAATAACAGCTAAAATAACAGGTGTACTTCTTCCCGTAGATAATCTGATATGATCATTTTTTCACGGACACGACCATCGTTAACAAAACTCGAGGAGGCACCAAAACAGCAGCTGCTTCAATGGATGTCAAGTGCGCTATAAAGTGGGCTCTCCTCCACCTCAAGTTCAATATCACATTTACTACATTCCACAGTGGTGTAAACCCAATCGCACTTGCTTCATAACTGCTCTCAAGTTTCCACCAGCCCTGCTGAATAAGGGGTAACAGAGATGGTTGAGTCTGCAAAGCCGTTCAGTCACACTGTAGCCTGGGAATCAGAGGTCTGCTCTAAAGCTGCAGTGAGTACAGACAAAGAAGTTCTTATTATTAGTATTATTATTAATATTTATTTATAGAGCACCATTGATTCTATGGTGCTGTACATGACAAGGGGGTTACATACAGAATACATATACAAGTAACAATAGACAGACTGGTACAGAGGGCAGAGGACTCAGCCCTTGCGGGATTACATTGTAAAGTATTTTGTGGAGTAGACAGTAGGTTGGGTGAAGGTTGGGCAGAAGCTCCACACCATGGTGGTGTCATTTAATGGTTATAGTAATTTATGAACAGATGACTTTTCAGGTTCCGTTTGAAGCTTGCGGGTGTAGCAGACAATCTGACATGTTGAGGCAGCGAGTTACAGGAGACAGGGGAAATGATCTGCACAGATGGCCAGAAGGTTTGTGAGTTGGATCCAGGCCCCGATGAAGAAGGTGCTGATCATAATGTACACCCTCATTTCCAAACCATACATCATCCTGGTGGAGACAATGGGTAACATGATGAGGAGACTCAGATACCTGATTGTAACATCAACTTTGCTTTTCGGTGAGGGCAGGAAGAGGTTGTCACGGAGGACTCAGGACGAGAGGAATGAAAACACAAAGGGTGATGATGAGGTTGGAGACACCACTTACTGTCAAACCAAAGTGAGCCAATCGATGACGTCAGCAGTGGAGGTTGAGGAGGATGCTACTGACGACGAGTTTACGTTGTGTCTTCATGGACAAAGACAAAGTACTGGAAGCAAGTCAACAACTGAATCCTGGGCCACAACTCTGCCTATGAGCATAAGTCATGTTGGCTATGCAGTTCGCATGGGCTTTAAGCCTTGCCTAGCCTGGGAATTTTTTGGACATAGCAAAGGATCACCCAAGTCATGTAATCTGTAACAATCTGTAAGTAGAAGCCAAAAAATTTAAACTTTGAGTACTTCCACCATGAAGTGTCACATGGATATGAATTGATAGCGTGAGGATGTATTGCTCAGCTTTAGCCACTGTCAATGGAACATGCTTAGTTGTCATTCATTGCATGCATTGTTGCAGACTACACACAAGGGGCTGCTGTTTTTTTGGAGCTGCTTTTGTCTGTTTGGTCACTATAGCAATAGCAAAACGATCTTCGTGTGTGGACTTGGAGATCCTGTCTATGAACAGAATTAAAAGATAAAGGTGTGTGTTACAGCAAGGAGAAACTGCGGAAACACTTTGTTAAATTGTGAGGGGAGTCATTTTGGAGTTTGGTGAGGAGTACCGTAACGCCAGTGAGCAGCATCCTGTGCCACAGACCAACATTCTTCCGGTGCTGTCTATACTGTTTACCATGATAGGAGCGTAAAGTATGTATTTATGGCAAATGGATATCACAGTACCCGGGTATGGTAGGCTGTGCCCAGACAGTAATGCATGCACGCAACACTTTGTTTTATTATCAAAACACATATCTGTTCTGGGTAGGACGGCTATATAGACAATCAGACTTGCTGCCTCTGCACTGTCAAATTGTGACGTACAGTTTAAATCATAGAGGGACAGCGACACATGTTTGCATTGACTGTTGATTGTCAAGATTTCCATGACTGTGTTGCAGAGCTGTGGGGTTTGCATTCACACTGTTATCATCTGCATTATCTGTGAGGCTTCAGCTAACAAGGGTATTCAAGGGGGGGTAATGTGTTTTGTATATGTTTAGGTAGATAACTGGGAAGCTCTTGTGATGCGCCACTAGTAAGTTGTGTGTGTGTGCGCACACACACACACACACACACACACAAACACACAATTACTGCTGCTATGCAGAGGGCTTAGCAAGTAGTAGGCAACTGAATAGATTGTTCTATTATTTCAATTTTATGCATGGTTCTTATTGTTTCTTTTGGGAAAGTGAAGCAATCATTTATGAACCCAACTGCATACAGTGCTTTTCATGTTGCATGGTTTTGCTGCATACTGGGGAGCCCACCAAATACAAGACTTATAATGAAGCATAAGTCGCAATGGGAATTTCAGTGTGCTACAATGCGGCCTAGCGGGGCTGTGCAACCAACGCCTGCCCCATCAAGTACATCTGCGTGCTCTTCATCTTCTGTGACTGTGGGGACAGCAGTCACACATGCTTTTTCACACTGAACTTCTACCCCGTTACCCGTAAGCGGGAGTGTGATTGGCAGGTCGTCACTTGTTTTGTAAGTGCAAACAGATAGTATTGTTGAGCTGTCAGACATCGAGAGAACCATCATTGGATGAAGGAAACATTATATCCACGCCTGCACCTTTGTCAAAGATTGGCTGAACTACCTGCAGTTAATTATTGCGTTCCACTAATGGAAAGGAGTGTAAAATGCCCATGTGTTGCACCTTGCTTGGCAGCAAAGGAACAATAACTTAGTATTCCAAAAAATTTTAGGAAGGCAGAAAAAGAGTCAGCTCTTTGGGCAAATTAAATAGCGTGGCAAAAGTGGACAGGTGGGTACAGTGGCCGTGTTCTGTGGGTACCAGGACAGTAAAGGAAGCCTCACTTTCTATCCCTCCTAATGATGAAATGCAGCAAGGAATTCCATGAGTTTGCTATAAAAATAGCGAAGCAAAATGAGCAGGAGGGTGTAATGCAGAGGTGCTGGACATAGCTTGGCACCAGTGGGGCACAAATGGAGTACAACAGCCACTTTTTGGATACCACTAACTTGCAGCATTTTTTGCTATTATTATAGCTTAATAAAAACTGAACAGGAGGGAGTAATGCAGAGGTGCTGGAAATAACTTTGCACCTGTGGAGCACAAATGGAGTACAACAGCCACTTTTTGGATGCCACTAACTGGCAGCATTTTTTGCTATTATAATAGCTTAATAAAAACTGAGCAGGAGGGTGTAATGCAGAGGTGCTGGAAATAGCTTTGCACCAGTGGGGCACAAATGGAGTACAACAGCCACTTTTTGGATGCCACTAACTTGCAGCATTTTTTGCTATTATTATAGCTTATTAAAAACTGAACAGGAGGGTGTAATGCAGAGGTGCTGGAAATAGCTTTGCACCTGTGGAGCACAAATGGAGTACAACAGCCACATTTTGGATGCCACTAACTTGCAAATTTTTTGCTATTATTATAGCTTAATAAAAACTGAACAGGAGGGTGTAATGCAGAGGTGCTGGAAATAGCTTTGCACCTGTAAGGCACAAATGGAGTACAAAAGCCACTATTTGAATGCCACTAACTGGCAGCACTCTTTTCAATTAAAATGGCTTTGCAAAAATGTGCAGGAGGGGAGAATGCAGAGGTGCTGGGACTTGCGTGGCACAAGTGCCACAGTAATGGAGGACAGCAGCCACTCTTTGGATGGCACTAACTGGCAGCACTCTGCAATTTAAATGGCTTTGCTAAAAAGGGCAGGAGGGTACAGTGGCCGGGTTGTGGGTCAGTGTAGGGGAAAGGAAGCCTCACTTTCTATCCCTCCTAATGGTGAAATGCAGCAAGGAAGTCCCTGAGCTTAGCTACACAGACGCTCTTATCTGTAGCTGTTAAAAACTGTTTCCACAGACCTGACTGTCACCTATGGCTCTGACCCTGCTGTAATTAGCCCTTAGAAGGGCTGAAAGAAACTTCTATCTCTATTGTGTATAGTGCTGTGTGTAGAGCGTACACAGCAGGATCGGCGACAGGCGCTGCGTCTGCGGTGACTGACACCCAGACGCAGAAGGCAGATAATGGCGTCCTGACGGGCAGATGCCTGTATTTATAATGCAGGGACATGTGACATGGACATCCTATGACACATGCTGTTGCTTCTCTGGCAAAAAGTCCACTTAGCTGTGTGTGTGCCTGGGATTGGCTGACATGCTGGCCCGCCCCACTACATGCGCGCTTAGGGAAGGAAGCAGCAGTGATCTGAACGTGCTGTCCCCGCACACTATACGCTGAAATTTCATAATAGTGTCACAGTCACAGAGTGACTTACACTATTACAGCGCAAAGCCAGCTAGTAATTAGCTTGGCTTTTTGCTGCTAGAACTGTTCTCGAACGGAACTTGAGCTCTGTTTTTGCTAAAAGCTCGAGTTCTAGTTCGATCTAGAACACCCCCCAAAATCACTCAAACCGCGAACTGGAGAACCACGAACCACGAACCGCGCTCAACTCTACTCACTACATACCGTGGGTGGCGTCACGAACTTAATACGGCTCAGCCCATACATATACGTCCTACATCCACCACCACTATAACCCCCCTTTTTGATCAAAGTGACCGCGAGACCCCCGGGTCCGGAGACCCTCGAGCAACCCACAGAAGGTCTGGATCCGTACAGCTCAGCTGCTGTGAGCGGGGCGGTACACCTCGATTTCTGGCGTCACGAACAGGATAGATACCCATCCACTTACCTTGTGGAAGTGCGCCTTGTGTTGAAGTCAGCGGTGATTCATTGCAGAAATTTTCCAAAAACTGCCATCTTGCCACCATTTTTGGGCTCGAAGATTCCCACCCAGAGTCTTCTTCCCCGAGAAAAGGGCGCGAAAACCGAAGCCCGGCCCCCTGGGAACATAGCCGGAAAGCAAGGCCAGAAGTCGCAAAACAAAACTTACTGGCCTAAAAAGGAGTGCCAGAAAAAGACCAAGGGGGGTCGGGTGAAGATCTCGCGCCATATGACCGAGCAGATAAAGGGCAGGGACTCCAGGACCCTGCCACCCTTGTTCTTGGACACCAGCTGAGCAGTATAGCTGCACCATCTGGCAAGCCCGCGGTGGAGGAGCCTGCGTCCAAAACAGCAGCCTGGGTGGAAGCCCAGATGAAGCAGATGTGCCGCCGCATCCAGGCCCAGGCAACCTGTCTGCTAAGGCGGTGGGCAGCCGAGATGGCAGAGATAGCCACGGCTGTGAGGATTTGTGAAGTGGATACAGCATCGGAGGAGCAGGTAAGCAAGCCACACCCTTGCGTCTCTCAGGGACTGGCCATTGAGGCTGAAGGGCCCGGTCTGCCCCTGCCCGCCATGCTGCCTCCCTCGCTGCCCACACCCGTGACTGCCTCTCCACTCGGTCCACTGCCACCAACATTGGCAGCGGTGCCCATGCCATTGGCCCGTGAGGACCAACCCAAAGAAGCCGCCAGCAGTCAGCCCGTAACCGCTTTGGCACCGACCCCGGCTCCACGTTTCACCAGCACCCGGAAGGTGCCCCGTCCTGCTCTGGACCCACCACTGATGCCGGAGGAGGCCACGCCCCACATGACAATGGCCCCGGCAGTCCGCCTGGCCAAGGCGGAGGCGGTCCCCGACCGGAAGCCGGTGCGGCAAGAAATGCTGGCCGCATCCAGACTCCTGGCCTTGGCTGAGGCGCAGCGGAAATGTGCCTGCAGGGCAGCCGTACAAGCCACGTCACAGCGGGGCCCTCCACTGCAGAAGGTGCCGGTCGTAGCTGGCACACAGGTGCCTCAGCTGGGCTCGGCCCCCACGCAGGTCACCCTGGAGCAGGCCACAGACGCTCCATATTAGGAGCGGCAGCAGCGCCAGCTGGGCCGGGAGATCGCCGCCCGCAAAAAGAGAAAAGCCGAAGTCTTGTCCCGGACCTACACGGAGAAGGACAACCTCCGGAATGCAACCTTTCAGGTGAGGGGCCCGACACACGAAGGCCAGGTCCGGCACTTCAACCCCCGAAGAGGATGGGGTTTTATCTTTGAGCCAGGCATGGAGGCCAAAATCTTCGTGTCCCGGAGGGACGTGTACCCGCATCTTCCCGTCGCCCATCCCGAACGGGACTTGGAGCCCGGGGAGTTGGTGACCTACACCCGACACTATGGCGAGAGGGGGTGGTTTGCCCTAGATGTCCGGAGAAGGGTAGCCAGAAGTGCCCAGCAGGACAGCCACCCCTCTCCGCCACTCTCCAGTCCCGATGAAGAAGAATATTAGGTAGTGGTTCCCGGCTACCAAAAAGTTCAGTTCCCGTTTGTTTAATTGCACTTATAAAGAGACACGGCTGAGAACTTGCAGGCCAACCCATAAACTATTGGGTCTTGTAAATAGCCCCAGACCCCCCTTTTTCATTATGCCGCAGTCTCCGGAGAGGCTGCGGCAGAGTAGGCCGAGATCCCGTCACCATGGAAACCGATGACTACCCTCTGGGTCAGGGGTCCCCTGGACGTGGGGCCTCTGGGAAAGACTGCCGGGTAAGGAACTTATTACCCGGCCCATGTGAGCACCACCTGGACCCGAACCCGTTTCCTGGACTGGGGAAAAGGGGTGAGCACCAGTGCTTAACGGTGGCACCGGGGATAGGTTTGTTTGGGTGGGATAAGGTGAAAAATGACATGGTCCCGTCCCGGTTAATAAAAATGTTTCATGCAAAGTTAAAGTTAAATGCCTCCCGTTAAGGGAGGAAACCAAAGTATCCATGAGTGTAAATATGTTATTATGCTTGTAAATGTTTTATCCCCTTTTATCCCATTTTGCAGTTACAAAATAAACCGGTGGTGGTCGGACAGCCCGAAGTCGGTCTGTGTTTAACCAAGGGGGAGTGTGACGCCCTGGCTGGGCCAGGTAGTCACAGATAGGCCCCTGCACTACACCTTTCCCTCACAGGTGACATCAACCAACCTTTAAAACGCTAGTCACCCCCCTCAGGGCTAGATGGACACACCATGGGGTGGAACCAGGCGGTTGGAAGACGCCCACTGAGGAGTCTGGATAGCCCGGGGGCGGGAAAGTAGACAGAACAGTGTTAGAGTTCAAGTTGGAGAGGAGTGTGGGCTGGAGCTGGGTGCAGCTCCAGCAGAGGGGAATACCCCAAATTGAACGGCTCCAGGGTAGGAGCCCTGGTGCCGGTGGCTAGGAGGCAGACGGCGGTCTCTGCAGGAACCGGGAAGACGGCTCGGTGGAACCGAGGTGGACCGGGACAGGGTAGTGGCCCGCCGGTACCGACCCTGGGGAACCGACTCGGAAACCAGAGAACAGGGGGTACTCGGATCCTGGAGCCAGGACCAGTAGCGACTGGAACCGCTTAATTTACCGATTGAGGCCAGGACTAGAGGTCCTGTCCCACCAAAAGTCCCTATTAGAAGAAAACAGCTCACCGAGGGGGATAGAAGGCCACCGCCAGGGCTCAGAGATCCCATGGGTCAGCGTCTGCGGGCAAGGGCTCCTTAGGCCACATCCAGCTGGGAGCGGACTTCTGAGTTGCAAGCACAGGCAGTCCACCATCTTACAAAGGTGTAGGAGAAAGACAGAGACCACCAGCCGAGTGGGGGACCAGAATGCAGCCGGCTGCGGGCACCGACCACCATCACCTTGGTTTACTAGAGACTCGTGTGTTTACTTCAATAGTGAGTACACCAGCACCCTGCGGTCGCCCATCTCCCTGCACCAAAACCCCAACGGGTCCCAGGGCCACCATCCCTGCCCACGGAGGGGTTAACAACTTGCTGCATAACATCTCCCCCGGGTGCCCCATAACTGCAGTGGTGGTGTCCAACCCCACCACATACCGTGGGTGGCATCACGAACTTAGTACGGCTCAGCCAGTACATATACGTCCTACATCCACCACTACTATAACCCCCCTTTTTGATCGAAGTGACTGTGAGACCCCCGGGTCCGGAGACCCTCGAGCCACCCACAGAAGGTCCGGATCTGAGCAGCTTAGCTGCTGAGAGCGGGGCGGTACATATGTAACTTTGTAGCCACATCATATCAAGGACAAGGAGAATAATATGGTCAGATTTATCTCATAATTCTAGGAATCAAGTAATATAGAATCCTCAGAAGAAGTACTGGAATATTCTATAACTGAGTAATACACTTGTAGAAAGTAGAACCAGAAAACATTTACTGGACATCCAGGCTGCAAAAGAATTAAGTGACATCCCTGAAATGAATACACTACCTTGTCACTTCAAGTTGTTCCACCATTGTGATCCATCTTTGTTAAAGGTAAGTGGCAAAGTCAAGGTGTGGATAGCTTTTCTTCTAATACGGACCCGGAATCTCTGGACTCTGCGACTTCACACACAGCGATGTGTGCTGCCGCAGGAGCGAGGAATAACATCGGACCGTCGCGTCAGCGTAATTATGGATTACGCCGACGCTACACCGATGATACGATTACGACGCTTTTGCACTCGTTAATCGTATCATCTAGGATTTACACACTACGATATCGCCTGCGATGCCGGATGTGCGTCACTTTCAATTTGACCCCACCAACATCGCACCTGCGATGTCGTAGTGTGCAAAGTGCCCCTTAGTTTGGAGGGGAACCAGCCAGTCCATAGTACACAAGACAGGGGAGCACTGCCTCTTACATGTTTTCTTCCGTTAGTAGGGGCGATACCTTTACATAGGTACCCAGACCTTACCCAAACTGGAAGCGGAACCTGAATATCCTATATCAGTCAATAGGGATTGGAACTTAAGTGCTTTAAAATGGTCCTAGTAGGTCTATTGGGTTGCAAAAAAGAAGCAAATGGGAGTAAGAGCAAGATAATTGTATATATCATGCTTCCCTGATAATAAGACTGCTGTGCTGGTCCGCTTTCTTAAACAAAATGCATATTCATTGCTGTCTTCATCCACCATCTGTGCCAGCATCTGTGACTGGTTGCAGTTAGACTCCTATACACGGTCCCCGCTGATAAAAAAAAAATATATATTCACTGCTTCCCCATGTACCCTCTGTGCCAACATCTGTGATTGGTTGCAGTCAGTCTGCTTAATTCCTCCTCACACTGACTGTCTGCTTTCCTAATCAAGGTATGACAGCTGCAAGTGTAGTGTAAAAGTAAATAAATAAATAAATAACAAACGTTAAAACATACCATCAGGTCCCCTCTATTTTTGCTAAACAGCCAAGGTACAGAAAACAGCTAGGGGCTGATATCAGACTGGGAAGAGGCCAATATCCATGGCCCCTTCCTGCTTGATAATACCAGCCCTCATCTGTATGCTTTACCTTTGCTGTTTAGCAAAAATAGAGGGTATCCTGTGTCTTAAATAAATAATTGAAAAAAAAAACGGTGTTGGGTCTCCCCTATTTTTGATTGCCAGCCAAGGAAAAGGAGACAGCTGGGGGCTGGAATTATTTGGTTCGGAATGGCCATGGTTATTTGCCCTTTCCAGCCTAAAAATACCAGCCCACAGCCGCCCCAGAGATGGTGCATCCATTAGATGCTCCAATTCTGGAGCTTTGCCCAGTTGTTCCTGATTGCACTGGTGTATTGGCAATCAGAGTAGTTCTTTTCGGGTGGATGCCAGCTATTAATTGACAGCTGAGATCAAGCCCAGGAGTTAGTCATGGATAGGAATCTATCAGATACCACTAACCTGGCAAGTACAGAGTTAAAAAAAAGACACAGACACAGGAAAAAATATTTTATTTTAAAAATCAGTTCTCGATTCGTCTGTGCGGGCGCCCCCCACCGCCTGTCTGTGCGGGCGGCCGGCCGCCTGTACGTGAAGGCGGGCGGCCAGCCGCCTGTCTGTGAAGGTGACCGGCCGCCTCTCTGTTCGGGCCGCCTCTTTGTGCGGTTGGCCCGCGCCGCCTGTCTGTGCGGGCGCCCCCTGCCGCCTGTCTGTGCGGGCGCCCCCTGCCGCCTGTCTGTGCGGGCGCCCCCCGCCGCCTGTCTGTGCGGGCGCCCCCCGCCGCCTGTCTGTGCGGGCGGCCGGCCGCCTGTCTGTGAAAGCGGGCGGGCGGCCGCCTGTCTGTGAAGGCGACCGGCCGCTTCACTGTGCGTGCGGGCGACCAGCCGCCTCACTGTGGCTGCCTGCATCTCCGTGCTGGAGGTCCGCCGGCTGCCTGCGTGTCCATGCTGGAGGCCCGCCGGCTGCCTTCGTGTCCATGCTGGAGGCCCGCTGGCTGCCTGCGTGTCCATGCTGGAGGCCCGCCGGCTGCCTGCGTGTCCATGCTGGAGGCCCGCCGGCTGCCTGCGTGTCCATGCTGGAGGCCCGCCGGCTGCCTGCGTGTTCATGCTGTAGGCCCGCCGGCTGCCTGCGTGTCCATGCTGGAGGCCCGCCGGCTGCCTGCGTGTCCATGCTGGAGGCCCGCCGGCTGCCTGCGTGTCCATGCTGTAGGCCCGCCGGCTGCCTGCGTGTCCATGCTGGAGGCCCGCCGGCTGCCTGCGTGTCCATGCTGTAGGCCCGCCGGCTGCCTGCGTGTCCATGCTGTAGGCCCGCCGGCTGCCTGCGTGTCCATGCTGTAGGCCCGCCGGCTGCCTGCGTGTCCATGCTGGAGGCCCGCCGGCTGCCTGCGTGTCCATGCTGGAGGCCCGCCGGCTGCCTGCGTGTCCATGCTGTAGGCCCGCCGGCTGCCTGCGAGTCCATGCTGGAGGCCCGCCGGCTGCCTGCGTGTCCATGCTGGAGGCCCGCCGGCTGCCTGCGTGTCCATGCTGTAGGCCCGCCGGCTGCCTGCGTGTCCATGCTGTAGGCCCGCCGGCTGCCTGCGTGTTCATGCTGGAGGCCCGCCGGCTGCCTGCGTGTCCATGCTGGAGGCCCGCCGGCTGCCTGCGTGTCCATGCTGTAGGCCCGCCGGCTGCCTGCGTGTCCATGCTGGCGGCCCGTCGGCTGCCTGCGTGTCCATGCTGTAGGCCCGCCGGCTGCCTGCGTGTCCATGCTGTAGGCCCGCCGGCTGCCTGCGTGTCCATGCTGGAGGCCCGCCGGCTGCCTGCGTGTCCATGCTGTAGGCCCGCCGGCTGCCTGCGTGTCCATGCTGGAGGCCCGCCGGCTGCCTGCGTGTCCATGCTGTAGGCCCGCCGGCTGCCTGCGTGTCCATGCTGTAGGCCCGCCGGCTGCCTGCGTGTACATGCTGGAGGCCCGCCGGCTGCCTGCGTGTCCATGCTGTAGGCCCGCCGGCTGCCTGCGTGTCCATGCTGGAGGCCCGCCGGCTGCCTGCGTGTCCATGCTGGAGGCCCGCCGGCTGCCTGCGTGTCCATGCTGGAGGCCCGCCGGCTGCCTGCGTGTCTATGCTGTAGGCCCGCCGGCTGCCTGCGTGTCCATGCTGGAGGCCCGCCGGCTGCCTGCGTGTCCATGCTGGAGGCCCGCCGGCTGCCTGCGTGTCCATGCTGTAGGCCCGCCGGCTGCCTGCGTGTCCATGCTGGCGGCCCGCCGGCTGCCTGCGTGTCCATGCTGTAGGCCCGCCGGCTGCCTGCGTGTCCATGCTGTAGGCCCGCCGGCTGCCTGCGTGTCCATGCTGGAGGCCCGCCGGCTGCCTGCGTGTCCATGCTGTAGGCCCGCCGGCTGCCTGCGTGTCCATGCTGGAGGCCCGCCGGCTGCCTGCGTGTCCATGCTGTAGGCCCGCCGGCTGCCTGCGTGTCCATGCTGTAGGCCCGCCGGCTGCCTGCGTGTCCATGCTGGAGGCCCGCCGGCTGCCTGCGTGTCCATGCTGTAGGCCCGCCGGCTGCCTGCGTGTCCATGCTGGAGGCCCGCCGGCTGCCTGCGTGTCCATGCTGGAGGCCCGCCGGCTGCCTGCGTGTCCATGCTGTAGGCCCGCCGGCTGCCTGCGTGTCCATGCTGGAGGCCCGCCGGCTGCCTGCGTGTCCATGCTGGAGGCCCGCCGGCTGCCTGCGTGTCCATGCTGGAGGCCCGCCGGCTGCCTGCGTGTCCATGCTGGAGGCCCGCCGGCTGCCTGCGTGTCCATGCTGGAGGCCCGCCGGCTGCCTGCGTGTCCATGCAGGAGGCCCGGCGGCTGCCTGCGTGTCCATGCTGTAGGCCCGCCGGCTGCCTGCGAGTCCATGCAGGAGGCCCGGCGGCTGCCTGCGTGTCCATGCTGGAGGCCCGCCGGCTGCCTGCGAGTCCATGCTGGAGGCCCGCCGGCTGCCTGCGTGTCCATGCTGGAGGCCCGCCGGCTGCCTTCGTGTCCATGCTGTAGGCCCGCCGGCTGCCTGCGTGTCCATGCTGTAGGCCCGCCGGCTGCCTGCGTGTCCATGCTGGAGGCCCGGCGGCTGCCTGCGTGTCCATGCTGGAGGCCCGCCGGCTGCCTGCGTGTCCATGCTGGAGGCCCACCGGCTACCTGCGTGTCCATGCTGGAGGCCCGCCGGCTGCCTGCGTGTCCATGCTGGAGGCCCGCCGGCTGCCTGCGTGTCCATGCTGTAGGCCCGCCGGCTGCCTGCGTGTCCATGCTGGAGGCCCGCCGGCTACCTGCGTGTCCATGCTGGAGGCCCGCCGGCTGCCTGCGTGTCCATGCTGTAGGCCCGCCGGCTGCCTGCGTGTCCATGCTGTAGGCCCGCCGGCTGCCTGCGTGTCCATGCTGGAGGCCCGCCGGCTGCCTGCGTGTCCATGCTGGAGGCCCACCGGCTGCCTGTGTGTCCATGCTGTAGGCCCGCCGGCTGCCTGCGTGTCCATGCTGGAGGCCCGCCGGCTGCCTGCGTGTCCATGCTGGAGGCCCGCCGGCTGCCTGCGTGTCCATGCTGTAGGCCCGCCGGCTGCCTGCGAGTCCATGCTGGAGGCCCGCTGGCTGCCTGCGTGTCCATGCTGAATGGGTGTGGATGGGGAGTGGATATGGACGTGACTGTGAAATGGGTGTGGTTAGGGGGCGTGGCCTAAAAATTTGCCGCGCCGCAAACTTTTTCCCTCTTTTCCTTCTTTAAAAGTTGGGAGGTATGGCACTAGTAAGAATACGGGCAACTTGATGGTCATTGTGCATTTACTGCAGCATGTATTGGCTCATGTGTGCAGGCTACCCAGAGGCAACGACAAGGCTGTGCTTAATGAGATCTGTCTCGTCTGTGTCTTCTCCATCCCCCCATTAATGCTCCCCGTGATGCCTGTGAGGCTCTTTGGGTTCTACACTGCTGTGAACAGGGTTCCTCCTTCTCATCATCCTTTAAAACTGTCCCCTAGCCTGTCTCAGTAGAACCTAACCTGTGAGTCATGTGTGGATGGCAGCCCTGAAAATGCTGTGAGTAGTTCTGGTTCCTATTCCTTCGATGACATCGCCTCATTTATCATCTCCTGAATTGTTTTTTCAATAATGCATAGAAGTGGGATATTAACACAATGATTGTGTCATCAGCTCTGGCCATGTTAGTGTAGTACTCAAAGCAGAACAACATGGCACTGCATGGAAGCCCACTTGTTTGAGGTGAAGTAGTGTTGTGTAGAGCCATGCTTTCTGCAGGTGAAAATCCACTATTGCCTGCTGATGTACACTTTCACTCCAGCATATGCAAGGTGGAGTTCCACCTTGTGGTTACTTCACATATCACACTGAATGGGAAGGCCGAAGTTATGCTGCAGTGCAGGCAGGCAAGCAGCAGCATGGTGAGAATGGCAAAAGTGTGCACAGACAGCTTGCACTTTATGCTGCAGCTCTGACATATTGGTAAGTTTTAAGTAAATTCTGCACCACCAAACTTAGCATACAGTATTTGCCAGGCAAGGGATGTGCATCAAACTGCCTAGATCTAGTGCTGCTATATTTCACCCATTATCGCACAACACCAAGCTGGGCTTGAGGTTCAGTGGCACCAACCAGAAATCGGTCTGTTCTTTCATTCCCGTCCACAGCTCCAGCGCAGTGTGGAATTTATTCTCCAGATAGATGAATTTCAGAACAGCATGCTGTCATTTCTCCTTGGCTGTGGCTGTGGTGAAGTTGGTTATGCACGTGTTATGCTGACCGGATGAAGAGCCAGTGGAAGTGGAGGAAGCCGAGGAGGAGTAGGAGGAGGCAATACAGACAATGAAATGTCCACCAATCCTTGGTGGTGGTCAGATATATCCAGTGCTTTTTTTTTTGCGGCGGTACGTGCCGGTACGGCGTACCGGATAATCTGAAGAGGACTGAGGGCCACCACCTCTGGCTCTGTCCACATGACTAATTTGTAAACTATACAAATTAGCCATGTGTGGAGCGGAAGCACAAGCAGAGCAGCTACTGGAGCTGCAGGACCTGCGATGATGTCACATACATGTGACTCGGGTGGGCGGAGCCATGGAGTTTTGCTCAGCAGGAAAGAAGCTGGAGAAGATGGAGGAGTGCAGGGTATGTGAGAGAGGGGTGCAGAAGGTGGTAGGCTGTGCAGGGGGAAGAAGGATGCAGGAGGGATAGAGTGAGATCAGGTTTATGGAGAATTGAGAGACGAGGGGGATGGAGGATGGAGAGATCAGGGGGATCGAGGATGATAGGAGCAGGGGGATGGAGGATGGAGAGACCAGTGGGATGGAGAATGGAGAGAGCAGGGATATGGAGGATGGAGAGAACAGTGGGATGAAGAATGGAGGGAGCAGGGTTCATTGAATTTTGTTTCGTCAAACTTGTCCTAAATGGATAAAATAACGCACTATTTCTCAGTCAGTGTGCAAAAGACCACGAACAGATGTGGAGACAGAAATAAATCAGATGATAAAGCAGAACGTGACCACCGATTCTACAACTATCGAACCTGAAACTATCGAATCAGCTAGTGTTAATGATCCTGATGAATTTGGTTGAAATTTGGCGTTTCTTATAGAATACGGGCTAGGTAAGTAGAAAACCATATTTGCAAGTGAAAAAAAACGATTATACAGTATTAGTCATTTTTTATTTTTATTTTGAAATCAAAATTACATAGTTTTTGATTGAAATTAGCGTACAGACTACAGAACTGAATAATGAGAAACAGGGCCGCACCGTCCATTGGACAAGTTGAGCAGCTTGCTCAGGCAGCATTATATTCAGGGGGGCGGCAATGCGGCCAGGGGCAGAGCTGTATGGGGACTGATGCTTTCTGCCGCCCAGTGCCTCAACAGGTAAACCGTGCACAGGATCTCCCGGCCGCCTGACAGCATGACAGCACCCCCTCCCTGCTCCTCAATCTTGGCCTCCGGATGACAGATCCCCCCCCACCGCTCCTCAATCTCAGCCGCCGGCGCCTGACAGCACCCCCCCACACTCCTTGCCTCGCCTCAGACATGCTTACCGGCAAATATTTTTTACAAAAAAAGCACTGAATATATCGCAGAACAACTTATGGGATAGGATAGTTAGGGAGATATAATAATCTCTTCTCGTGCTTATTGGTCCAAGTATAGGTGGTTATATGGACCTTGCCACTCATGTCATTGCACAGTGCACACCTGATTTTCTCCTAAACATTGTTGAGCAGGGCAGGTATGGCCTGTCTGGAAAAGTATTTGCAGCTGGGAACCACGTACTGTGGGACAGCAACCTTCATAAGTTTCTTAAAATGGCCAGGAATTTAGAATTTCTGTCATTCAGGTTCAGGGCTCGAGAGTGGAAAGGGGGGGGTACTTCCTTTTTCTCTACATTATTTGGAGGATGGATAGCTGAACACTTCCCTGGGACAGTGTAGAGATGCTCAATGACACTGCTGGTACTGTAACATGATTCTCTCTTTGCTGGGAGGCAGGTGGCCCTGTTGCTCGGGTACTGCAGGAAGGGGCCGAGAACGCAACAGAAGAGGGTGCATGAGGAACCTAAGGTGTTTCATATTATTTGAGGCGTGCGCTCCACTACAGCTTGTACTTGCATTCAAATGCCTCATCATTCAGCTGGTGCTCAGGTTCAGCACATTTATGCCTTACTTTAGGGCTTGACTGCACAGCGTGCAAACCACCCATGTGTTGTCGTCAGCATATTGCCTGAAGAAATTCCACTCAAGGATGCTCCTTTGAACTGGCTTTGGTGTTCTGCGTTTTTCAGAAGAGTGGTCAATAGCAGATGACATACTGGCTAGGGGCCTATCACTGTGCTTTTGCACCCTGCTCAATCTTTTGCTGTGCAATTGAAGAGAGGTGCCAGGTGATGGCCAGCAGCGCTTTCCCTTGCTTCATTAAATGTATATGTTCGTGTGATGCTCTCATTGGGATGTTAAACATTTCTGATTATGTCCAGTGTTACCTCCATCTTGACTTGCTGGGTCCTCCTTGTAGCCAGGGAGGGCAACAAAAAGCATTCACCAGCCTCTTGTAAACAAACAGGACCCATTTTATTGTAGATCACACTTCTAACATACTTCAGGCCCTAAGGGCCACTATTACAGTTGTTGCTCTCCCTGGGGGGGGTTTCTATCTTGCTGGCACTCAGCATGGGAACTATCTTCCAGAAGCTGAATCCTATCTGTGCTTCCTCCCCTCGGGCCCTCAGATGACTTAGCAGCTCATGACCAGTTCTGGGTTCTGATAAACCACAAATACCACATTTTAATATCCACCAGACGGCATCATAACTATAGCAAACACTAAGTAACTCCTCAAGGAAATCACTAAGATGCCACAATGTCGTAAAACAACAACTTTTATTAAGACATATTCCATAAAAAATGACAATTTTTACTTTTGGCACAATAGGACAGTGTAAACCACAAGTGAGTCCCTCCTAACAAGGGAGCGGTAGGTGCGGACGCAATCAGACCATCAGTATAGGTCAGGTATTATACAGAGTAACCATATTCATTACATATATACAGCCTAACATGTGGTCCATGGAACCTCACGGGCCAACCTCATATAACCATGGGGTATTCCTGAAGCACTCTCACAGGGCACAATCATAAATATAAAATTTAAAATTTAGAGTGACATATAGTAAGCCAATGTAAGTGTGCCTAGGAAAATGCTACACCATCAATAAATGGTTCAAAAGTATAGTTAATAATTTAAGGTTTATAGCATTCCCTCCAATAGTAAATTCAACCAAAAATGGAACGAATCACACTGAGGCTGTGAGGGAGGGCATCACCGCTGCACTAAATCAGGGAATATACTGCCAAAATAGCATCACAGCGGTGGTGTCCAACCCCACCAATCGCCCATCAGCTCCATGCACAACAAGGTCCAACCTGAATCCGGACCATAGACTCACAGCAGAGCCAAACAAGTGTACAGACCTGACCGATGAGCCGACCGCGTACCCGCAACCACCACGCCTCAACGCGTTTCACTGCTGCTTCTTCGGGAGGCAGGTGTACTATGGGGACAGTTGGGAGTCTATTTATACCCTGAATTAATCAGGGAGCGCAGAAGGACATGTGTTTTTTTCGGCGCGAACGCCAGCATAACATGTGGATTAAACAGGCGCTAGTTCCGGTCATGACGCGGGGCCGTCAGTCACGGGGGCCATGGCAACGCAATGCCATGGACACCGCGCATGCGCGGCCACACGCCATTCGACCGTACTGAAGCGCTGGGAATCCACTGCAGGGCTTTGCCGCGCTCCACATGTATAGCGCTATGATACCATTTTAAAACAGGGATATCAATAGTAATGTATGGTAAACCATACCACATAGATTATAAGAGGAGCCGCATAAACAGAAGATTTTACAAAGTAGTAACGTTAGCCAGATTTACAGGGAGTATATGGATTTTCAGCATTTTCTTTATACATCCAGGAGGGATTATAACCATTATCATAAGATATTTAAAACATGATATAATTTCTATAGCCCCATGAAACCCTATACCCCACTGGATGATCTCTAAAACAGGGTAGCATCTACACAGAATAACCATGCATTTATCTATATATATAATTGCCTTATTCTGTCTGTCTGTCTGTCTGTCTGTCATGCTCCAAAATTGTGTCCTTACGGTGACACAAAGCTGATTGGCCGCTGGGCTCGCCATGGCCCCGCCCCCCCACACGGATTGGCCTCTCGCCCCGGCTCTCTGCAGGCCCCGCCCCCCTCACGCAAAGCACGCTCGCTCTTGCCCAACTGACACGTAGCTCCGACTCCCAGGTGAGTACACACACACACATCAGATCACACTCACTCTCACACACACCTCACACATCACATCCACACACTCACAACATCCTGGGATATCGCTTGCTTCTACACCGGCTCCGTCACGATCCCAGCAGCGCCAGACATAACCTTGCGATGCTGGGATCTTCACGGAGCCCGTGAACGCTGTTAACCATTATACACATCGGGTAACTAAGGTCCCTTGGTTACCCGATGTGTATCATAGTTAACAGTGTACACCGGCTCACACTCACTCTCACACACACCTCACACATACATCACATCGCATCCACACACTCACAGCATCCGGCGATATCGCTTGCTTCTCGGCCTCGATACTGTGCTGTTGTGACCTTCCAGGACCTGTCGGAGGATCACATGGCCAGAAGCATGTGGTATCTCCGGATGTTGTGAGTATGAGCGCGTATGTGCAATATCGTCAATTTGTGTGTGCGTGAGTGTATGCGATCGGGTGTGTGTGGGTGTGTGTGAGTGTATGCGATCGGGTGTGTGAGTGTCAGCAGAGGAGCATGGCGTGCTGGAGGAGGCTGGGAGGAGAGAGGCTGATCCTGGGGAAGGCTGGGATGGAGAGGCTGATGCTGGGGACAGAGAGGCTGATGCTGGGATGAGAGAGGCTGATGCTGGGGACAGGGAGGCTGATGCTGGGGACAGAGAGGCTGATGCTGGGGACAGAGAGGCTGATGCTGGGACAGAGAGTCTGATGCTGGGGACAGAGAGGCTGATGCTGGGGACAGAGAGGCTGATGCTGGGAACAGAGAGGCTGATGCTGGGGACAGAGAGGCTGATGCTGGGGACAGAGAGGCTGATGCTGGGGACAGAGAGGCTGATGCTGGGGACAGAGAGGCTGATGCTGGGGACAGAGAGGCTGATGCTGCGGGGAGAGAGGCTGATGCTGGGAGGAGAGAGGCTGATGCTGGGAGGAGAGAGGCTGATGCTGCGGGCAGAGAGGCTGATGCTGCGGGTAGAGAGGCTGATGCTGGCGCAGCATGGCGGATGGAGCACGTTTGGGAGTGCGCAGCATGGCAGATGGAGCACGTTTGGGAGTGCGCAGCATGGCGGATGGAGCACGTTTGGGAGTGCGCAGCATGGCGGATGGAGCACGTTTGGATGGAGCACGTTTGGGAGTGCGCAGCATGGCGGATGGAGCACGTTTGGGAGTGCGCAGCATGGGGGATGCACCACGATGGGGAGTGCGGAGTATGGCGGATGGAGCATGTTTGGGAGTGCGCAGCATGGCGGATGGACCACGTTTGGGAGTGCGCAGCATGGCGGATGGAGCACGTTTGGGAGTGCGCAGCATGGGAGATGGAGCACGATGGGGGGTGCGCAGCATAGGGGATAGAGCACGATGGGGAGTGCGCTTCATGGGGGATGGAGCACGATGGGGAGTGCGGAGTATGGCGGATGGAGCACGTTTGGGACTGCGCAGCATGGTGGATGGAGCACGTTTGGGAGTGCGCAGCATGGCGGATGGAGCACGTTTGGGAGTGCGCAGCGTGGCGGATGGAGCACGATGGGGAGTGCGCAGCATGGCAGATGGAGCACGTTTGGGAGTGCGCAGCATGGCGGATGGAGCACGTTTGGGAGTGCGCAGCATGGCGGATGGAGCACGTTTGGATGGAGCACGTTTGGGAGTGCGCAGCATGGCGGATGGAGCACGTTTGGGAGTGCGCAGCATGGGGGATGCACCACGATGGGGAGTGCGGAGTATGGCGGATGGAGCATGTTTGGGAGTGCGCAGCATGGCGGATGGACCACGTTTGGGAGTGCGCAGCATGGCGGATGGAGCACGTTTGGGAGTGCGCAGCATGGGAGATGGAGCACGATGGGGGGTGCGCAGCATAGGGGATGGAGCACGATGGGGAGTGCGCTGCATGGGGGATGGAGCACGATGGGGAGTGCGGAGTATGGCGGATGGAGCACGTTTGGGAGTGCGGAGCATGGCGGATGGAGCACGTTTTGGGAGTGCGCAGCATGGCGGATGGAGCACGTTTGGGAGTGTGCAGCATGGCGGATGGAGCACGTTTGGAAGTGCGCAGCATGGGGGATGCAGCACGATGGGGAGTGCGGAGTATGGCGGATGGAGCACGTTTGGGAGTGCGCAGCATGGCGGATGGACCACGTTTGGGAGTGCGCAGCATGGCGGATGGAGCACGTTTGGGTGTGCGCAGCATGGGAGATGGAGCACGATGGGGGGTGCGCAGCATAGGGGATAGAGCACGATGGGGAGTGCGCTTCATGGGGGATGGAGCACGATGGGGAGTGCGGAGTATGGCGGATGGAGCACGTTTGGGACTGCGCAGCATGGTGGATGGAGCACGTTTGGGAGTGCGCAGCATGGCGGATGGAGCACGTTTGGGAGTGCGCAGCATGGGAGATGGAGCACGATGGGGAGTGCGCAGCGTGGCGGATGGAGCACGTTTGGGAGTGCGCAGCGTGGCGGATGGAGCACGATGGGGAGTGCGCAGCATGGCGGATGGAGCACGTTTGGGAGTGTGCAGCATGGCGGATGGAGCACGTTTGGGAGTGCGCAGCATGGCGGATTGAGCACGTTTGGGAGTGCGCAGGATGGGAGATGTAGCACGATGGGGGGTGCGCAGTATAGGGGATGGAGCACGATGGGGAGTGCACACCTCCCCCCAACACACACACACGCGCACGCGCACTGCACAACACACCACACACACACACACACACACACTGGGAACCACAAACAACTGCCCTACACAGACACCCACACACAGACAACGCTGCACACACAAATATACGCACATACCGCACAACACACACATTGCACAAAACATACCTCCCCCCAAAACACACCACACACACACAAACCGCGCAACACACACAACGCTACAGACACACAGCGCTCCACAAACAACGCAACACACAAACAACACCGCGCTCACCCCCCCGCCACACCCAGACAACACCCAGAACATGTACAGCGCCCTACACAAACACTTGGTAACTACACACAACAACATCTATATATATAACAAAAATCATACATGAACTACACAATACGTAAATTCTAGAATACCCGATGCGTAGAATCGGGCCACCTTCTAGTATATATATATATATATATATATATATATATATATATATTATATATATATATATATATATATATATATATATATATATATATATATATATATATATATATATATATATATATATATATATATATATATATATATATATATATATATATATACAGGTGTTATTAGGCTGAAATAAACTAGCAGTCTGAAATCCATAGCGACCAAACACCAGTAGCATACATGTTGTCAAGCTGGAATAAAACTGGCCATCCGACAATGCGCCCGTAACACGCATATCATTAAGCGCATTCCACAGTCCACGCCAGCAATGCACCAGTAATATGGGGCCCGATGTTAGTAAACGAACGTCAGTAATGGACCTCAAATTTTGTTCCGTAATTCAGTGTACCAGCTTCCTGCTTGTCCAGTCAGGAGATAGATTCATTCTTTTTGACTCAAAACCCCGTATCTGGCCAAATTCAACGACTCCTCCTTAATACAGAAATGTCAAGAATACCTAAACTCCGCAAACTCAATAAAGGAGAAAAAGAAGTATTAGTACATCTAAAGCCCACTTTACACGTTGCAATTAGTTGTACAATCGCATTTGCGATGTGACACGCCCAGGTTGCATACGGGATCTATGAGATTTCACGTTGGTCGTTCATTTGCTGTCACACGAGCGTTAGTAGTCTATGTTAAATTGGTCAATTTTGTGTGCGATCCTTTAGATCATGTGTTCTGTGACGTATGCATTGAGCACCTTTTTTTTTTTTTTTATTTATTGACTTGCCAAGCGTGTGTAATGTGTAGTGATGCGTTTTTACTATGTCATCTGCCATTCAGCTCTGCTACATGGCCGCTAACAGCAGACACAGACAGCCATGTAGCAGAGCTGAATGGCAGATGACAGCAGACACAGACAGAGCCGCACTGTCAGAATGAACTCGGGTGAACTTCACCCGACTTCATTGTGATGCTGCGGCTCTGTCTGTGTCGCGTCCTGATTAGCGGTCACCAGTGGTCATATACTCACCAATCCCCGATCCCTGGCGCTGCACGGCATTCACACTGCTCCGGCGGCTTTTACTGTTTTGAAAAAGCCGGCCGCCCATTAAACAATTTCATATTCCCTGCTTTCCCCGCCCACCAGCGCCTATGATTGGTTACAGTGAGACACGCCCCCACTCTAAATGGCAGGTGTCACACTGCACCCAATCACAGCAGCCGGTGGGCGTGTCTATACTGTGTAGTGAAATAAATAATTAAATAATTAAAAAAAACGGCGTGCGGTTCCCCCCATTTTTAAAACCAGCCAGATAAAGCCATACGGCTGAAGGCTGGTATTCTCAGGATGGGGAGCTCCACGTTATGGGGAGCCCCCCACCCTAACAATATCAGCCAACAGCCGCCCAGAATTGCCGCATACATTATATGCGACAGTTCTGGGACTGTACCCGGCTCTTCCCGATTTGCCCTGGTGCGTTGGCAAATCGGGGTAATAAGGAGTTATTGGCAGCCCATAGCTGCCAATAAGTCCTAGATTAATCATGTCAGGCGTCTATGAGACACCCTCCATGATTAATCTGTAAGTTACAGTAAATAAACACACACCCGAAAAAATCCTTTATTAGAAATAAAAACACACACACATTCCCTGGTTCACCACTTTAATCATCCCCGAGAAAGCCCTCCATGTCCGGCGTAATCCAGGATGATCCAGCGTCGCTTCCACCGCAGCTGCATGGAGGTGACCGGAGCCGCAGCAGACACAGCCGCTCCGGTCACCTCCACGCAGCAAATGAACACAGCCGCGCGATCAGCTGAGCTGTCACTGAGGTTACCCGCGGCCACCGCTGCATCCACCGTAAACAGTAAAAGCCGCCGGAGCAGTGTGAATGCCGTGCAGCGCCAGGGATCGGGGATCGGTGAGTATATGAGAGAGGGGGATAGACTGACATGGACTGAGAGTGAGGGACAGAGATAGTGACGGACTGACAGAGATTAGTGAATGACAGACATTGTGAGGCGCTTCAGAACGCAGCTTTTCAGCTGCGCTCTGAAGCAGACCTTTTTTAAGCTGCGGTGCAGAGCGCACATAGCGTCAGACAACAAAATCGTATGAGGGATGTCACACGTTACAATTGACTAGGTTCGTGCAACAAAACGCTCAATTCTAGAGAATGATACGATGTGTTTGCGATCAACGGTTTTGCGTTCAATCCTGATCGCATGTAGCTGTCACACACAGATACCTCACAAACGATGCCGGATGTGCGTCACTTACAACTTGACCCCAACGACGGATTGTGAGATATATTGAAGCGTGTGTAGCGGGCTTTAAAGCAACCCAATACCAGTAACCAATTACTATCGTAAGAAAGTCATTAAAATATAAAAGAATTTATTAAAAACAATACTAATGCAAACGTCTCCGAACAAGGGTCAGCGCTATCACTTAGAGAAAGGCATTGAAGCCAAAATTCTCATTTAACCCACTTGGAGATACCGTGCCCAACCGGTATATCCATCGGCTCTCCAGCCGCGCCAGGGATTTTCCTATGTCCCCGCCACGTATATCGATGTTAATCTGATCAATTGCTTTGATCAGAAGGAGTCGAGAATCAGAATTATGAAACTCCTTGAAATGGCAGGGGATAGTTTTTAGTTTTTCCTCATCAGAGGCCTCCTTAGAATTTTTAATATCACGCACATGCTCGCCCACCCGGGTTTTAAGTTCCCGAGTGGTCATGCCGATGTAAAACAAATTACAGGGGCACGAGGCCTGATAAATGACTGCTTTAGAAGTACAACTGAGGTACAGCCTAATGTCATACTCCTTGTCATCCCTGGTCCCCCTAAAGGTCTTGGCCAAAGGCATGTTTGCGCATGCCTTTCATGCTTGTCTGCATCCTGTTTGTGCATTAAATGTGTTGGCCTGGGCTAACTGGACTGGTTGTCCTTTTTTGCTGTGAGTACATTTTATAATACATTTTTGGGGGAGTTTTTATCTCCTCTTCTTGTTGCTATTTTTGATATTTATCAGTGTAGGGACCCGCAAGCGTGAGGATCCGTGATGAGGATTGTGGGCTTACGTACATTGGCCAATTTAAATGTGTTGGCCTGGTTGCCCTTTTTTGCTGTGAGTAGAGTTGAGCGCGGTTCTAGGTTCGAAGTTCTCCAGTTCTAGGCTCGAGTGATTTTGGGGCCTGTTCTAGATCGAACTAGAACTCGAGCTTTTTGCAAAAGCTCGATAGTTCTAGAAGCGTTCGATATTGGTTCTAGCAGCAAAAAAACAGCTAATTCCTAGCTGGCTTTCCGCTGTAATAGTGTAAGTCACTCTGTGACTCACACTATTATGAAATTTCAGTGTATAGTGTGCGTGAACAGCGCCTTCAGATCACTGCTATTTGTATAATGGCCATTTTTTTTTTTTTTTTCCTTGTCTTCCTTCCCTAAGCGCGCGCGTCTTGTGGGGCGGGCCAGCATGTCAGCCAATCCCAGACACACACACAGCTAGGTGGACTTTTAGCCAGAGAAGCAACGGCATGTGTGATAGGATGTCCATGTCACATGTCCCTGCATTATAAAACCGGACATTTTCCTCCAGCACGCTATTATCTGCCTTCTGCGTCCTTGGTGTCAGACATCACTGGCGCAGCTCCGTCCTTTGTCCTATCGCCGATACAGCTGTATGCGCTCCATACACAGCGCTGGACAGCTTAGGGATAGCACTTTCTATAAGTCCTTTTAAGGGCTCGTACCGGCAGGGTCAGAGTTAAGGTGACAGGTCCTGAAAAGAGAGACAGCATCTGCGTAGCTAAGGTCAGGGATTTCGTCGCTGCATTTCCCCATTAGGAGGGAATAGAAAGGCAGGCTTCCTTTCCTCTACCCAGACCCACAATCCTGGCACTGTACCCTCCTGTCCTCTGCACACTCCAACTCATTATAACTAAGCCATTATACTAGCAAACACTCAGTGTACCTAGTGGCATCCTAAACGTGGCTATTGGACTTTTGTCTAGTCACACTAGTGCAAAGACATTTGCAGCACGTCTGTCTGCATTGCACACTCCAACTCATTATAACTAAGCCATTATACTAGCAAACACTCAGTGTACCTAGTGGCATCCTAAACGTGGCTATTGGACTTTTGTCTAGTCACACTAGTGCAAAGACATTTGCAGCACGTCTGTCTGCATTGCACACTCCAGCTCATTATAACTAAGCCATTATACTAGCAAACACTCAGTGTACCTAGTGGCATCCTAAACGTGGCTATTGGACTTTTGTCTAGTCCCACTAGTGCAAAGACATTTGCAGCACGTCTGCCTGCATTGCACAATCCAACTCATTATAACTAAGCCATTATACTAGCAAACACTCAGTGTACCTAGTGGCATCCTAAACGTGGCTATTGGACTTTTGTCTAGTCCCACTAGTGCAAAGACATTTGCAGCACGTCTGCCTGCATTGCACACTCCAACTCATTATAACTAAGCCATTATACTAGCAAACACTCAGTGTACCTAGTGGCATCCTAAACGTGGCTATTGGACTTTTGTCTAGTCACATTAGTGCAAAGACATTTGCAGCACCTCTGCCTGCATTGCACACTCCAACTCATTAAAACTAAGCCATTATACTAGCAAACACTCAGTGTACCTAGTGGCATCCTAAACGTGGCTATTGGACTTTTGTCTAGTCACACTAGTGCAAAGATATTTGCAGCACGTCTGCCTGCATTGCACACTCCAACTCATACCTAAGCCATTATACTAGCAAACACTCAGTGTACCTAGTGGCATCCTAAACGTGGCTATTGGACTTTTGTCTAGTCACACTAGTGCAAAGACATTTTCAGCACGTCTGCCTGCATTGCACACTCCAACTCATTATAACTAAGCCATTATACTAGCAAACACTCAGTGTACCTAGTGGCATCCTAAACGTGGCTATTGGACTTTTGTCTAGTCACACTAGTGCAAAGACATTTGCAGCACGTCTGTCTGCATTGCACACTCCAACTCATTATAACTAAGCCATTATACTAGCAAACACTCAGTGTACCTAGTGGCATCCTAAACGTGGCTATTGGACTTTTGTCTAGTCACACTAGTGCAAAGACATTTGCAGCACGTCTGCCTGCATTGCACACTCCAACTCATTATAACTAAGCCATTATACTAGCAAACAGTCAGTGTACCTAGTGGCATCCTAAACGTGGCTATTGGACTTTTGTCTAGTCCCACTAGTGCAAAGACATTTACAGCACGTCTGCCTGCATTGCACACTCCAACTCATTATAACTAAGCCATTATACTAGCAAACACTCAGTGTACCTAGTGGCATCCTAAACGTGGCTATTGGACTTTGGTCTAGTCACACTAGTGCAAAGACATTTGCAGCACGTCTGTCTGCATTGCACACTCCAAGTCATTATAACTAAGCCATTATACTAGCAAACACTCAGTGTACCTAGTGGCATCCTAAACGTGGCTATTGGACTTTTGTCTAGTCACACTAGTGCAAAGACATTTGCAGCACGTCTGACTGCATTGCACTTTCCAACTCATTATAACTAAGCCATTATACTAGCAAACACTCAGTGTACCTAGTGGCATCCTAAACGTGGCTATTGGACTTTTGTCTAGTCACACTAGTGCAAAGACATTTGCAGCACGTCTGTCTGCATTGCACACTCCAACTCATTATAACTAAGCCATTATACTAGCAAACACTCAGTGTACCTAGTGGCATCCTAAACGTGGCTATTGGACTTTTGTCTAGTCACACTAGTGCAAAGACATTTGCAGCACGTCTGTCTGCATTGCACAGTCCAAGTCATTATAACTAAGCCATTATACTAGCAAACACTCAGTGTACCTAGTGGCATCCTAAACGTGGCTATTGGACTTTTGTCTAGTCACACTAGTGCAAAGACTTTTGCAGCACGTCTGTTTGCATTGCACACTCCAACTCATTATAACTAAGCCATTATACTAGCAAACACTCAGTGTACCTAGTGGCATCCTAAACGTGGCTATTGGACTTTTGTCTAGTCACACTAGTGCAAAGACATTTGCAGCACGTCTGTCTGCATTGCACACTCCAACTCATTATAACTAAGCCATTATACTAGCAAACACTCAGTGTACCTAGTGGCATCCTAAACGTGGCTATTGGACTTTTGTCTAGTCCCACTAGTGCAAAAACATTTGCAGCAATTCTGCCTGCATTGCACACTCCAACTCATTATAACTAAGCCATTATACTAGCAAACACTCAGTGTACCTAGTGGCATCCTAAACGTGGCTATTGGACTTTTGTCTAGTCACATTAGTGCAAAGACATTTGCAGCACCTCTGCCTGCATTGCACACTCCAACTCATTAAAACTAAGCCATTATACTAGCAAACACTCAGTGTACCTAGTGGCATCCTAAACGTGGCTATTGGACTTTTGTCTAGTCACACTAGTGCAAAGACATTTGCAGCACCTCTGCCTGCATTGCACACTCCAACTCATTAAAACTAAGCCATTATACTAGCAAACACTCAGTGTACCTAGTGGCATCCTAAACGTGGCTATTGGACTTTTGTCTAGTCACACTAGTGCAAAGACATTTGCAGCACGTCTGTCTGCATTGCACACTCCAACTCATACCTAAGCCATTATACTAGCAAACACTCAGTGTACCTAGTGGCATCCTAAACGTGGCTATTGGACTTTTGTCTAGTCACACTAGTGCAAAGACATTTGCAGCACGTCTGTCTGCATTGCACACTCCAACTCATTATAACTAAGCCATTATACTAGCAAACACTCAGTGTACCTAGTGGCATCCTAAACGTGGCTATTGGACTTTTGTCTAGTCACACTAGTGCAAAGACATTTGCAGCACGTCTGACTGCATTGCACTTTCCAACTCATTATAACTAAGCCATTATACTAGCAAACACTCAGTGTACCTAGTGGCATTTTAAACGTGGCTATTGGACTTTTTTCTAGTCACACTAGTGCAAAGACATTTGCAGCACGTCTGTCTGCATTGCACACTCCAACTCATTATAACTAAGCCATTATACTAGCAAACACTCAGTGTATCTAGTGGCATCCTAAACGTGGCTATTGGACTTTTGTCTAGTCACACTAGTGCAAAGACTTTTGCAGCACGTCTGTTTGCATTGCACACTCCAACTCATTATAACTAAGCCATTATACTAGCAAACACTCAGTGTACCTAGTGGTATCCTAAACGTGGCTATTGGACTTTTGTCTAGTCACACTAGTGCAAAGACATTTGCAGCACGTCTGTCTGCATTGCACACTCCAACTCATTATAACTAAGCCATTATACTAGCAAACACTCAGTGTACCTAGTGGCATCCTAAACGTGGCTATTGGACTTTTGTCTAGTCACATTAGTGCAAAGACATTTGCAGCACCTCTGCCTGCATTGCACACTCCAACTCATTAAAACTAAGCCATTATACTAGCAAACACTCAGTGTACCTAGTGGCATCCTAAACGTGGCTATTGGACTTTTGTCTAGTCACACTAGTGCAAAGATATTTGCAGCACGTCTGCCTGCATTGCACACTCCAACTCATACCTAAGCCATTATACTAGCAAACACTCAGTGTACCTAGTGGCATCCTAAACGTGGCTATTGGACTTTTGTCTAGTCCCACTAGTGCAAAAACATTTGCAGCACGTCTGTCTGCATTGCACACTCCAACTCATTATAACTAAGCCATTATACTAGCAAACACTCAGTGTACCTAGTGGCATCCTAAACGTGGCTATTGGACTTTTGTCTAGTCACACTAGTGCAAAGACATTTGCAGCACGTCTGTCTGCATTGCACACTCCAACTCATTATAACTAAGCCATTATACTAGCAAACACTCAGTGTACCTAGTGGCATCCTAAACGTGGCTATTGGACTTTTGTCTAGTCCCACTAGTGCAAAGACATTCACAGCACGTCTGCCTGCATTGCACACTCCAACTCATTATAACTAAGCCATTATACTAGCAAACACTCAGTGTACTTAGTGGCATCCTAAACGTGGCTATTGGACTTTTGTCTAGTCACACTAGTGCAAAGACATTTGCAGCACGTCTGTCTGCATTGCACACTCCAACTCATTATAACTAAGCCATTATACTAGCAAACACTCAGTGTACCTAGTGGCATCCTAAACGTGGCTATTGGACTTTTGTCTAGTCACACTAGTGCAAAGACATTTGCAGCACGTCTGCCTGCATTGCACACTCCAACTCATTATAACTAAGCCATTATACTAGCAAACACTCAGTGTACCTAGTGGCATCCTAAACGTGGTTATTGGACTTTTGTCTAGTCACACTAGTGCAAAGACATTTGCAGCACGTCTGCCTGCATTGCACACTCCAACTCATTATAACTAAGCCATTATACTAGCAAACACTCAGTGTACCTAGTGGCATCGTAAACGTGGCTATTGGACTTTTGTCTAGTCCCACTAGTGCAAAGACATTTGCAGCACGTCTGCCTGCATTGCACAATCCAACTCATTATAACTAAGCCATTATACTAGCAAACACTCAGTGTACCTAGTGGCATCCTAAACGTGGCTATTGGACTTTTGTCTAGTCCCACTAGTGCAAAGACATTTGCAGCACGTCTGCCTGCATTGCACACTCCAACTCATTATAACTAAGCCATTATACTAGCAAACACTCAGTGTACCTAGTGGCATCCTAAACGTGGCTATTGGACTTTTGTCTAGTCACACTAGTGCAAAGATATTTGCAGCACGTCTGCCTGCATTGCACACTCCAACTCATACCTAAGCCATTATACTAGCAAACACTCAGTGTACCTAGTGGCATCCTAAACGTGGCTATTGGACTTTTGTCTAGTCACACTAGTGCAAAGACATTTGCAGCATGTCTGTCTGCATTGCACTTTCCAACTCATTATAACTAAGCCATTATACTAGCAAACACTCAGTGTACCTAGTGGCATCCTAAACGTGGCTATTGGACTTTTGTCTAGTCCCAATAGTGCAAAGATATTTGCAGCACGTCTGCCTGCATTGCACACTCCAACTCATAACCAAGCCATTATACTAGCAAACACTCAGTGTACCTAGTGGCATCCTAAACGTGGCTATTGGACTTTTGTCTAGTCACACTAGTGCAAAGACATTTGCAGCACGTCTGTCTGCATTGCACACTCCATCTCATTATAACTAAGCCATTATACTAGCAAACACTCAGTGTACCTAGTGGCATTTTAAACGTGGCTAATGGACTTTTGTCTAGTCCCACTAGTGCAAAGACATTTGCAGCACGTCTGCCTGCATTGCACACTCCAACTCATTATAACTAAGCCATTATACTAGCAAACACTCAGTGTACCTAGTGGCATCCTAAACGTGGCTATTGGACTTTTGTCTAGTCCCACTAGTGCAAAGACATTTGCAGCACGTCTGCCTGCATTGCACACTCCAACTCATTATAACTAAGCCATTATACTAGCAAACACTCAGTGTACCTAGTGGCATCCTAAACGTGGCTATTGGACTTTTGTCTAGTCCCACTAGTGCAAAGACATTTGCAGCACGTCTGCCTGCATTGCACACTCCAACTCATTATAACTAAGCCATTATACTAGCAAACACTCAGTGTACCTAGTGGCATCCTAAACGTGGCTATTGGACTTTTGTCTAGTCACACTAGTGCAAAGACATTTGCAGCACGTCTGTCTGCATTGCACACTCCAACTCATTATAACTAAGCCATTATACTAGCAAACACTCAGTGTACCTAGTGGCATTCTAAACGTGGCTAATGGACTTTTGTCTAGTCCCACTAGTGCAAAGACATTTGCAGCACGTCTGCCTGCATTGCACACTCCAACTCATTATAACTAAGCCATTATACTAGCAAACACTCAGTGTACCTAGTGGCATCCTAAACGTGGCTATTGGACTTTTGTCTAGTCCCACTAGTGCAAAGACATTTGCAGCACGTCTGCCTGCATTGCACACTCCAACTCATTATAACTAAGCCATTATACTAGCAAACACTCAGTGTACCTAGTTTAATCCTAAATGTGGCTATTGGACTTTTGTCTAGTCCCACTAGTGCAAAGATATTTGCAGCACGTCTGCCTGCATTGCACAATCCAACTCATAACTAAGCCATTATACTAGCAAACACTCAGTGTACCTAGTGGCATCCTAAACGTGGCTATTGGACTTTTGTCTAGTCACACTAGTGCAAAGACACTTGCAGCACGTCTGTCTGCATTGCACACTCCAACTCATTATAACTAAGCCATTATACTAGCAAACACTCAGTATACCTAGTGGCATCCTAAATGTGGCTATTGGACTTTTGTCTAGTCCCACTAGTGCAAAGACATTTGCAGCACGTCTGCCTGCATTGCACACTCCAACTCATTATAACTAAGCCATTATACTAGCAAACACTCAGTGTACCTAGTGGCATCCTAAACGTGGCTATTGGACTTTTGTCTAGTCACACTAGTGCAAAGACATTTGCAGCACGTCTGTCTGCATTGCACACTCAAACTCATTATAACTAAGCCATTATACTAGCAAACACTCAGTGTACCTAGTGGCATCCTAAACGTGGCTATTGGACTTTTGTCTAGTCCCACTAGTGCAAAGATATTTGCAGCACGTCTGCCTGTATTGCACACTCCAACTCATTTTAACTAAGCCATTATACTAGCAAACACTCAGTGTACATAGTGGCATCCTAAACGTGGCTATTGGACTTTTGTCTAGTCCCACTAGTGCAAAGATATTTGCAGCACGTCTGTCTGCATTGCACACTCCAACTCATAGTTACTAATCCATTATACTAGCAATTTATGCTGCCAGTTTAAGGGCCGTAGTTGCATTGTCAGGGATATTTATTCTTTATTATTTGCTGTTAATAAAGCTAGACCACCGCTGCAATCTACACCACCTCTCAATTTTTACTACCACATTTTCAGTGCACAATCTTGTCGCAATCAACATGAGTGGCAAAATGACAGATGCTGGTGGAAAGGGGAAGAGGCGTGGTGGAAAAGGAAAAAAAGGTTTTGTCCGTGGGGAAGGTGGCAAAGCTCCATTATCATCTGCTGAAGATAGACCATCTACCAGCAAAAGTAAGATGTCCACTACTTACCGTGGACAATCCGATGTGCTCCCTTTTTTACGGACACGAACAACAGGAACAAAGGTAGATGATGGCCAAAAAAGGAAAATGCTTGAATGGATCTCAAGTGGTCCAACAAGTGCCCTCTCAGCCACTTCAAGTACCGCATCCAAAAAACAGCAGTCCTCTGAGTTGTCATCCCAATCAAACTTGCTTTCACCCAGCTCTGAAGTCTCCATCAGCCCTGCACAGTATGGTGGAACTGAGATGGCTGAGTCTGCAGAGCTGTTCAGTCACACTATAGCCTGGGAATCAGAGGTCTGCTCCCAAGCTACAGTGAGTACAGAACATGAAATGGTCTGCAGTGATGCCCAGAACCTTTGTGACTCTGATTCAGGCCATGAGGACCAAGTTTCTGAGCATAATGTTGACCCTTTGTCACAAACTGTAACACCTGTGGTTATAGACAATGAGGAACATACTGATGAAGATGAGACGCAGATACCCGATTGGGATGACAACTTAAATATTCGGTCAGGGCAAGAAGAGGCTCGGTCTGAGGGGGATGGGAGTGCAAACACAACAATTGATGATGAAGTTCTAGATCCCACCTACTGTCAACCCACAGTCAGGCACTCGAGGAGGTCAACAGAGGTGGTGGAGGAGGATGCAACTGATGACGAAGTTACCTTGCGCCTTCCTGGACAGAGTCGGAGTACTGGTAGCACGTCTACAACTGCATCCTCAGCCACCACTGTGCCTCTGAGCACTAGTCGGGGTGGATCAACAGGTCGCATGCCCTCTTAGCCTTGCCTAGCCTGGTCCTTTTTTAACATAGCAAAAGATCGCCCAAATTATGTGATCTGTAAAATTTGTCATGGTTCTATTAGTAGAGGTCAAAACTTCAGCAGTTTGACAACTTCTTCCATGAATCGTCACATGAATAAATATCATATGTCCCGGTGGGAAGCTCACCTTTCTGCAATGGGGCCTAGCGGAGCGAACCATCCACCGCCTGCCCCTTCCAGTGCATCCGCGCGCTCTTCATCTTCTAGGACTATGGGGACAGCTGTCACAGCTGTTTTTCCACGCACAACTTCCACCACTGTAACCGCAACAGGCACTTTGCTTGGTAGGTCGTCAGTTGGTTTGGAAGGGGAAACAAGTGAGTGTGTACAGCTCTCTCAGACATCGATAGCACCAACGTTGGATGAAGGCAACATCATGTCTCCGCCTGCACTTTCCTCACAAACCTGCATTTTTCCAGGGACACCCTACTCAACACCGTCTACACACAGCAGCCAGATCTCTGTCCCTCAGATGTGGTCAAATAAAAGGCCACTTCCTGCGACCCATGACAAAGCTAAGAGGTTGACTCTATCCCTCTGTAAGCTCTTGGCTACCGAAATGCTGCCTTTCCGCCTGGTGGACACACAGGATTTTAGAGACCTTATGTCTGTCGCTGTGCCCCAGTACCAGATGCCTAGTCGCCACTACTTCTCTAAGAACGGTGTGCCCGCGCTACACCAGCATGTCGCACACAACATCACCGCTTCCTTGAGAAACTCTGTGTGTGAACGGGTGCATTTCACCACCGATACTTGGACCAGTAAGCATGGACAGGGACGTTACATGTCGCTGACTGGGCACTGGGTAACTATGGTGATAGATGTTGAAGGGTCTGCTGCACAAGTCTTGCCGTCCCCACGACTTGTGTGTCAATCCTCTGTCTGTCCAAGTTCCGCCACTGCTTCTGCCTCGTCCACCTCATCTGGGTCCTCCACCTCCACCCCAAGCCTGCCTGGTCAGGCCACCAGCGTTCTCACTGCGCAGAAGGAATCACGCACGCCTCATTACTATGCTGGCAGCAGAGCGCAACGGCATCAGGCGGTATTTAGCTTGACATGTCTTGGGAATAAGAGTCACACAGCTGAGGAGTTGTGGTCAGCTCTGCGGTCCGAGTTTAATAAATGGTTGTCTCCGCTCAACCTGCAGCCTGGTAAAGCCGTGTGCGACAATGCTGCAAACCTGGGTGCGGCCCTTCGCCTGGGCAAGGTGACACACGTGCCTTGTATGGCTCACGTGTTGAACCTTGTTGTCCAGCAATTTTTAACACACTATCCCGGCCTAGATGGCCTTCTGAACAGGGCACGAAAACTGTCTGCTCACTTCCGCCGTTCAAGCGCCGCAGCTGAGCGACTTGCATCGCTCCAGAAGTCTTTCGGCCTGCCGGTTCATCGCCTGAAATGCGATGTGGCGACACGCTGGAATTCAACTCTCCACATGTTACAGCGACTGTGGCAGCACCGCAGAGCCCTGGTGCAATACGTCATGACGTATAGCCTGGGCCAACGAGATGCAGAGGTGGGGCAGATCACCCTGATGGAGTGGTCTCAGATCAAGGACCTATGCACCCTTCTGCACAGTTTCGACATGGCGACGAATATGTTTAGCGCTGACAATGCCATTATCAGCATGACAATTCCAGTCATTTACATGCTGGAGCACACGCTAAACACTATTCGGAGTCAGGGGGTGGGACAACAGGAAGGGGAGGAACTACAGGAGGATTCATATGCGCAAGGGACAACAACATTACCAAGGTCCAGACGTTCATCATCACCAACGCGGCAGGCATGGGACCATGGGGGACAGGGATCAACAAGGGCGCATGGTAGCAGGCTAAATGTTGAGGAAGGTGCAGGACAACATGAAGAAATGGAGGACGAACTGTCCATGGACATGGAAGACTCAGCGGATGAGGGAGACCTTGGTCAAATTTCTGTTGAAAGAGGTTGGGGGGAGATGTCAGAGGAAGAAAGGACGGTTAGCACCTCTATGCCACAAACACAGCGTGGACTTGGTCCGCATGGCTGCGCAAGACACATGAGTGCCTTCTTGTTGCACTACCTCCAACATGACCCTCGTATTGTCAAAATTAGAAGTGATGATGACTACTGGATTGCCACACTATTAGATCCCCGGTACAAGTCCAAATTTTGTGACATAATTCCAGCCATAGAAAGGGACGCACGTATGCAGGAGTATCAGCAGAAGCTGTTACTCGATCTTAGCTCGGCTTTTCCACCAAACAACCGTGCAGGTGCAGGGAGTGATTCTCCCAGTTGTAACTTGCCAAACATGGGACGGTCTCGTCATCTTCAACAGTCTACCTGTACCAGTAGGACCGTATCTGGTGCTGGTAACAGCAATTTTATGGAATCTTTTCATAATTTTTTTAGACCCTCCTTTGCAAGGCCACCAGAGACAACAAGTCTGACACATAGTCAACGGCTGGAGAGGATGATACAGGAGTATCTCCAAATGAACATCGATGCCATGACTTTGCCTTGCTCATTTTGGGCTTCAAATCTAGAAAAATGGCCAGAGCTATCCAGTTACGCCTTAAAGATTTTGTCGTGTCCAGCTGCCAGCGTTGTCTCTGAACGTGTCTTCAGTGCTGCTGGGTGTGTGCTGACAGATAAGCGCACGCGTCTGTCCAGTGACAATGTGGACAGAGTGACGTTCATCAAAATGAACAAGTCATGGATCCAGAAGGAATTTACTACCCCTGTGTCATCCTGGGGAGAGTAAATGCTTGTGGATTTGGAATGTGCTTGATGCAAATCAAAACATCCTGTTTGCAACTAGGGCACAAGTGCTGCCACTGAAAGGGGTGGGTGTGTGTGGGGCCCAATTTTTGGAAAAAAGGGAGACTCCGCTTGGAGTAACCCTTGCTTGATGTGTTTTTTAAAAGGAGCCAAGATGAACAAGTCATGGTTCAGCAAAGACTTTTACCTACCTCGGTGTCATCCTGGGGACGGTTAATTATGGCGTATTTTTGAATGTGCTTGATGCAAATCTAGCTGTGAAGTGTACAACTGGGGCACAACTGCTGCCACTGAAGGGGTGGGTGTGTGTGGGGCCTAATTTTTGGAAAAAAGGGAGACTCCGCTTGGAGTATCCCTTGCTTGCTGTGTTTTTAAAAATGATCCTAGATGAACAGATCTGGGATCAGGAAAGACTTTGCTACCTAACCCGGGGTCATCCTGGAAACGGTTAAGTATGGCGTATTTTTGAATGTGCTTGATGCAAATCTACCTGTGAAGTGTACAACTGGGGCACAAGTGCTGCCACTGAAGGGGTGAGTGTCTGTGTGGCCCAATTTTTGGAAAAAAGGGAGACTCTGCTTGGAGTCACCTTGCGGTGTTTTACATGATTTTAGAAGGGCGTGCCATGCCTATATCTGTGTCTCCTCTTTTTCCTTGTCCTGCTCTTTTGTTTTCGCATGAGTATATGTCCTTGTCACTTTCCCATGTGTTTGTGTTGTGTTGTGAGTTGTTTGTCACCTTTTGGACACCTTTGAGGGTGTTTTCTAGGTGTTTTTTATGTGTTTGTGAATGCCTGCCATTGTTTCCTATGCCGTTCGAGTTCGGTTCGTCGAACGTTCGACGAACCGAACTCGAATGGGGCCTCCGTTCGGCGAACCGACCTCGAGCCGAACCGGGACCGGTTCGCTCATCTCTAGCTGTGAGTACATTTTATAATACATTTTTGGGGGAGTTTTTATCTCCTCTTCTTGTTGCTATTTTTCATGCCTTACATAAGCCTCAAGGGTAGAAGCCTACAGTTCCAGAAGTTGTTCTGCCACTACTCCCTAATCGGTAATGACTATGGACAAGGTGATCCTTAATATTCCTCGCCCGGTGTGCAGTCATAAGAGGAAACTGTGATAAATTTCTACTCAAAATAGGGTCGGTCTTAAGAATGTCCCAGTGTTTCTTGAGTATCCCTCTTATATCCCTCCAACGATTATTATATGTTGTAATTAATCGTACCTCATTTTCTTTCTGAGGTCTGGGCACAGAATAATTGGGATACAGAAAGGACTCCCTGGTGCATACTCTTGCCCGATCCAGACCACGCTATATCACTTTTTTATTATAACCTCGACGCAAAAACCTCTCTGTCAAATCATCGGCTTGTCTCGAAAAAGCACCCTCAGTGGAGCATATCCTCCTGGCCCTCAAAAACTGGGCCACGGGGATGCCCCTGATAGTAGCCGGGGTATGAGAGGATTTTGCGTGGAGGAAGGCGTTAGTGGCCGTAGGCTTCCTGTATATTTCAGTGCCTAATACACCCTGTTCCGTAGTCCTAATTTTTATGTCCAGACACTCTATCTCATGGCCACATTTATATGTCAGAAAGACATTGATGGGATTCTGGTTGAGCCTGTCTATAAATCCAGCCAACTCGCTGGGGGGCCCCTCCCACAGGAACCAGATGTCATCGATATACCTCATCCAATTGTGTACCCTACCGATATCGACATCTGGTTCCGTGAGGAAAATCTGTCTCTCCCAGGCCCCCAAGAACAGATTTGCATAGGCCGGGGCGCAGGCCGCCCCCATAGCGGTCCCGCGCCTCTGGATATAGACAGACCCCCCAAAGGTGAATACATTATGTGTAAGGACATATTCCAATAATGTAAGCAGCAGTTCTTCTAGTGCCCTATCGAGATTACTGGAGTTCAGAAAACAAGCAACCGCTTTGAGACCATCATGGTGATCAATGGATGTGTAGAGACTTTCCACGTCCGTGGTCACCATGATGGTCCCCCTGTCCAAAATAATATTATCTAACCTCGTGAGGGCCTCTGTAGTGTCTTTTATGTATGATGGTAGGGCAGCGGCCAGAGGTTTTAAATAAAAATCCAGCAACTGGCACACTCCCTCACACAGCCCATCCATGCCCGACACTATGGGGCGTCCAGGAGGATTAGAATAGTTCTTATGTAATTTGGGAATCAGGTAAAAGGTGGGCATCCTGGGATGCCTGACAACCAGGCAATCAAAAAGTTTTTTTGGAATAGTGCCCTTAATACAGGCCTCTTCCAGGATCCCTACCAATTCCACCTGAAATTCCTGTGTTGGGTCAGTATACAATTTTTGGTAACAGGTTCGGTTGCCCAACTGTTTATAGGCCTCCTTCTCATACATGATGTTAGGCCAGATGACAAGGTTTCCACCTTTGTCAGCTGTCTTAAACTGTACATCATGCCACTCTTTCATTTCGTCTAGGGCTCTGCGTTCCTGCAAGCTCAAATTGGAATATCTATTGGGTTTTTGATTTAACCCCTCAATGTCTTTAGTGACCATTCTGACGAAAATATCAAGTGCAGGACATAAACTAAGTGAAGGGAATTTTTTCGATTTTGCATATAGATGGACTGGGAACTTACTTATGTGTAGAGTTGAGCGTGGTTCGCGGTTCGAGGTTCTCCAGTTCGCGGCTCGAGTGATTTTGGGGGCTGTTCTAGATCGAACTAGAACTCGAGCTTTTTGCTAAAGCTCGATAGTTCTAGATACGTTCGAGAATGGTTCTAGCAGCAAAAAGACAAGCTAATTACTAGCTGACTTTCCGCTGTAATAGTGTAAGTCACTCTGTGACTCACACTATTATGAAATTTCAGTGTATAGTGTGCGGGAACAGCGCATTCAGATCACTGCTGTTTGGATAATGGCGATCGCCATTTTTTTTTTTTCCTTGTCTTCCTTCCTTAAGCGCGCGCGTGTAGTGGGGCGGGCCAGCATGTCAGCCAATCCCAGACACACACACAGCTAAGTGGACTTTTAGCCAGAGAAGCAACGGCATGTGTGATAGGATGTCCATGTCACATGTCCCTGCATTATAAAAACGGACATTTTCGTCCAGCACGCCATTATCTGCCTTCTGCGTCTTGGTGTCAGTCACCGCTGGCGTAGCTCCTGTCTCCAATACTGCTGTGTACGCTCTATACACAGCGCTATACAGAATAGGGATAGAAGTTTCTTTCAGCCCTTGTAAGGGCTAATACCGGCAGGGTCAGAGCCACAGGTGACAGTCAGGTCCGTGAAAACAGATTTTAACAGCTACACAAGATGAGAGCGTCTGTGTAGCTAAGGTCAGGGATTTCCTCGCTGCATTTCCCCATTAGGAGGGATAGAACGTGAGGCTTCCTTTCCTCTATCCAGACCCACAACCCTGCTACTGTACCCTCCTGCCCTTTGCACACTCAAACTCATTTTTACTAAGCCATTATACTAGCAAACACTGAGGAAACTTAGTGGCATCCTAAAAGTGGCTGTTGGACTTCCATTAGTGTCCCACTGGTGCAAATCTATGTGCAGCACCTCTGCATTGCACACTCAAACTCATTGTTACTAAGATATTATACTAGCAAACACTGAGGAAACTTAGAGGCATCCTAAAAGTGGCTGTTGGACTTCATTATTGTCCCACTCGTGCAAATCTATTTGCAGCACCTCTGCATTGCACACTCAAATTCATTGTTACTAAGCCATTATACTAGCAAACACTGAGGAAACTTAGTGGCATCCTAAAAGTGGCTGTTGGACTTCATTATTGTCCCACTGGTGCAAAGCTATTTGCAGCACCACTGCATTGCACACTCAAACTCATTGTTACTAAGCCATTATACTAGCAAAAACTGAAGAAACTTAGTGGCATCCTAAAAGTGGCTGTTGGACTTCATTATTGTCCCACTGGTGCAAAGCTATTTGCAGCACCACTGCATTGCACACTCAAACTCATTGTTACTAAGCCATTATACTAGCAAACACTGAGGAAACTTAGTGGCATCCTAAAATTGTCTGTTGGACTTCATTTTTGTCCCACTGGTGCAAAGCTATTTCTAGCACCTCTGCATGACACCCTCCTGCTCTGTTTTTAATAAGCTATAATAATAGCAAAAAATGCTGCCATTTAGTGGCATACAAAAAGTGGCTGTTGGACTTCCATTAGTGTCCCACTGGTGAAAAGCTATTTGCAGCACCTCTGAATGACACCCTCATGCACATTTTGCTATGCTAATTTTATAGCAAACTCAGGGAATTCTTTGCTGCATTTGATCATTTGGAGGGATAGAAAGTGAGGCTTCCTTTACTGTCCTGGTACCAACAGAACACGGCCACTGTACCCACCTGTCCCCTTTTGCCACGCTATTTAATTTGCCTAAAGAGCTGACTCTTTTTCTGTCTTCCTAAAACTGTCTGTAATACTAAGTTAGTGTTCCTTTGCTGCCAAGCAAGGTACAACACATGTGCATTCTACACTCCTTTCCATTTCTGGAATGCAATTATTAACTGCAGGTAGTCCAGCCAATCTTTATCGAAGGTGCAGGTGTGGATATAATGCAGCCTGCATCCAATGTTGGTTTTCTCGATGTCTGACAGCTCAACAATACCATCTGTTTCCACTTCCAAAACAAGTGATGACCTGCCAATCACACTCCCTGTTGCGTGTAAAGGGGTGGAAGTTCAGTGTGAAAAACCATGTGTGACTGCTGTCCCCACAGTCACAGAGGATGAAGAGCACTTGATGCACTTGATGGGGCAGGCGGTGGTTGCACAGGCACGCTAGGCCGCATTGTAGCACAGTGAAATTCACATTGCGACTTATGCTTCATTTTAAGTTGTGTACAGGGTGGGCTCCCCAGTATGCAGCAAAACCAGGCAACAAGAAAAGGATTCTAGGCAGTTGGGTTGATAAATGATTGTTTAAATTTACCAAAACAAACAATAAGAACCATGCATACAATTTTAATAATTGAACAATCTATTCTGTTGCCTACTATCTGCTAATCCCTCTGCGTAGCAGTAATTGTGTGTTTGTGCGTGTGTGTGTGTGTGTGTGTGCGAACACGACTTACCAGTGGTGCATCACAAGAGCTTCCCAGTTATCTACCTAAACATAGACAAAACACATTACCCCCCCTGAATACCCTTGTTAGCTGAAGCCTCACAGATAAGGCAGATGATAACAGTGTGAATGCAAACCACACAGCTCTGCAACACAGTCATGGAAATCTTGAAAAGCAACAGTCAATGCAAACATGTGTCGCTGTCCCTCTATGATTTAAACTGTACGTGACAATTTGACAGTGCAGAGACAGCAAGTCTTATTGTCTATAAATAGTCGGCCTACCCAGAACAGATATGTGTTTTGCTAATAAAACAAAGTGTTGCGTGCCCGCATTATTGTCTGGGCACAGCCTACCGTACCCAGGTACTGTGATGTCCAGTTGCCAGAAATACAGACTTTACGCTCCTCTCACGGTAAGCAGTATAGACAGCACCGTAAGAATGTTGGTCTGTGGCACAGGATGCTGCTCACTGGCGTTACGGTACTCCTCACCAAACTCCAAAATGACTCCCTTTACAATTGAACGAAGTGTTTCCGCGGTGGCTCCTTGCTGTAACACACACCTTTAGCTTTTCCTTCTGTTCATAGACAGCATCTCCAAGTCCACACCCGAAGAGCAATTTCTCCTCCACGTCTAAGTGTGGAGAGGCAGCTAGTGCGCATGCGTGTGCCGATTTACCCCAGCCTCAGCCTAACTACAGTGTTTCGCCTAGTGAGTATGCTCAGCCTGACTGTGCCATTCCTGAGGCTAAGTCTTCATTTCGGGATACAGCGCATGCTCCCACACTTAGTGCGAAAAGCCTCTTTGCACAGGTACTTGCACTCCGTGCCGGGTCTAGGTCCTGTGTTGTGCCTAGACACCATGCTAAAGCTGATAGTCTTTTTTCAGAGACTGTATTTCATGCTACTGAGCATGCTCAGGCACTTACTGCATCAGAGACTAGGTCCGGTAATGAACTCTTTGGCCCTGCCCCTGATGTGGGGGGCCCATATAGACCACAGGGCATCAGGTGTCCTGACGATGTGGCCAGGCCACTCCCAAATGGCTTGCAGAAGCCTGGGCCTATGACTTGTCACCTCATTATTGATGGTCAGACGATGACTGGTGAGGTGTTTGTGTCGTGGCAGCCATGAGGTCATTATGGAAGTTGCGGTTCCAAATAGGACGCTAGTTATGCCACTCATGACGTGTCACTCTGCTTTTGTCTCCAGGAGGTGCATTGTGGTCCACCCTGGTTTGGGGCGGTCCCAGGTTATAAAACAGGCTGGAGCCAACAAGGAGGTGCACAGTCTTCTATTATGCTCCGAAAGAGCACACCTCCATGTGTTGAGCCCATTGCGGCTTTAGGCCAGAGGTAGGCAGGGATACGGCGTCGATGCAGGCCGCCACCACAGTTGGTAACGCAGAACGGTTAAGACCAGCTCCTGTCCTACGATTCCTGCTTGTGCAGCCCAGTGGCATTAACAGGCCTGCTGCTGCTGATGCGCCTGCTGTCCACAGGTGTGGCCCCAATGCACAGGTCAGCGTACTCAATGGCCCCTGTGATGTTAACAGGGAGTTCCTGGGCTGGGTGGGCATGTGGACCCTGTGACGCTAACAGGGCTCCCAGTCTCCAGATCCAAGTGGCGTCTAACTCGTTTCAGGCTGCTATTAGTTTCATAGCCACACAGCTCTGTATCTTCCACCTAACCTTCCAGTTGCCAACCTCTCCTTTTCCATCTGGGAGCACAGTGGACACTGACTGTTGATGGGGATATATACCTTTCTCTTTTTTTTGTTATTAATTTTCGTTATATAGCGGTAACATAGTATATACCACCTTATCCAAATCTGCCAGTCCCACCGTAACAGATGGTGTTTCTTCAGCAAACGTTACTTTTGCTTAACCACCAAACCCATGGACAAAAACTTTTTTCCCCTTTCCAACACACCTGTTCCCCTTTCCACCAGCATCTGTCTTTTTTCAACTCATTTTGTATATGACCAAAAGTGCAACTCTGCAGGGACACCGTACTCAATGCCATCTCAGCACAGCAGCCAGCCCTCGGTCCCTCAGATGTGGACAAGTAAAAGACCATTTCCTCCTATCCATGACAAAGCATTGAGATTCACTCTGTGCAGCACTGGTGTTTAGTGGAAAAGCAGATCTAAGATTGCGTACCACCTTCTGCAGATACTCCTGTATACGTGCGTCCCTTTCTATGGCAGGAATTATTTCGCCAAATTTTGTCTTGCACCGGGGATCTAACAGTGTGGCAACCCAGTAGTTAGCATTACTTCGAATTCGTACAATCCGAGGGTCATGTTGTAGGTAGTGCAGCAAGAATTCGCTCATGTGTCTTGTGCATCCAGGAGGACCAAGTCCTTGGTGTGTTGGTGGCAGAGAGGTGAGAATCGTGCCTCCTTCCTCTGCCCTCTCCCCCCAACCTCGCACAACCGAAATGTGACCAAGCTCTCACTCATCTGCTGAGTCTTCCATGCCCATCGCCAGTTCGTCCTCCATTTCTTCATGGGCTCCTGCACCTTCCTCAACACTTTTTGCTGATACTATGCACCCTTGTTAATCCCTCTCCCCCACCATGACTGCCGCCTAGGTGCCGCTGACCATCTGGACCTCGTAGATCTTGTTATCCCTTCCGCATATGACTTCTCCTGTACTTCCTCCCCTTCCTCTTGTCCCAACACCTGACTCCGAATAATGCTTACAGTGTGCTCCATCATGTAGATGACCAGAATTGTCACGCTGAGAATGGCATTGCCAGTGCTAAACATCTTCGTCGATTTGTAAACTGTGTAGAAGGGTGCATAGGTCCTTGATCTGACACCACTCCAGCAGCGTGATCTGCACCACCTCTGGATCAAGTTATCCCAGGCTATATGTCATAACGTATTGCAGCAGGGTTCGGCGGTGCTACCACAAACGCTGCAACATGTGCAGATTCAAATTCCTGCGTGTCGGCACATCGCATTTCAGGCATTTAACCACCAGACCTAAAGACTTCTGTAGCGACGAAAGTTGTTGAGCTGCTGTGTGCGAATGATGGAAGTGAGCACATAGCGAGCGTACCCGCTGCACAAGGCCATGTAGGCCGGAATGGTGTTTTAAAAATTGCTGGAGAATTAGATTCAACACGTGAGCCACACAAGGCACGTGTGTCACATTGTCACGGCGAAGGGCCGCACCCATGTTTGCATCATTGTCACACCCGGCCTTCCCTGGCTGCTGGTTGAGTGGAGACAACCATTGATGAAACTCGGTCTCCAGAGCTAACCGTCCACAACTTCTCAGCGGTTTGACTCACATTTCCCATACATTTCAAAGTAAACATTTGACCGCATGATGGCATTGAGCTCTGCTGCCAGATCCTTTGCATGAAGCACTCTCAAAAATACGCGTGCCTTTAACCTCCCCTGGCTGAGCCAGGGGAAGAGAAGTCCTCTGAGAGCCATGACTTGTTCATCTTGGTTCTTTTTTCAAAAGCGAGGGGACTCCAACCACAATCTCCCTCGTTTCCACTAATTGGGCCACACACACCCCACTTGACTTGCATCAGTTGACCCCATTTTCAAGATGAAAAAGATCCTTTGCATGAAGCACTCTCAAAAATACGCGTGCCTTTCGCCTCCCCTGGCTGAGCCAGGGTAAGAAAAGTCCTATGAGAGCCATGACTTGTTCATCTTGGTGAACGTTAGTCTGTCCACATTGTCAGTGGACAGATGCGTGTGCTTAGCTGTCAGCAGCACACCCCCAGCAGCACTGAGGACACGTTCCGAGAAAACGCTGGCTGCGGGACACAACAAGATTGCCAAGGCGTACGTGGTGAGCTCAGGCAATTTATCCAGATTGGAAGCCTAAAATGAGCAGGGCTCAAGTTGCACAGTAATGGCATCGACGTTCCCTTGCATATACTCTTATCTGTGTCTCCTCCTCTTTTTCCTTGTCCTGCTCCTTTGTTTTCGCATGAGTATATGTCCTTGTCACTTTCCCATGTGTTTGTGTTGTGAGTTGTTTGTCACCTTTTGGACACCTTTGAGGGTGTTTTCTAGGTGTTTTTATGTGTTTGTGATTGCTTGCCATTGTTTCCTATGCGGTTCGAGTGGTTTGTCGAACGTTCGCTGAACCGAACTCGAACGGGACCTTCGTTCGACGAACCAAACTCGAGCCGAACCATGGTGGTTCGCTCATCTCTACTTATGTGGGCTCCTGCAGACTCCTCCGCTAGGGCCTCTAGTATTTCTACCGCCGCTTCCTCCCTTTTCACTTTGGAGGGCCCCCCTGTGGAGGATTGAGTAAAAATGCGTTTGAATAATAATTTTCGTGCGAAAAGATGGATGTCTTTGATAGCAGTAAAGGTATCCAACTGCATGGTAGGGGCAAAAGACAGACCCCTCTCAAGCACTTGGATCTGGATATCAGATAGTACATAATTGGAGAGGTTGGGTACCTTAAATTGGTCCGTCCTTTCCTTTGCTGCCTGAAAGAGGGGAGCTGTTCTTCTAACACCACCTGATCTGGTATTAATAGTACTGACCGATGGTAGTTCACTCTCAGATTGATCCACCTCACTAGCCGTAGTTACTGATGAAAAGGAACCAATTTTGGATCTGGTCCTGTTTTATATTGCCATCGAAAGATTTTTTTATTGGCATAATCGGACACGTCCCGCTGATATTTCTTAGACTTTGTTGTACTAATCTCTTTTTCCCACTTTTGCATATCCTTCTCTACTTCCTCAAAAAATTGTTGGACAGTTTCTGGGGGAAGGTCTTTACCCAAGTTGTTAGCTAATTCCATCATTTCGGTATCCAACGTTGCCAGGGCCATTTTATTTTTATCGATAATCTGTAAAAAGAACTTCGAGCAAGCAGTTGCCGCCTCCTCCCATCTACTAATGAAACTTTCATCCTCCAAAAGGAAAGGATGGGTATGTTTGGATTCGAAGACCCCTAGCGATGATGTTATTGGTTAAATAATTTTCTAGAGACAGATTTGTCCACCAGATTTTCATCCTCTTATGGACACTGTCTCTATATGTAACGCACAACTCTTTATTGTCAGGAGACGTTTTCTGTAAAAGGAAGGAGGAATCACACTTAAAGAGGTCCACTGCCCTACTACGCCAAACTGCTTCTTTACTTTTGAAATCCATTTGGAATAGTGGTAGAAAAAATCCTGCAAAGATACAGGAAATTATCAGTCTGATAAACCACAAATACCACATTTTAATATCCACCAGACGGCATCATAACTATAGCAAACACTAAGTAACTCCTCAAGGAAATCACTAAGATGCCACAGTGTCGTAAAACAACAACTTTTATTAACACATATTCCTTAAAAAATAAAAATTTTTACTTTTGGCACAATAGGACAGTCTAAACCACAAGTGAGTCCCTCCTAACAAGGGAGGGGTAGGTGCGGACGCAATCAGACCATCGGTATAGGTCAGGTATTATACAGAGTAACCATATTCATTACATATATACAGCCTAACATGTGGTCCATGGAACCTCACGGGCCAACCTCATATAACCATGGGGTATTCCTGAAGCACTCTCACAGGGCACAATCATAAATATAAAATTTAAAATTTAGAGTGACATATAGTAAGCCAATGTAAGTGTGCCTAGGAAAATGCTACACCATCAATAAATGGTTCAAAAGTATAGTTAATAATTTAAGGTTTATAGCATTCCCTCCAATAGTAAATTCAACCAAAACGGAACGAATCATACTGAGGCTGTGAGGGAGGGCATCACCGCTGCACTAAATCAGGGAATATACTGCCAAAATAGCATCACAGCGGTGGTGTCCAACCCCACCAATCGCCCATCAGCTCCATGCACAACAAGGTCCAACCTGAATCCGGACCATAGACTCACATCAGAGCTAAACAAGTGTACAGACCTGACCAATGAGCCGACCGCGTACCCGCAACCACCACGCCTGAACGCATTTCACTGCTGCTTCTTCGGGAGGCAGGTGTACTATGGGGACAGTTGGGAGTCTATTTATACCCTGAATTAATCAGGGAGCGCAGAAGGACATGTGTTTTTTTTCGGCGCGAACGTCACCATAACGTGGATTATACAGGAAATGACTCGGCGCTAGTTCTGGTCATGACGCGGGGCCGTCAGTCACGGGGGCCATGGCAACGCAATGCCATGGACACCGCGCATGCGCGGCGACACGCCACTCGACCGTACTGAAGCGCTGGGAATCCACTGCAGGGCTTTGCCGCGCTCCACATGTATAGCAAGCACTATGATACCATTTTAAAACAGGGATATCAATAGTAATGTATGGTAAACCATACCACATAGATTATAAGAGGAGCCGCATAAACAGAAGATTTTACAAAGTAGTAACGTTAGCCAGATTGACAGGGAGTATATGGATTTTCAGCATTTTCTTTATACATCCAGGAGGGATTATATCCATCATCATAAGATATTTAAAACATGATATAATTTCTATAGCCCCATGAAACCCTATACCCCACTGGATGATCTCTAAAACAGGGTAGCATCTACACAGAATAACCATGCATTTATATATATAAATATATATATATATATATATATATATACAGGTGTTATTAGGCTGAAATAAACTAGCAGTCTGAAATCCATAGCGACCAAACACCAGTAGCATACATGTTGTCAAGCTGGAATAAAACTGGCAGTTTTCCATCCGACAATGCGCCCGTAACACGCATATCATTAAGCGCATTCCACAGTCCATGCCAGCAATGCACCGGTAATATGGGGCACGATGTTAGTAAACGACATTCGGACACTGTACAGCCCATCTGCAGGGTGAGGTCTTGACACACAGGAGTATTCTTCCCTTCCTGGACAGGCCCTAGCTCTGGGCCCTGTCCGCACACTAGAGCTCCTGCCACTTTACTCACTACAAACTTTCTGTGTTTCTGATCCTATTCTGCTCACTCCTCCCTCTTTTTCTCCATCCTCAGCGGTCGCAGCAGTCGCCATCGGGACCGGGCCCGGGAGGTTTGGGGCCCGCGGCCAACCAGCAGATCAGCAGCCAGCTCCTGTCAGTGAGAGAGAAGCTGCGCTGATCTGTCACAGTGCACGCGCCCACTATATGACCCGCTGCCACCCCCGACACTGGGCCCCCCTGCCCGATGTCAGCGGCGGCACCGGGGCCCCCCTCCTCCGTCACCGCGCACAGTAATAATGAAGCACAGAGCGGCCAGTGCAGCTCATTCTGCATCATCATTCCCCCCCTGTGCCTGCGTCACTCCTGTTCGACTGCTGTGTTGAGTGCACAGAGCGCAGGGAGGGGGGACGCCGACAGGAGCACCGGGAGAGCGAGGAGAGGGGAGGATGAGTAGCAGTGGAACGAGGAGACCTGATAACATAGCAGCAGTGGAAGGAGGAGAGCAGTGAGTACTTGTTGTTTTGTTTTTTTTATACGTGAGTACACGGTGGTCGGAGGCCTGGGGTGGGGAGACTGCATGATACTGTACATGGTGGCCTGGGGTGGGGAGGCTGCATTATACTGTACATGGAGGCCTGGGGTGGGGAGGCTGCATTATACTGTACATGGAGACCTGGGAGGCTGCATTATACTGTACATAGAGGCCTGGGAGGCTGCATTATACTGTACTTGGAGGCCTGAGGAGGCTGCATTATACTGTACATGGAGGCCTGGGAGGCTGCATTATACTGTACATGGAGGCCTGTGAGGCTGCATTATACAGTACACGGAGGCATGGGAGGCTGCATTATACTGTACATGGAGGCCTGTGAGGCTGCATTATACTTTTCATGGAGGCCTGGGAGGCTGCATTATACTGTACATGGAGGCCTGGGGAGGCTGCATTATACTGTACATGGAGGCCTGGGAGGCTGCATTATACTGTACATGGAGGCCTGGGAGGCTGCATTATACTGTACATGGAGGCCTGGGAGGCTGCATTATACTGTATATGGAGGCCTGGGGAGGCTGTCTGCATTATTATACATGGAGGCCTGGGGAGGCTGGCAGCATTATTATAGATGGAGGCCTGGAGAGGCTGGCTGCATTGGCTGCATTAATATACATGGAGGCCTGGGGAGGCTGGCTGCATTATTATACATGGAGGCCTGGGGAGGCTGGCTGCATTATTATACATGGAGGCCTGGGGAGGCTGGCTACATTATTATAAATGGAGGCCTGGGGAGGCTGGCTGCATTACTATACATGGAGGACTTGGGAGGCTGGCTGCATTATTATACATGGAGGCCTGGGGAGGCTGGCTGCATTACTATACATGGAGGACTTGGGAGGCTGGCTGCATTATTATACATGGAGGCCTGGGGAGGCTTTCAGTATTATTATACATGGAGGCCTGGAGAGGCTAGCGGCTATATTATACATGGTGGCCTGGGGAGACTGGCTGCATTATTATACATAGAGGCCTGGAGAGGCTGGCTACATTATTATAGACGGAGGCCTGGAGAGGCTGGCTGCATGATTATACATGGACGCCTAGAGAGGCTGGCTGCTATATTATACATGGTGGCCTGGGGAGGCTGGCTGCTATATTATACATGGAGGCCTGGGGAGGCTGGCTACATTATTATAGATGGAGGCCTGGGGAGGCTGGCTGCATTATTATACATGGAGGCCTGGAGAGGCTGGCTGCTATATTATACATGGTGGCCTGGGGAGGCTGGCTGTATTATTATACATGGAGGCCTGGGGAGGCTGGCTACATTATTATGCATGAAGGTCTGGGGGGACTGCATAATAAACATGAAGGACACCTTATACATGGACAAGGGCTGCATTATACATGGAGGTCTAGGGGGCTGGAAGGACACCTGATACATGGACTATAGGGGTGCATTATACCTGGAGGAGTATGGGGCTGCAAAATACAATGAAGTTTTGTAGGGTTGCGTTATAATACACATAGAACTATGGAGGCTTCCTTATACATGGACTATGGGGGTGCAGTATAATATATGGAGAACTATGGGCTGAATTATTATACATGGAGAACTATGACAAATTAATTATAATAATTGGAGGGCTATGAGGGCTACTTTATACATAGAGGACTATAGGGCTGCATTATAATATATGGAGGACTATGTGGTGCAGTATAATATATGGAGGACTATGGGGTGAATTACAATACATGAAGAACTATGGGAAATGCATTATAATACATGGAGGACTATGGATGTGCATGCTAATATATGAAGGATTATGTGGGACCCTTTATACTATTTGGAAGACTATGTGGGGGCCATTATAGTATTTGGAGAACTATATACAAGGGGGGAGAAAGATACAAGCATGGGATGGGAATGTTTTGTGCTGAGGGAAAAAGGCTCTTCTCTCAGCACCCAGCTTTCCCATGCTCTCAAATGGGGAAGCTGGTGCTGAGGGAAATAAGTATAGCAGAGCATGGGAAAGCTGGGTGCCGAAGACAAGATGGATATCAGAACATAGGAACGCTGGGTGCTGATAGAGGGATCTCAGATCACGGGAAACCTGGTTGCTTATTATCCCATACCCCGTCATTATCCCGTATCCCAAGTGTCAGTGTACGTGGAGGAAGGAGGGCCCAGGTCTGAACTTTGCACCGGGGCCCATCAAACTCTAGTTACGCCACTGATCCTCCTGGTACCTATTCCACTGCTTCCCCTGTTCCTGCTCTTTTGAATAAACTAACTACCCCATCCCACGTCTGCACAATTGGTCCCTAATTAAACTACACTAAAACATCCTATCTTATTAATGCTATATCTATGCTATCTTTACTAGAGATAAGCGGTGTTCAAATCGAACTGTTCACCAATCTCACCTGTTTTAGGCGATATTCGAGTCGTTCGACGAACGCGAACAGTTAGCTTCAAGTTCGACAGTTCGAGGTTACTTTCGATAACGGATCGATCACCAAAGGCATAACTGGCTTTTCACAGTAATACTGTCATTCAATGTTGATATAGTGGAACCTTGGTTAACGAGAACAATCCGTTCTGGGAGTGTGCTTGTTAACCAAGTTACTCGTTCAGCAAAGCAAGATTTCCCATAGGAAATCATTGCAATGCAGATAATTCGACTTGTTAAATGTCCTATCCTGGTCCTCTAATGTGCCATTCCACACATGAACAAACACACACAAACACACATAAACACACACAAACATACACAAACATACACGCACACACACATATTATGCTCACCTTACCTTCCGTTCCATCGCCGGCCTCCTGGGACTTGCAGTTTGCCGGTTCAAGATGTGTATCGGGTAACCATCGCGACCGATGCCGGAACTTCCACTGCCAGAGTGCTGACGTCAAAGGCAGGAGCCGCTTGCCTCTGATTGGCCAGCGTGCTGCCTTTGAGTAGCGTCTAACAGAGGAAGTTCCTCCCTCGTCGCGATGGTTACCCGATACTCGTAGTTCGATGCTACAGGATGTGTATCGCGTAAGCATCTCGACCGATGCCAGAACTTCTGCTGCCAGAGCGCTGACATCAAAGGCTGGAGCTGCCTTTGAGTAGCGTCTGACAGAGGAAGTTCCTCCCTTGTCGCGATGGTTACCCGATACACATCCTGTAGTGGCGAACTACATGTATCAGGTAACCATCGCGACGAGGGAGGAACTTCCTCTGTCAGACGCTACTCAAAGGCAGTGCGCTGGCCAATCAGAGGCAAGCGGCTCCTGCCTTTGACGTCAGCACTCTGGCAGTGGAAGTTCCGGCATTTAACAAGTCGAATTATCTGCATTGCAATGATTTCCTATGGGAAATCTTGCTTTGCTGAACGAGTAACTTGGTTAACAAGCACACTCCCAGAACGGATTGTTCTCGTTAACCAAGGTTCCACTATATCAACATTGAATGACAGTATTACTGTGAAAAGCCAGTTATGCCTTTGGTGATCGATCCGTTATCGAAAGTAACCTCGAACTGTCGAACTTGAAGCTAACTGTTCGCGTTCGTCGAACGACTCGAATATCGCCTAAAACAGGTGAGATTGGTGAACAGTTCGATTTGAACACCGCTTATCTCTAGTAAAGATAGCATAGATATAGCATTAATAAGATAGGATGTTTTAGTGTAGTTTAATTAGGGACCAATTGTGCAGACGTGGGATGGGGTAGTTAGTTTATTCAAAAGAGCAGGAACAGGGGAAGCAGTGGAATAGGTACCAGGAGGATCAGTGGCGTAACTAGAGTTTGATGGGCCCCGGTGCAAAGTTCAGACCTGATTGGCCAGCGCACTGCCTTTGAGTAGCGTCTGACAGAGGAAGTTCCGGAATCGGTCGCGATGGTTACCCGATACACATCTTGTACCAGTGAACTGCAAGTCCCAGGTGGCCGGCGATGGAACGAAAGGTAAGGTGAGCATAATATGTTTGTGTGTGTTCGTGTTTTTGCATGTTTGTGTGTGTTTGTGTTTGCCTGCCATTGTTTTCAATGGTGTTTGAAAGTGTTTGACAAATGTTCGACGAAAGTTCGATGAACACAACCCTAGTTTGACGAACCGCACCGAACTCAAACATTAGGGTGGTGGCTCATCTATAATCTTTATCCTTTATCTGCAGTACTCCTGCCTCTGCACACTCTGTTTCCCACCTGACAAAGCAAAAGGGGTCAGCATTCTAAATTACACATTACACAGTATTTACAGGACTCTTAAACATGCATATAATCAAATACATTTATTTACCATAAAACATATACTACTTGGGGCCACTAGTTGGAACCGAATGCCTCACCTGTTCAGTTCTGCTACATCCTACATCATATACAATACATTCTTATTTAGATTTACAGTACAATAGCACTTCTATGTAGGAGTGGACGTTGCTTGCCCACGTCCTTCATATCTCCTTAATTTAATGTTGACCGTCCCCTGCCAATTCACTCAGAAAGACTCATAACATCTTTTTACTCAAAAACTACCATCTTTACAAAGACATTTTTCATACATTTCTTACCAAGTAGCCCTTGCTGGCTACCTCAGTATCCGAGGCTCCGCTCCGACGCACGTAGTACCAGACACCCCACACATATCAACTTAACCATACATTTTCATTAATAACTGTATGGGTATGTGCGCACGTTGCTTTTTACCTGCTTTTTACCTGCTTTTTTGCTGCTTTTTCTTCTGCGCTGTTTAATGCCAAAATGGATGTGTTCTTCTATTCAAGCAAAGTCTATGGGAATTTGGGTTTCTTGTTCACACTATGTTGTTCAAAATGCTGCCTTTTTGTGGCAGAACTTTGGTCAAAAACTCAGCTTTGCAGTGCAAAACCCAATTGGCAAAAACAATTGACATGTTGCTTCTTTGAAAAGCTGCGTTTTTGACCAAAGTTCTGCCACAAAAAGGCAGCATTTTGAACAACATAGTGTGAACAAGAAACCCAAATTCCCATAGACTTTGCTTGAATAGAAGAACACATCCATTTTGGCATTAAACAGCGCAGAAGAAAAAGCAGCAAAAAAGCAGGTAAAAAGCAGGTAAAAAGCAACGTGCGCACATACCCTAAGTCATTCACATTAAACAAGACCATCTCAGAAGAGCTCGAACAGCTTCTGGCCTTGCACTGACTGCAGTTATATCCAAACTGGCTGCCATCGCAAACCAGACCCTCGGACCTACTATCCAGGCCAGATCCCTGTCTGCTTCCTCCAAGAAGGTGTCCATATTTTTGAGCAGGCTGACCGGAGTGGAAGAATCTTTCATTGGAGTGCTGTCTTTTGCATCTTCTCAGTCTGTCGTCTCCTCCGCTACAGGTGGTATGGCTGGCTCAGGTAAGGCGGCCTGTTCTTTTGTCTGCCAACATCTGGTGCAGTCTCTATCCCCACCCTCAAGGAGGTATTAGAGTGAAGGGTTTCTTTTTCTTTGCCTCAACCTGTGTCAGGAAGTCAGCAACCTTAGGCAGGACAGGTATAGGTTGCCACTGCTGCAGACCTCCTGGACGTTGGTTAAGCATCTCGGCATGTCTCAGTTCTCCTTCCCATGCAAACCATCCTTGTGATGGAGACGCATGCTCATCCAGCGTGTCTCACAGACTTTTAAAGAGTCTGGGTGGAAGTGCATGGTGCTCACTGACATCACAGCTTGTGAGACATTCCTGGTCTGGTGATGCCCTCCGCAGACTGGGCGACAACGGTGATTTCAAGTAATGTTACTGATATCATCATCACTCTTGCCTGGGGTAACGCTGTCCCCTAACGAGAGAGCAGTGATGATGTGAGTAACCTTACATGACCTCACTGCTCTCGCTGGGTATTGAGGTCATGGATGGCAATGACAAACTCGTATTTACCTACAAAGGGAGAAGTCATGTACTGTAAATTAACTGAAGTCAGTGCCCGTGGGAAAATCAGAGGCTGGCGCTGACCGGGAGTGACCTGTGGAGTCTCGTTCTCAGAACCAAGCTCCATAGCTTTATTTTTAGAGAATTGCCGGACATCATAAGATCATTATTCACTAAGGATTACATCAGTCCTGTGGGATTTTTTGGGGAACTAATAATGTGGTGAAGGGGGGACTGTGTCTTGTTTTTAGTTACTTAACCTCTCTCATTCTATGTCTTTAGGGTTCCCATTATTGCACTACATGTGATTCTGTGGATTACAACTTATCTATCTATATATATATATATATATATATATATATATATATATATATATATATATATATATATATTGTGAGGTATCAACCGGCTGTATTACAAAGGGCCGGTATGTTTTGCAGAAGCGGGGGTGCTCTGCAATTTGAAGTTGGCTGGGACCTGTGGTTCCACAGGATTGCATTACATGCAGAGCCATGGAAGGGTGTGTGATGCTGATTACACACTCCTTACCACCTGTGGGTGTAGCTCCAGGGGTTAAAGCAATCCTGTCTCTGAACCTGGGTGGAGTGTGTCTAGGGCAGTTTAGGGAGAGACTGGCTCTAGACTTCCAGTGTGTGTGCTGGAGACGAGTGAGAGCAGAGCAGGGAGCTCTGGGTGGAGGCTGAACACAGGGCTCTGAAATTGAGTCTGAGTTGCAACTGAGGTGAGTGCAGTCAGGCCAGGGCTGTAGGGCCGAATCTCTCCTGGAGGAGAGACAGACAGGGGTCTGCAGAGGACCTGGGTGCTGGAAGGAACCTCGGCTAGAGCTGTACGCTGGCAGGAGCCAGAGAGAGGGGAAGTTGCTAAAACTTCCACTATGGACTTATAATGGACTGGATGCCCACGGTACGTGGATCGTTTATGTTCAAGAGCAGTTTATGCTGAGAGTGTTTTTAAATAAACTGCCGGAATTTTTATAAAGAAACTGTGTACATATGTTGCTGAAGCTACCTCACACCGCTGCAAGCGAGTGGAACCCCCAGGTTGCGGGGTGCAACGTTACAATATATATATATATATATATATATATATATATATATATATATATATAATATATATATATAGTTTGGACACACCTCATTCAAAGAGTTTCCTTATTTTAAAAAAAAACAAGAAAGCCGCGGAGACACCATCACATGTTTCTCAACGCTGGCAGGTAACTAGCCAGGTCTTTCACCGGGAAGGAACAACCATGGGAAGGGCAGTCTCCAGCCAAGGAAACCACCTATGCCAAAACATGGTATCCATCCACAGACAGCTGTTTCGGTGTATTTGCCCCTCATCAGTGTGGAGTAGGAAACTGGCTAATGGGAGCAATGCCTAGTAGAAGACTACATAGGTAAGGATGGTTGACCTTAGGGAGATCAACATCCAGCACTGCGGAGCACCATCACGTGTTTCTCAACGCAGGGATTCTAGAGCAATGCCCCCTGGGAAATATGCAAAACAAGGAAGCTGCGGAGACACCATCACCCGAAACAGCTGTCTGTGGATGGATACCATGTTTTGGCATAGGTGGTTTCCTTGACTGGAGACTGCCTTTCACGTAGTTGTTCCTTCCTGGTGAAAGACCTGGCTAGTTACTTGCCAGCGTTGACAAACATGTGATGATGTCTCCGCGGCTTCCTTGTTTTGCATATTTCCCAGGGGGCATTGCTCTAGAATCACTGCTTTGAGAAACACGTGATGGTGCTCCGCGGTGCTGGATGTTGATCTCCCTAAGGTCAACCATCCTTACCTATGCTTCCTTATTTTCATGACTCTGAAAATTGTAGATTTACATTGAAGGCATCAAAATATGAATTAACACATATGGAATGAAATACTTAACAAAAAAGTGTGAAACAACTGAAAATATGTCTTATACTCTAAGTTCTTCAAAGTAGCCACCTTTTGCTTTGATTACTGCTTTGCACACTCTTGGCATTCTCTTGATGAGCTTCAAGAGGTAGTCACCGGAAATGGTTTTCACTTCACAGGTGTGCCCTGTCAAGTTTAATAAGTGGGATTTCTTGCCTTATAAATGGGGTTGGGACCATCAGTTGTGTTGTGCGGAAGTCTGGTCGATACACAGCTGATAGTCCTACTGAATAGATTGTTAGAATTTGTATTATGGCAAGAAAAAAGCAGCTAAGTAAAGACAAAAGAGTGGCCATCAATACTTTAAGAAATGAAGGTCAGGCAGTCCGAAAAGTTGGGAAAAATTTGAAAGTGGCAAAAACCATAAAACGCTACTAAGAAACTGGCTCACATGAGGACCGCCCCAGGACAGGAAGACCAAGAATCACCTCTGCTGCAGAGGATAAGTTTATCTGAGTGACCAGCCTCAGAAATCGCAGGTTAACAGCAGCTCAGATTAGAGACCAAGTCAATGTCACACAGAGTTCTAGCAGCAGACACATCTCTAGAACAACTGTTAAGAAGAGACTTTGTGCAGCAGGCCTTCATGGTAAAATAGCTGCTAGGAAACCACTGCTAAGGACAGGCAACAAGCAGAAGAGACTTGTTTGGGCTAAAGAACACAAGGAATGGACATTAGACCAGTGGAAATCTGTGCTTTGGTCTGATGAGTCCAAATTTAAGATCTTTGGATCCAACCACCGTGTTTTTGAGCAACGCAGAAAAGGTGGACTCTACATGGCTGGTTCCCACCGTGAAGCATGGAGGAAGAGGTGTGATGGTGCGGAGGTGCTTTGCTGGTGACACGGTTGGGGATTTATCAAAATTGAAGACATACTAAACCAGCATGGCTACCACAGCATCTTGCAGCGGCATGCTATTCCATCCGGTTTGCGTTTAGTTGGACCATCATTTATTTTTTAACAGGAAAATGACCCCAAACACACCTCCAGGCTGTGGAAGGGCTATTTAACTAAGAAGGAAAGTGATGGGGTGCTACGCCAGATGACCTGGCCTCCACAGTCACCAGACCTGAACCCAATCGAGATGGCTTGGGGTGAGCTGGACTGAAGAGTGAAAGCAAAAGGGCCAACAAGTGCTAAGCATCTCTGGGAACTCCTTCAAGACTGTTGGAAGACCATTTCTGGTGACTACCTTTTGAAGCACATCAAGAGAATGCCAAGAGTGTGCAAAGCAGTAATCAAAGCAAAAGGTGGCTATTTTTAAGTACCTAGAATATAAGACATATTTTCAGTTGTTTCACACTTTTTTGTTAAAGGGGTTATCCGGCTTATTTTTACTTTTTTTATTATTACCCTATTGGGCTACATTGGGGCAGGTAAGTAGATAGTGACCACTTACCTGCCCTGCTGTAAGCCCCTCTCCCCCGGCTCAGAGCAGTCATGTGACCGCTCCTGCCGCGATTTTGCTGCTTCCGGTCATTTCATGTCAACATAGACAGGACCATGTTGACATGCAAATCTGAGAACAGCTTGTTGCCGCCCTGCTAGGTGGGTACAGTGCGTGAGTAAGGAGAAGAGTTTCAGCTCACCTGTTGCCTGGATTGTTGGATCCACAAGTGCACGGCATCCACCGGCAGGTGCCAGCCGGTAACACTGAAGTGAAGAGCAGGAGAGGGAAGGACCCGGCACAGACTCTTATATAGTAAAAACATTATAATGGTGATGTGGAGACCAAAATGGTGTACAAGCAAAAAGGGGAAACTTTACGCGTTTCGGACTTTGGTAAAAGAAAAGGTATCCTCATCACCTTTTAAATGCTTGGAATAAAGATTATAATGTTTTTACCATAGAACAGTCTGTGCCGGATCCTTCCCTCTCTTGCTCTTCACTACAGTGCATGAGTCCCCGCCCCCCTTCCCTGCACCCTTCCACACATTCTCCCGCACCCGGTACTGTCACCGCCAGCACCGGGCCCCCTGCTTACAGTGCTTAGGATATCAGGACTGCCCGTGCAGTCTGTCCCGCTCCCTGACAGCCCCGTGGCTGCTCGCACTGCAGTGTATCAGCAGCTTCTCACAGTGAGTACAGCCGTGGGGATAACGAGCGCTGCCCTCAGGAGGTTAGATGAGATCATTACCTGCTGTGACGATCTCCTCCTCTGCCGACATCAGTGCCGTCACTGCCTTCTATGCCCGCCGCGTTCTCACATCACGTCTCACGGGCGGCTCGAGACTGTCACTAGAGGTGACGTCCCAGGCTCACGATACTGCCGAGAACGCGGCAGGCATAGAAGGCAGTGACATCAGGAGAGCAAGAGATTGTCACTACAGGTAATGATCTCATCTAACCTCCTGAAGTCAGCGCTAGTCATCCCCTGCAGTGAGTGACCTGGGCTGACATATTAATGTTAGCTCAGGTCACTGCACTGGTCTCCCAGACAATGGGGAACATTCTGTTCTTCATTGACTGGGACATTGACTATGGTATGGATGTCGTGGGACCCCCTTATTGGATTACACCGGACCTTGATTTTATTGTTCTTTTCAATAAATTGGTGAAAGAGGGAATGTGTTGGGGAGTGTTTTTTCAAATAAAACTTTTTTTATTGTCTATTTTTTTTTTTTTTTTTTTATTACTGACTGGGTTGGTGATGTCAGGTATCTGATAGACATCACCAACTGCTGGGCTTGATGCCAGGTGACATTACACATCTGGCATCAACCCCATATATTACCCCATTTGCCACCGCACCAGGGCAATGGAATGAATTGGGGCGAAGCGCCAGGATTGGCACATCTAATGGATGCGTCACTTCTGGGGCAGCTGTGGCCTGCTATTTTTAGGCTGGGGAGTGTCCAATAACAGTGGACGTCCCTAGTCTGAGAATACCAGACCACAGCTGTCCGCTTTACCTTAGCTGGTGATCCAATTTGGGGGGGACCCCACGTTTTTTGTTTTAAATTATTGATATAATTTAAAATAACAGCGTGAGGTGCCCTCTGTTTTGGATTACCAGCCAAGGTGAAGCTGCCAGCTGTGGTTTTTAGGCCGCAGCCGTCTGCTTTACCCTAGCTGGCTACAAAAGATAGCGGGGACCCCACGTCGTTTTTTTTTTATTTTAATTATTTATTTTTTGGCTAAATACAAGGCTAAGCACCCTTTAGTGCCACATGAAAGTCACTAAAGGGTGCCAGCTTAAAATATTCAGGGGCGTAGGACATTATATAGGTCTTTCTCATCTATTATCTATCTATCTATCCCATACATTCATCCGTCTATCTCTCTGTCTCTATATCTATCTATCCCTCTGTTCATTCATTCATCCATTCATTCATTCATCCATCCCTCTATCTCTCTGTTTCTATATCTATCTATCCATCTAGATATCTACTCATCTATTTATATTCCTTCCTGCTTTCGTTTTTTGCGGTCCGCAAAACAACGGAAGGCACACGGATGACACGGATGCATCCGTGACAAAAACGGACCGTTTTTTTGCAGACCGCAAAAACGGAACGGTCATGTGAATGTAGCCTACATGTGTTCCCTATGGGGGTAGGGGTCGGTACAGAAAGATGGGGGGGTCGGTACAGAGCCCCGTTTGTGTGTGTGTGTGTGGGGGGGTTGCAGAGCCAGATGTGTGTGGGGGGCGCAGAGCCAGAGCCTGATGTGTGTGTCAGGTGCAGAGCCCGATGTGGGGCTGTTATTTCCAATGCTAGAGTGATAACAGGTCAGGTGCTGGGGCAGAATACTTACAGGAAATGTGTGTGCAGGGGGCGAGGCTGGACAGTGCGGGCGGGTAGGGGCGAGCTTGGACACTGAGGGCGGGCAGGGGGCGGGGCTGGACACTGAGGCCGGGCGGTGCCAGCTCTGGCTGGGAGGTGTGGCACAGGAAGTGGTCAGTTTGCTGGAGCTGAATGTAAACAAAGAGCTGCATAGAATAAAGAGATAATTCAAGAGGAACAAAAGTTAGAAAACAAAAAATAACAATGTAGGGGTGATTTATATGACAATACAGCACAGATAAACTCAAAAATGTTTGGTAAGCTAATGTCGGAAAACTCCTTTAAGTAATTCATTCCACATTTGTTAATTCATAGTTTTGATGCCTTCAATGTGAATTTACAATTTTCAGTCATGAAAATAAAGAAAACTCTTTGAATGATGTGTGTCCAAACCTTTCGTCCGTACTGTATATATACTGAACATATATTTTCATAACTTGGGGAATGAAAGAGTTGGGGAGTGTTTTTAAAATAAAATATTTTTTCCTGTGTCTGTGTCTTTTTTAACTCTATAGTTGCCAGGTTAGAAATGGAGATGTCTGAAACACACCTATCCATTACTAACTAGTGGGCTTGATGTCAGCTGTCAAATCACAGCTGACATCCCCCCAAAGAGAATTACCCTTATTGCCACCACACCAGGGTAATTGGTAAGAGCTGGGCAAAGTGTCAGAAATCGCCTGTCTAATGGATAAGCCACTTCTGAGGCGAGTGCAGGCTGGTATTTTTTTTTTTCAGGCTGGTTCGGGCCAAATTGCCATGAGCCGTCCCACTCTAATAATATCAGCCCCCAGCTGTCTGCATTACCTTGGCTAGTTATTTATCAAATATAGGGGTGGTTCAATGTCTTTTTTTTAATTATTTAAATACTTGAGGTCCCCTCTATTTTTGCTAAATAGCCAAGGTAAAGCAGACAGCTGGGAAATGGTATTATCAGGAAGGGAGGGGCCATGGATATTGGTCCCTTCCCAGCCTTATATAAGCCCCCAGCTGTTTGTTCGGTGTCAAAATGGGGAGCACCTAACCTTGTTTTTTTTATTTTATTTAAATTAAGGACTAGGGAGCTCAGGGAAATCAGTGGAATGGAAGGATACAGAGCTCATATGAATGAGAACAGTAAAACAACATGCTATTCCCATTTGCCGGGTTCTGACTACAACTCACATCACAGTGCAACATTGTGCCTCTGCTCTAATCAGAGGTGTAGTCAGTACACAGCAAATGTCAATAGCTCAATAGCTGTTCTTTACTGTTAACATTAATTTGAGAGCTGCTTTTTACCTTTTCATTAATTTCTCTGCCCTCCCTAGCCCTTAGTAATAATTTTTTTAAAAAAATTGTTCTGCCTCCGAATGCCAAATTTTAACCCCGACTTCACTGAGATCTGTTTTTGAGTTTGATACACAGACACTAGGTGTCCGGTACATACACCAAACTTTACCGTTCATGTTCCGTCATCACTGAATATTTACTAATTTATTTATTATTATATGTCTTTATCTATATATTTTATAACATTGTCATTATATAAAATTCCCCTTTCACTGTCACATTATTAATTTCACTTTACATATGTTTACATTTCTTTATTTATTTTCCAGATGGGGTTATTAAACACCTTGCCTACCTTGTTTAACACACACCCATCACTGTTGTATCACACTATATCTTTACTATTCACATATAAGTCCTTTTCCCTCCTCCCCTTCCCATCGCATGGCTCATTCATTCTCTGTCGAAAGGTCACAGCGGTCGATCATTGTTCTATGGACTCTCACTGTGACTTCAGATGTAGCAAAACTTGAATCATCATGGGACCTCATGTGAATTAAGGGGGACCTGGGTGTTTTGGTGTTAATAAAAAGGTGAAAAAGGGTGTTTTTTTTGTATTTTATTTTAAATAGAGGATTTTTTGGGGTGCTTGTGTTTATTTCTTTTCACTTACAAAATTAGTAATGGGGTCTCATAGATGCCTCCCATTACTAATCTAGTGCTTAGTAGCAGCTGTGAGCTTTGATGAACCCCTTATTCCTTCAATTGCCACCACATCAGGACAATCGGGAATAACCTTTTAAAGTGCTGGGATTTCACATCCAATGGATGCAGCAATCTTGGGTGCCTGCATCCTGGTATTTTTAGGCTGGGCATGGCCAATAAGCATGCCCACCCCCCCAGCCTGAGAATACCAGCCCCCAGCTGTCGGGCTTTATCATGGCTAGGTATCAAAATTGAGGTAACCACATGTTATTTTTTTAAATTAATTATTGAAAAAATTAAATAGAAAAAGACACATGCGGTTCCTATTGTTTTAATACACTGCCAAGATAAGCACATGGCGGGGGCTGCAGCCTGTAACCATGGGTTTTATCTGTGATGGGTATCATAGTATGGTGGGACCATATGCCAATTTTTTCATTTTTTATTAATTTATTTTTACATCACAATAGTGACCCACAGACATGTTCTGTGATTGATTGCAGTCAGACACTGTCACATAAACTGGGGGCGCGTCTGACTGCAACCAATCACAGACACCAGGACTGCCGGTGGGTGGAGGGGGGAGAAGTGCATATGGATTAGCAATAATGAGCAGCCCCAGAAATGGAATGGGAGGCCATGGGAGAGGTTAGAGCCGTGCGGGAGATTTGGTAACTATGAAGTGTTTGCTTCATTCTTAATATTTTTATTTTTCCTTCATTTTCTGAGTGCAAGACGTGGATCATTAGCGGAATTCCCGGAAAACGGTTTGAAAGTACGCGGATTTATACTGGTCACACTTTTGCATTTCACACTGGAATACATGCCAATTATTTCCTGGTTTCTAACACAACTCCCTCTTCCATGCTCCAGCTTGGAGCACACACTGATGTCACCTCCACCCTGGGCAAAGCCCTCCTATGAAGTGTGTGTCAAACTCCAACCATGCATGGTAATCTATTGACATGCACTCCAGGTAAAAACTGATATATAATAATATTTATTCATTTATATAGCGCTATTAATTCCACAGCGCTTTACATACATTGGCAACACCGTCCCCATTGAGGCTCACAATCTAAATTTCCTATCTGTATGTGTTTGCAGTGTGGGAGGAAACTGGAGTACCCAGAGGAAACCCATGCAAACATGGGGAAAACATACAAACTCCTTGCAGATGTTGTCCTTGGCGGGATTTGAACACGGGACCTCTGCGCTGCAAGACTGCAGTGCTAACCACTGAGCCACAGTGCTGCCCTGTATCTTCCTTTATTATAATCCTTCAATGTGATTGGTCAACCATAGTTTAAAAAAGTCCCTAATCCACTTCCTCTTTGTTCTATCGTGAAAGCTGTTGGGCACACCATACTGATTGTGGGGGTTTGTACTCATCTTGTTATTAATATGAATAATGTTTTATTTTGTTATGTATGTCTATACTAGCTAATACTAGATAGGTTTACAAGGCTGCATACAAATATGAACATTTAAAATTTGTCTTGAATTTATTGATTGTTTATTCACTTGTAGCACTTTCTACCACATGGTTTTGATTAATAATACTTCATCATGGCTATCTGCTAATTTATATATTTACTCACTTCATCACATGTCACTTCAATTGCTAGACTAACATACCTTTATTAATAATAACTGCTAAACTAATATACCTTCATTATTAATATATTTACTTTTATACTCACACCCCATCTTGTATTTTTGTGGAAGATGACTTTAACTAACAAGCTTCAATTGTACTGGGATAGTCAAAAAATCATACATTCGTGAAAAAACAAATCCCTATAAAATTAATCTTTATTTATAGTATTAAAAATTACCCAGGTGTTGATTCACCCGCACACACTGTCAATATAGGGAAGTACAAATGTATTTGAGGGATACAAAATACCAGTCTTACTCGATGTTCTTAAATTTTTTGTATATAAATATTATATATTTTAACTCTAGAGGTCAGAAAATTAATGAAAAAGATTCCTCAATAATTGTGGATAACAATGACGCTGTTATAAATCTCTATAACTAACCCCCTACCTGCCAACTGAGGGTATGACACCTTAACGTAGCTGGGCGCCCCCGTTCCTCGTCGGCTATCCCTCACTTACCCTTTTCTTATCCTACCATATGAGGACAAAATTGTGCTACTAATGAGATTAAGTATATTTAATACAATAGTGGTTGGACTTAGGGGTACTTTACACGTTGCGACATTGCTATCGATATATCGTCGGGGTCACGTCGTTAGTGACGCACATCCGACGCCAGTAGCGACATCGCAACATGTAAATCCCAGGTGCGACGATGAACGAGCACAGAAGCGTAAAAAAATCGCTGATCGGTGTAACTTCGTGCATTTCCATAATGTCGCTACATCAGGAGATACAATGTTGTTTGTCGCTCCTGCGGCATCACACATCGCTGTGTGTGAAGCCGCAGGAACGACAAACATCTCCTTACCTGCGTCCACCGGAAAAGGAGGAAGGAAGGAGGTGGGCGGCATGTTCCGGCCGCTCATCTCCTCCCCTCCTCTGCTATTGGGCGGCGGTTCAGTGACGCTGCTGTGACGTCGCTGTGATGCTGAACGAACCTCCCCCTTAGAAAGGAGGCAGTTCACCAGTTACAGCGACGTCACTGCACAGGTATGTGCGTGTGACGCTGTCGTAGCGATAATGTTCGCAACCACAGAGATCACCACATATCGTGCCACCGACGGGGGCGGGTGCTATCGCGCTCAACATCGCTAGCCGATGCTAGCGATGTCGCAGCGTGTAAAGCCCGCCTTAGTCTTCCTGTCAATCATATACAGATAAGGCCTATATCTGCACTAAAATATTTGGAGACTATACTATTTATTCTACCTCAGTCTCTGGTTTCAGCACAATAGCGAGCTCAATATATCAAATTTAATACAGTATAAGTAAGATATGTCATATTATGCAATATAAGGCACTCAATTACACTGCACAATAATGTTCACAAAACCAGAGATCCTAACACCAATTACTGGTCCAGACCAACCAAATTAATACATTAACACTCAATAAGCGCACATAATATCCTGGTTCAACATCATTACTAGAATATACAGTCTTAGATGTCATATTTGTGAAAAAATAATCACTTCCCTTAGCTGAGTGCATCCGCACTGCTTCGACGTGTTTCTCTGCCCTCTTTTTTGGATCATCAGGAAGCCAAGGTAGAAGAGGGAATAACGACCGTTCAGATGTCTTCTATGGTAGTGGCTGCCGCCATGAAAATGCATATTTAAATAGATCATGCCCCTAATTACTGAATATCGTTCACCGGAGTACAAAGCAGGCTCCTATCTCCTGGAGCCTACAGCGCATGTCACCGCAATCTCAAACACTGGAGCATATCTACTTTAATTGCGCATGCCCCTGTATCGGGCACCATGACAACCCACACTTACCGTTTGAGATTATACTGTGCTGCTGCACATGGACAGTAGCACCTGGAAGTATCGTATAAACAAAGCGTCGTCATGGCAACCTACACTGCACGCCCCTGTATTAGACGCCATGACAATTAAACAAAACCTCCTGTTTAAACATTATACTATGCTGCTTTGCCTGGACTGCAGTGTACCGCCCCGCGCTCGTCTGCAGCCAAGCCGCTCGGATCTGGGCTTGCTGGTGGGTGGCTCGAGCGTCTCCGGACCCGGGGGCACCGTGGACACTCCGATCTGAAAGGGGGGCTGACGTTTTAGGGGACATAGGTGTACGGCTGGAGCCGTGTTTAAGTTTGTGACGCCACCCACGGGATGTGGTGAAGGTGGACACCACCGCTGCAGTTGCGGGACACCTGGGGGAGATTTTGCGCAGCAAGATGTTAACCCCTCCATGGGTAGGGATGGTGGCCCCGGGACCCTTTGGGGAGTGAGCTGGGCGATGCAGGGTGGTGCGCGGCTGGGGAGCACTGTTGTACTCACAATTATTAACCACACACAAGTCTCTGGTAAACCAAGGTAATGGTGGTTGGTGCCCGCAGCCGGCCGCAGTCTGGTCCCCCACCCGGTTGGTGGTCTCTGCCTTTCTCCTGCACCTGTTTTGTGTGTTGTTGGACTACCTGAACTTGCAATATGTGTATGTCCCCAGCTTGTGTATGTCGGAGGAGCCCATTGCCCGCAGACGCTGGCACATGGGATCTCTCTGCCGTGGTGGTGGCTTTTTATCCCCCTTGTTTGGCTGTTGTCTTCAGTCGGCACTTTTGGTGGGAAAGGACCTATAGTCCTGGCCGCAATCAGTTAATTAGCTAGCCCCAAGTAGCTTCTGGACCTAGCTTCAGGGTCTGAGTACCCCCACTTGTGCTCCAGTTTCCAGTCGGTTCCCCAGGTCAATACCAGGGGGCCACTACCCTGTCCCGGTCCAAAACAGTTCCACCGAGCCGTCTTCCCGGCTCCTGCAGGCAGAGGGCTCTGTATGCCTCCTAGCCAAAGGTGCCCGGGCTCCAACCCTGGCACCTGTCAGTCTGTTACAGGCCTGTCACACAGGCCTGACCTCCTCCACTGAACTCTCAAACTGAACTGTCAGACTAAACTGTCAGACTACACTGCCAGACTACAACCTGAACTGTGCTTCCTGCCTCAGGCTCTCTGAACTTCTCGGTGGGCGTGCCAACCGCCTGGCTCTGCCCCCTGGTGTGTCTATCCAGCACTGAGGGAGGTGACTAAGGTTTAAAGTGTTTGGCTGCTGACACCTTGTTAGGGGACTGGTGTTGTGCGGGCCACTAACTGTGACTACCTGGCTAGTCCAGGGCGTCACAGCGGTACCCGGAAGTGTTGTGTGAGTAAAACGTTGTCATGGCAACCTGTACCGCTCATTACTACGTACTACTTTCATTGGATCAGAAGTAGTGTTTAACCCCTAAAGGTCCTCTCAAATTGTCACCAATAGATAAAATCTTTATAAAGGGGTATCATCTCAGCAATTTATTGCTGATATCGCAGTGACCTGCTATTTATTTATCCTGCTCCATTATAACAATATTATGATTCCACATATTATAGCCATATTCCTTGTTCATACCTCATATTATTCTGACACATGGGATAGATTATAAATACCCATATCTATGGTTATTTCATCTTCATGGCTACATTACTGTATTTAAGGCTATTCAAACTAGAAATCAAAGCCAAAACACTATCAGTGGGGCTATATAAGTGAAATCCTATCAAATGAACGGTGTGAAATTAAGTCTTTCATTAAGGCCATTCAGAGACTGAGATTTCAACCGGAAGATCCACTGACATTCCTTCCTTAATATCCTGTTATCCCAGTCTCCTCCTCTTGGACTATGGCTTATCAATTCCAAGACACAAAACCGAACTGATTTTGTATTACCTTGATGAAAACCCCATACATGTCTTGCTATAGGGGTCTCTCTTTTATGTCTGATGTCACTGACATGTTCCCCTATTCGTCTCCTTAACTGCCTCCTAGTCTTCCCTACATAATCACGGGGGCAGTCACATGTTGCTAGGTACACCAAGCCCTCACTCTTTCAGTTTGCAAAATCTCTCATATAATATTCGCATCCAGTACTAGCACTAATGACTGATTTACGCTGTACAATCCAGTCACAGTATTTACAGTCACCACATCGGAATGTTCCTAAAGGTCTTCTAGCTAGCCAAGTCCCGGCTGGTGTAGGGCGACTGTAATGGCTGTGGACTAACTGATCCCTAATAGAGCCTCCTTTTCTAAAAGTCTAAAAGTTACCATAGGGCGGGGAGGCAAAACGTCCAAAAGGTCGGGGTCTGCTCTCAAAATCCCCCAGTGTCTACGTAGGATTTGGAATACTCTATCTGATTGATCATCAAAGGTGCCAATAATTCTTATTGGATCCCCCTCTGTTTCTCTTCTATTACTCATCTGTAATAAAGAATTTCGTTCTCGGCCCAAAGCATGTTGAAATGCCCCATGAAGTATCTGATGGGAGTAGCCTCTTTCCCTAAACCGTTTCCTAAGGTCCCTCGATTGTTCCAGGAAATCATGGTCACTTGAACAATTCCTTCTAATTCTAAGTTATTGGCCTTTAGGTATTCCTTTTTTCAAAGGAGTAGGGTGAAAGCTATCCCAGCGAAGTAAACTATTCGTGGAAGTGGGATTTCTATAGGTCTTGGTTGTCAGTATTCCATCATTGCCAGCATGAATTTCAACATCTAAAAATGAAAGGTTTGATTTATGTATCTCGTGAGTGAACATAAGGCGGGCTGTGCACATTACGACATCGCAAGCCGATGCTGCGATGTTGAGTGCAATAGTCCCCGCCCCGTCACAGGTACGATAGCTTGTGATAGCTGGCGTAGCGAAAATTATCGCTACGCCAGCTTCACATGCACTCACCTGCCCAGCGACCGTCGCTCTGGCTGGCGACCCGCCTCCTTACTAAGGGGGTGGGTCGTGCAGCGTCATAGCGACGTCACATGGCAGGTGGCCAATAGCGGCGGAGGGGCGGAGATGAGTAGGATGTAAACATCCCGCCCACCTCCTTCCTTCTCATTGCAGCCGGGAGGCAGGTAGGAGATATTCCTCGCTTCTGCGGCTTTATACACAGCGATGTGTGCTGCCGCAGGAGCGAGGTGCAACATCGTACCTGTCTCTTCATTGGCATTATGGAAATGTCGGCGAATACACCGATGATACGATAACGACGCTTTTGCGCTTGTTCATCGTATCAAAAAGATTTTACACACTACGACATCGCAAGTGACGCCGGATGTGCTTCACTTTCGATTTGACCCCGCCGACATCGCACCTGCGATGTCGTAGTGTGCAAAGCCACCCTTAGCATTATTTTATTAGCATTGATACAATTCATGAATTCATAGAATTCCTGTGGGGTACCTGCCCAGATAACAAGGACTTCATCAATGTATCTTCCCCAATACAAAATCAGGGGAACCCACCACAGAGTATCAATGTTAAAAATGACGGTTTCCTCCCACCAACCCAGGAACAAATTAGCATAAGAGGGAGCACATGAGCTCCCCATTGCTGTGCCCCTGAGTTGGTCGAAGTACTTACCATCAAATAAAAATAATTGTGTGTTAATACAAAATCAAGTAGGTCCAAAACAAAATTATTGTGGTCCCGTAAATAAGTAGCTCTTGAGCGACGGAAATGATTTGCAGCCTCTAAGCTCCTCTCATGTGGAATAGAGCTATATAAGGACTCCACATCAATTGAGGCTAGATAAAATTCGCCTTCAAAAGAAATTTTCTCAATTTTCATAAGTAAATCCGATGTGTCCCTTAAAAATGAAGGGAGTGGTGAGACAAATGGTGTTAGAATGTTGTCTAAATACACACTTGCCTTTTGTGTCACTGAACCCACCCCAGACACAATTGGTCATCCTCTGAGGGGGTCCAGGCCCTTATGTATTTTGGGAATTGCATACAAGGTGGGAATCATGGGACTCACTGGCACCATGAACTCAAACTCATTTTTTGAGATGTCGTTTATCAAGAGCCTCATCTAATTTGTCCAATAGTCTCTCTCGATAACCATTTGTTGGATCATTTTTAAGGATATTGTAAGTATCTTTATCCCTAAGTATGGTTAAACACATTTCCCTCTATGGCTCATGGTCCATGAGTACCAGATTCCCACCTTTATCTGAAGACTGAAAAATGATGTTTTGATCTTCCCTCAATTTCCCAAGTGCCAAGCTTTCTCCTTCAGACAAATTATCAGGACCTTTACTGTGATGGACCTTACTCAATTCTTCTTCTACAACCTTTACAAAGATGTCTATACTATTAAGTTCACTCATCGGTGGTTGCCTTTGACTTTTTTCTTCAATTTTTTTTTTTTTTCTTCAATGTACAATGTAGTAAATGGACCAAGACCTCTAGCAGATTAACCCTCTTCCAATAATTCTGTCAATGTATTAACCGCCCCCAAATCTTCCAATTCGATACCCAATTCTGCACACTTCTCAAAATCATTATTCTTGAAGAATTTATGCCATTTTAATTTACGTCCGAAAAGATGGATATCTTTCGTCCATTCAAACTTATTAAAACCAATTTTTGGTGCAAAAGAAAGACCTGTAATACTATTGTATGAACTGAGGATTTCGATTGCAATAGGGCAATGACAACCAGAGACGGGTTCTTGGTGCAACGACGTTTTATAATATGCAACCAACAATATGTACACAGAACAGAACATAAACACAGTAGAACATAAACACAGTAAATACCTGCCAGGTTCGGAACAAAGGGGAATTCCCGGCGCCGCGCACCGGACTCCCCCAGGGAGACCACCAGGAGCTAACCCCTATACAGCGGCTGTCTGGCGATCACCCCAGAAGGCCTAAATGCGCAGCAGACGGGACACGAAAGGGCAACAGGTATAGTCCAAAAATGTCCGTACGTGATGTGAGTCCTAGGGTGGATATGAAACGGAAGGAACCGGGCGGAAGTGCCAACCAGAGACGGCAGACGGAGTCCGGGACCAGCGAGGGCATAGCTTGCTGAGACCAGGTGAAGTCCAAAGCCGGTGTCGGGTGTTTCAACAGGATCCAAAATAGCAATCAGGAACCAAGAGCAGCAGGGCAGGAGTAGACAGGAAGCAGTATACTCAAGCAACTAGACTAAGCTTAGGGGCGGGCTTTTAAACAGATGAACAGGAAGTAGGGCAACAGAACAGAAAACTCCATGTTAACAAAGGGCAAGATCCTTCAGAAGCAAACTGGAAATCCAGGAACTCTGACAAGACCCTTGTGTAGTAAAGACATCATATCTGGGGTAAGGGAACATGAAGACAGATCCTAATCCTAATCCTAATTCCTGGTTCTTGTTTACGTATTTTTATTTCTCAGACCGTATCGATGGGAGACCTACTTCTCTAAAAAAGAGGATGATGAAGCAGATGCTGATGCAACCGAACCAGAGTCTGTTAGTATTGGGCTGTTGGATGTTATCGGACCTGGTGTTGTTTGGCCTCTCATACCTCCCATATTTGGGATTTGCTGGTGATTTCCCCACCAATTCATCCATCCATACGTCTGTACGTCTGTATATGCCGGTGCAGTATAGGTTGAATTGAAGTTATAAGCCCTCTTATCTCTAAAATCACCAAGATCCCTTGCAAACTGTTTCTGTTTCCTTTTTTTAAGGGTAATCTGGTGTTTTTCTACGTTATTTTGAAGAGTGGCTTCTTTACTGGCAAAATCTGTTTCTGATTTACGTTCCAGAGCCTTTTTCTGAGGTTGTCCAATCTCATAATAGAATCCGATAGATTTTTCTTTTCATTTTCTAATACAATAGTCATAAGTCTGATAAAAGACGCAATAGATTCTTTTTCCCAAAGTAACACAAAATCAGGATCTCTTAATCTGGGGGCAGGAGAAATGTTAATACGTAAACCTCTGGGTACAATGTTATTTTTAATATAGTTCTCAATAGTCTTAACTTCCCACCAAGACCGTAAGTTTTCAAAATATTCATCTTGTAAATCCTTAAAGGTAGCCTTAAATGATGATACTCCTTGATCTACCGACGACTTTAACCCCTTTACAACCAATGATGTACTATTATATCATTGGTCATGTCCTCCCGGTTACTGCAGGGTCTGGCGGTGAGCCCACTGTAATCCTCTCACATGTCTGCTGATCTGATCAGCAGACATGTGGGGCTAACACGTGCAGATGGGTGGATTGGACTTCCAACAGCGCATGCTAACCTCCTAGATCATGCTATCAAACTCATACATCACAATGTAAAGGACCGCCGAGGGGATCGTGCTGTTCCCCACCGCCATTAGTGGCCCCATGATGATATCATGTGGCACCAATGTGTTTCATGACAGCGGAAGTTCAGATCATGACCCCTGATGCTGTGATGAGTCACTTACTGTGAGAGCTGGTTGAACTCCGGCACTCACGGGAACACTGCATTTCTCCTGATCACAGCGATTGCAGAGTGCAGTCATAAAGTTCCCTAGGTGGACTAGTAAAATCAATAAAAATGTAAATAAAAACATTTTTTAAAAAGGAAAAAATAAAAAATCTCAAAGTTCAAATCACCCCCTTTTTGCCTCATTGAAAATAAAACAATTGAAAACATAAGAAAAATCACATATTTGGTATCGCCGCTTTCAGAAATGTCCATCTATCAAAATATAAAATCAATTAATCTGATCAGTACATGGCATAGCAAGAAAAAAATAAATTCCAAATGGCAAAACTACGTTTTTTTTAGTCGCCACAACATAACATTAAAATGCAATTACAGGTGATCAAAATAGCGCATCTACACAAAAATAGTACAATTAAAAACGCCAGCTCCATACACAAAAAAAGCCGCCATTGAGCCCCAGATACTGAAAAATGAGAAGACTACAGGTCTCGGAAAATGATGACAAAAGCGCTATTCTTTTTTTTTGGACAAACTTCTGAATTTTTTTTATAACTTAGATAAAAGTAAAACTATATGTGTTTGGTATCTACAAACTCGTACTGACCTGAGGCATCATACGGACACATCAGCTTTACCATATAGTGAACATAGTAAATAAAATAATAATCATGCAATTGCACTTTATTTGCAATTTCACCGCACCTGAATTATTTTTTCCATTTTCCAGTATACTACATGGTAAAATGAAAGGTGTCAATCAAAAGTATAACTCATCCTGCAAAAAAAAAGCTTTCATATTGCAATATTGACTGAAAAATAAAAAAGTTATTGCTCTCTGAAGAAGGAGAGGAAAAAATTTAATTGAAAAACAGAAAATTGCCCCGGGGTGAAGGGGTTAAGCTGATGTGAACATTAAAGATTGAACATCTGGAATATGGGATTCAGTTTTGGGCTCCACATTTTAAAAAGGACATTCAGAAGTTAGAGTCAGTTCAAAGGCAGGCAACTAGGCTATTACAAGGAATGGAAGACCGCCCATATGAAGAGAGGTTGAAAAAGTTAGATTTGTTTAGCTTAGAAAAAAGACGTCTCAGAGGAGATCTCATTTATATTTATAAATACATGTGTGGTCAATATAAAGGACTGGCACATGACTTATTTCTTCCGAAGACAATACTAAGGACCAGGGGCATTCACTGCGAGTGGAAGAAAAGCGATTCCGACAGCTAAAAAGGAAAGAGTTCTTTACAGTTAGAGCAGTCAGACTGTGGAATGCCCTACCACAAGAGGTAGTAATGGCAGATACTATAACAGCTTTTAAAAAAGAGCTAGATGATTTCCTCAGTACACACAACATTGTTGGTTATAAATGACTTGGTGACCAGGTGTAGAACTGGTGGAGGAAGGTTGAACTAGATGGACCTAGGTCTTTTTTCAACCTTAGTAACTATGTAACTATGTAAAAAAATGATGTGGGCTTCCACCTATTTTTAATAACCAGAGCAGGTAAAACAGACAGCTATGGGCTGCAACCCTCAGCTATCAGCTTTAACTTGGCTGGTTATCAAAAATAGATCCCATGACAATTTTTTAAATTATTTAAATAAATAATTAAAAAGAAATAGTATACATTCCAGCCCTTAGCCACCCCAGAAGTGGAGCACTTAAACCGATTCTTCCTAATTGCCCTAGATACTAGATACTTTTGGGGTTGATGTCAGCTGTGAATTAACAACTGATATCAAGCCCAAGAATTAGTAATGGGTAGACATCTATCAAACAACCCCACTACTAACTCAGCAAGTGTAGTGTTAAAAAAGGCACAAGAACAAGAAAAAATATTTTAGTTTAAGAAACATTCCCCAACTCCCTTGTTAACCAAAAATAAACAAAAAACCCCATGAAGATAAGACTTAGGAGTACTTTGCACGTTGCGACATCGATAGCATCGGCTAGCGATGCCGAGCACGATAGCACCTGCCCCCGTCACACATGCGATATCTTGTGATAGCTGCCGTAGCGAACATTATCACTATGACAGCTTCACACGCACTTACCTGCCCTGCAACGTCGCTCTGGCTGGCAACCCGCCTGTGCGGTGTCACATTGACGTCACACGGTAGGCTGCCAATAGAAGCCGAGGGGCGGAGATGAGTGGGACGTAAACATCTCACCCACCTCCTTCCTTCCGCATAGCCAGTGGAGGCAGGTAAGGAGATGTTCCTCACTCCTGCGGCTTCACACACAGCGATGTGTGCTGCCGCAGGAACGAGGAACATCGTATCTCCTATTAGTGCGACATTATGAAAATTACCGACACTACACAGATCACCGATTTTCAACGCTTTTGCGATCGTTTATCGTTGCATCAAGGCTTTACACGTTGCGATGTTGTTACTAGCGCCGGCTGTGCGTCACTTTCGATTTGACCCCGACGATATCGCAGTAGCGTTGTCGCAACGTGCAAAGTTCCCCTTACTCCTTGGAATCAGAAGTGATCCAATAATAGGAACCGAAAATAGAGAGGTTAAGCTAATATATAAAGCTGTGTGTATGTATGTGTGTATGTCCGCTAAAGGAATCCGCACGGTCGCATTTACAATCACGAAATTTTGCACAGACAGCCCATGTGATCCAGGGAACGGCATAGACTATGTTTTGACAGGAAAATGTATCCCCGCGCTTTACAGTTACACTCCAAAAAACATGCCTCCATTAAAGTAAATGGAGCCTAGAACTACTGGTTTTAATAGCAGCTCTGATTGGTTGCTATAGGAACAAAGGACATTGTTAGTATAAGAGGCTTATGTGTGAAGTAATATGATGTTGGTGGGGAGAAGGATAGAGAGACAGACAGACAGACAGGGAAAGAGACAGAGAGATAGCGACAAACAGACAGTGAAAGAGACAGACAAAGACAGACGGTGAAAGAGACAGACAGAGACAGACGGGGAAAGAGACAGACAGAGACAGACGGGGAAAGAGACAGACCTGGAAAGAGACAGGCAGGCAGACAGGGACAAAGACAGGCAGACAGGGAAAGAGGAGACAGCCAGAGAGACAGACAAAGATAGATGGAGAAAGAGACAGTCCTTGATAGAGACAGACAAGGAAATGGACAGATAGAGACAGGGAGATAGGGAAAGAGACAGACAGGAAAAGACAGACAAAGAGATGGACAAAGACAGACAGGGAAAGAACCAGGGAGACAGACCTGGGAAAGAGGCAGATACAGAGAGACAGGCAGACACGGAGACAGATACAGAGATAGTGACAGACAGACACAGAGATGCAGAGATAGAGAGACAGACAAACACAGAGAGAGACAGAGACACAGCGATAGAGAGACAGACACAGAGATAGAGAGACACACAGACACAGATATAGAGAGAAAGACAGACACAGAGTTACAGAGACAGACAGATATAGAGACACAAAGATAGAGAGACAGAAAGACACAGAGACGCATAGAGAGACAGACAGACACAGAGATTGAGAGACAAACAGACACAGAGACAAAGCGATAGAGAGACAGACAGACGCAGAGATAGAGAGACAGAGACACAGACAGACATAGAGATTGAGAGACAGACAGACACAGAGACAGAGTGATAGAGAGACAGACAGACACAGAGATAGAGAGACACACAGACACAGAGGCATAGAGAGACAGACAGACACAGAGATAGAGAGACAGACAGACACAGAGACACAGAGACAGACACAGAGACACAGAGAAAGAAAAACAGACACAGAGACACAGAAATAGAGAGACTGACAGACACAGAGATTGAGAGACAGACAAACACACAGACAGAGACAGACGGGGAAAGAGACAAACAGAGACAGATGGGATAAGAGACAGAGACAGACAGATTGAGAAAGAGACAGACAAAGAAAGACAGACAGATGGGGAAAGAGACAGACAGAGACAGATGGGGAAAGAGACAGGCAGAGGCAGACGAGGAAAGAGACAGGCAGAGACAGTCAGAGACAGACAGAGACAGATGGGGAAAGAGACATACAGAGACAGATGGGGAAAGAGACAGACAGAGACAGACAGAGACAGACAGAGACAGACGGGGAAAGAGACAGACAGAGACAGATGGGGAAAGATACAGACAGAAACAGACAAAGACAGATGGGGAAAGAGACAGACAAAGAAAGACAGAAAGATGGGGAAAGAGACAGGCAGAGACAGATGGGGAAAGAGACAGGCAGAGACAGATGGGGAAAGAGACAGAGACAGACAGACGGGGAAAGAGACAGAGACAGACGGGGAAAGAGACAGACAGAGACAGATGGGGAAAGAGACAGACAGAGACAGACGGGGAAAGAGACAGACAGAGACAGACGGGGAAAGAGACAGACAGAGATAGACGGGTCAAGAAACAAACAGACAGACAGACAGATGGGAAAAGAGACAGACAGAGACAGACGGGGAAAGAAATAGACGGGGAAAGAGACAGACGGGGAAAGAGACAGACTGGGAAAGAGACAGACTGGGAAAGAGACAGACGGGGAAAGAGACAGACGGGGAAAGAGACAGACAGAAACAGACAAAGACAGACGGGGAAAGAGACAGACAAAGAAAGACAGACAGATGGGGAAAGAGACAGGCAGAGACAGATGGGGAAAGAGACAGTTAGAGACAGATGGGGAAAGAGACAGACAGAGACAGACGGGGAAAGAGACAGGCAGAGACAGACGGGGAAAGAGACAGGCAGAGACAGACGGGAAAGAGACAGACATAGACAGACAGGGAAAGAGACTGTCCTGGAAAGAGACTGACTTTGAAAGAGTTAGATGGGTAAAGAGACAGACAGAGACAAGCAAACAGGGGCAGAGACAGGCAGACAGGGAAAGAGACAGAGACAAGGAAAGAGGCAAGCAAAGGGACAAGGAAAAAGACAGGGAAAAAGACAGGGAAAGACAGAGACAAGGAAAAAGACAGGGAAAGAGACAGACAAGGAAAGAGACAGGGAAATTTGGCAAGGAACATAGTGGATACATTAAGCTTCTTCGGACCTGATACAGACTTAGTGTCTTGTCATCCACCACTGACAACACCATGTCCATGTCCCTGTACCTTAACAACTGCCTTTTTTGTCATTTTTGGTTCTGCTGACATATTTGCAGATGTTGATAACCAAAGCCAAGCAAACTTTGACCTCAAAAATATTGTGGAGAAAGTACAAGTCAGTTTTTTTTGTTCCAGGCAACACAAAATGGTAGAGTCCTGTTTTGTATTTACAAAAGTCCCCAGCTATGTATTGATGTGGCTGATCTGGATGCCACAAGACATGCTGTGAACCCCTAAATATTGTGGAAACAGGATCGGTACTTTTCTGTATCAGGCAGCAGTAAATGCTACAGTACCGCTTTGTAACTATTTACAAAAGCCGCTAGCAATGTATTAACCTGAGTGATGTAGACAGCCAGCACAAGTCAGGCTGTGAACCCCTGAACATTGTGGAAACAGGAATGGTGTGTTTACTGTACCAGGCAGCACTGATTGCCAGAGTACTGATTTGTAATTATTTGCAAAAGCCACTAGCAACATATTAATGTGGCTGATCTGAACTCCACAAGACAGGCTGTAAACCCCTAAGTATTGTGGAAACAGGTCCCAATTCCCTACCTAATCCACAATCTCTCCCTCCCTGCTGTGACTTTGTTCAATGACAAAAAAGCAACAGAAAGAGGAGTTAGGGCGGCTCTGCACGTTGCGACATTGCACGTGCGATGTCGATGGGATCAAATCGAAAGTGACGCACATCTGGCGTCGCAGTCGATATCGCAACGTGTAAAACCTTTTTGATACGATGAACGAGCGCAAAAGCGTCGTTATCGTATCATCGCTGCAGCCTCCGACATTTTCATAATGCCGATGGTGCGACAGGTACGATGTTGTTCCTCGTTCCTGCGGCAGCACACATCGCTGTGTGTGAAGCCGCAGGAGCGAGGAACATCTCCTTACCTGCCGCCGGCTGCAATGAGAAGGACGGAGGTGGGCGGGATGTTTACTTCCTGCTCATCTCCGCCCCTCCGCTTCAATTGGCTGCCTGCCGTGTGACGTCACTGTGACGCCGCACGTCCCGCCCCCTAAGGAAGGAGGCGGGTCGCCGGCCAGAGGGACGTCGCACGGCAGGTATGTGCGTGTAAAGCTGCCGTAGCAACAATAATCGCTACGGCAGCTTTCACTAGATATCAAACGTGCGACGGGGGCGGGACTATCGCTGCAGCATCGGTAACACATTGTTACCGATGTTGCAACGTGCAAAGCCCGCCTTAACACTGGCTCCGGATGCAATGTGCACAAAATGGCGGCGGAAGGTTTTTTATAGACCCTATGAAGCTGAGCGGTCAGCCAATCACTGTAATGCCACAACCAAGATGGCTGCAGCATTACTGTGATTGGTTAAGAAGTCCAGCATGTTTATTGGCTGAAAATAAGTCCTCAAAATGGCTGGGCGGGAAGTCCGAATATAGAGAGGCAAATACACTATTACTCACAATTAGAGATGAGCGGTGTTCGAATCGAACTGTTCGCCAATCTCAAATTCGACCTGTTTCAGACGATGTTCTAGTTGTTCGACGAACGCGAACAATTAGATTATTGTTCGATAGTTTGAGGTTATGTTCGATAATGGTTCGATCACCAAAAGCGGAACTGGCTTTTCACAGTAAGTGTAATGCGATCATTGTTTCTCTCGTACCCATTCAAGACAATGGGGCGAGAGAAAAATCGCACTGCACTCGCGGTACACCGGGGCGAGAATGGCAATAGCCGGCAACGGAGGAGAGAGGGAGAGAAATTCCTCCTTCCCCTCATCCGTGCCAGCCCGCCCCTCCGCAGCACCAGCCGACCCGGTCTGCTCGCACGAATGGTCCTCAGTCGCAGGAACACTCGCATGACACTCGTCTCTGCTGTACTGCCAGCATGAGCCCAGTGTCATGCGAGGGGATCGCAGCAGATCCCTGAGTGGCCCCAGCCTAATATCCAACTTCAGTGTATAGTGTGCAGGGGAGGCGGGTTTAGATCAGTGCTGCTGAAATAATGGCGATCTCCTTTTTTTTTTTTTTCCCTAACCACATGTACAGTGGGGTGGTGCAGGTTGTCAGCCAATCACACACACACACACAGCAAAGTGCATTTTTTGCACACAAGCACAAGGGCATGTGTCATTGGCTGTGTATGTCACATGTCCTTGCCCTATAAGACCCGGACATTTCCCCATCGCCGCCATTTCCTCAGTGCTGCAGTTGTATGTCAGACACCTCACCGCTACTGCTGCTGTGAGCACTATAAAGTTTAATAGAGAGAAAGGTTTAGGGAGTAGGGACTAGTTGTAATTTCAGCCCTTTTGAGGGCTAGGTTAGAGCAGTTCCTAGCAATTTTTGCCAGGCAGGTCTGTGATAGTGCTGTGCAAGTGTTTTTCACAGCATCTGGCCAAATCTAGCTCAGGCAATCCTTTTGGGCAGGCAGTGTAGCACTGCTGTGTAGAAAGCTACACCACCTGTTTATCCAGTTGCCAATTTTTTACTGTCTATCCAGTAGCCAATTTTTTACTGTCTATCCAGTAGGCAATTTTTTACTGTATCCAGTAGCCAAGTTTTTACTGTCTATCCAGTAGCCAATTTGTTACTTCAGATATCCCAGGCAATCCCTTGGGAATAGTAGCAGTGTCTGGTAGTCAGTGTTGTAGCACTCCTGTGTAGAAAGCTATACTGCCTGTCTATCCAGAATCCAATTTTTTACTGTCCATCCAGTAGCCAATTTTTTACTGCAGCTACCCCAGGCAATCCCTTGAGTATAGTCGCAGTCTTTGGCCACTCAGCTCTGCTCGATTTCCATCCTCATTTTTTTGCCAACAACTGCAGAGTTGCCAATTTGTTCACTTACAAAATGTGTGGCAAAAGGCCAGATGCTGGTGGAAATGGGAACAGGCGTGTTGGAAAGGGAAAAAAAGTTTGTGTCCATGGAGTAGATGGTAAAGCAACAGTGACATCTGCTGAAGAAAGACCATCTTCCAGCCAAAGTAAGATATCTACTTCTTTGCGTGGACAATCTAATATGATCCCTTTCTTAAGGACACGACCATCGCTACCAAATGTAGATAAGGCACAAAAAGAGCAGATGCTTGAATGGATCTCAAGTGCTCCATCAAGTGGCCTTTCCTCCACCTCAACATCCACATCCCAAATACTCCAGTCCTCTGAGGTGACACTCCAATCGCACTTGCTTCCTACCAGCTTCCAAGTCTCCACCCTCCGTGCTGAGTATGGGATAACAGAGATGGTTGAGTCTGCAGAGTTGTTCAGTCACATTATAGCCTGGGAATCAGAGGTCTGCTCCAAAGCTGCGGTGAGTCCAGACAAGGAAATGATCTGCACTGATGCCCAGAAGCTTTGTGAGTCAGATTCAGGCCCAAATAAAGAAGGTTCTGAGCATAATGTAGACCCTCATTCCCAAACTCCTCTTGGTGGAGACAATGAGGAACATGCTGATGATGATGAGACTCAGATACCTGATTGGAATGACAACTTGACTATTTGGTCAGAGCAGGAAGAGGTTGGCTTTGAGGACGAGGAGAGTGAGAACACACAGGGCGATGATGAGGTTGGAGATCCCATTTACTGTCAACCCACAGTCAGCCAGTTGATGAGGTTAGCAGAGGAGGTGGAGGAGGACGCTACTGATGAAGAGGTTAGGTTGCGCCTTCCTGGACAGAGACGGAGTACTGGAAGCACGTTAACAACTGGATCCTCAGCCACAACTCTGCCTTTGAACAGAAGTCGGGGTGGCTTTTTAGGTCGCATGGGCTCTAAGCCTTGCCTAGCCTGGGCCTTTTTTGACATCGCAAAGAATCACCCAACTAATGTTATCTGTAAGATTTGTCACCAATCTCTAAATAGAGGCCAAAAACTCAGTAGTTTGAGTACTTCGCCCATGAACCGTCACATGGAAATGAAGAATAAGTCGCAGTGGGAAGCTCACTGTGCTACAATGTGGCCTAGCGGAGCGTGCCAACCACCATCTGCCCCATCAAGTACATCTGCCTGCTCTTCATCCTCTGTGACTGTGTGGACAACTGTCACACATGCTTTTGGATGCAGACCTTCCACCTTTTTACCCGCAATAGGCAGTGTAATTGGCAGCTCGTCAGTTGTTTTGGAAGTGGAAACAGCTGTAGGTGTTGAGCTTTCTCAGACATCGAGAGCACCACCTTTGGATGAAGGCAACATTATGTCTCCGCCTGCACCTTCCTCACAGACCAGCAGTTTGCCAGGGACACCCTACTCAACGCCGTCTCAGCAAACCAAACATGGCTTTTCTGTGATTATTATGGGGTACTGTAATTTTCCCATGTTTGGTGTCGGACCATAGTGTACTATGTCAGGATCCCCCCTTGTATTAACCTACATGTGATTTATATATTATTAAATGTGATGTAATCTTGCTATTAATAATTTTTCTTGAAAAAATAAAAAAATAATTTAATGCAAGATTTTAGCTTTGATGCATTCTCATGATATGTGCAGACTATGATTCCCAGTTTTCTCCTCTGGTTAATACTATTGTAATTTGTGTTTAGTCTATTAGAATAAGCAATGATCTTACATTTTGTCCTTTTTCGCTTCATTTACACCTCATTACTATGCTGGCAGCAAAGCTCAATGGCATCAGGCGGTTTTTACTTTGAAATGTCTGGGAAATGTGAGCAACACAGCTGACGAGTTGTGGTCAGCTCTGGAGACCGAGTTTCATCAATGGTTATCTCCACTCAACCTGCAGCCAGGGAAAGCCGTGTGCGACAATGCTGCAAACCTGGGTGTGGCCCTTTGCTAGGGCAATGTGACACACTTGCCTTGTATGGCTCACGTGTTGAACTTGGTTGTCAAGAATTTTGTAACCCACTATCCTGGCCTACATGGGCTTCTGCAGAGGGCACGGTCGCTATGTGCTCACTTCCGCCGTTCACACCCTGCAGCTGAATGTCTTGCATTGCTCCAGAAGTCTTTAGGCCTGCTGGTTCACCGGCTGAAATGCGATATGCCGACACGCAGGAATTCGACTGTGCACATGTTTCAGCGACTGTGGCAGCACCGCCTAGCCCTGGTGCAATACGTTATGACATATACCATGGGCCAACGAGATCCAGAGATGGGTCAGATCACGGAGTTGTCTCAGATCAAGGAACTATGCACCCTTCTGCACAGTTTTGACATGGCGACAAAGATGTTTAGCGCTGACGATGCCATTATCAGCATGACTATTCCGGTCATCTACATGGTGGAGCACAGTCTAAACAGTATTCGGAGTCAAGTGGTGGGACAAGAGGAAGGGGAGGAAGTACAGGAGGATTCATATGCGGAAGGGATACCAAGATCCACATGGTCCAGACAGTCAGCAGCACCAAGGCAACAGGCATGGGTAGGTGGGGGAGAGGGATTAACAAGGGCGCATGGTAGCAGCCAAACTGTTGAGGAAGGTGCAGGGGCCCAGTAAGAACTGGAGGACGAACTGGCGATGGGCATGGAAGACGAAGACTCAGCAGATGAGGGAGACCTTGATCACATTTCTGTTGTGCGAGGTTGGGGGGAGAGGGCAGAGGAAGGAAGCATGATATTCTCACCTCGTCGCCACTAACACAACAAGGACTTGGTCCTCCTGGATGCGCAAGACACATGAGCACCTTCTTGCTGCACTAACTACAACATGACCCTAGGATTGTCAGAATGCAAAGTAATACTAACTACTGGGTTGCCACACCCTTAGATGCCCGGTACAAGTCAAAATTTGGTGAAATAATTCCTGCCATACAAAGGGACTAGAGATGAGCGAACAGGTCGCGGCTCGGCTCGAGCTTGGTTCGTCAAACGGAGGTCGTGTTCGAGTTCGGTTCGGTGCACCGGTTCGACGAACCACTCGAACCCCATAGGAAACAATGGGAGGCAATCACAAACACATAAAAACACATAGAAAACACCCTCAAAGGTGTCCAAAAGGTGACAAACAACTCACAACACAACACAAACACATGGGAAAGTGACAAGAACAAGTTCTCATGCAAAAACAAAACAGTGTTACGAGGATAAAGAGGACGAGATACAGATATAGGCATGGCATGCCCTTCTAAAATCATGTGTAACACCGCAAGGGGACTCAAAGCAGAGTCTCCCTTTTTTCCAAAAATTGGACCACACAGACACCCCTTCAGTGGCAGCACTTGTGCCTCAGTTGTACACTTCACAGGTAGATTTGCATCAAGCTCATTCAAAAATACGCCGTCCTTAACCGTCCCCAGGATGACACCGGGGTAGGTAGCAAAAGTCTTTGCTGATCCCAGATCTGTTCATCCTGGATCATTTTTAGAAACACTGCAAGCAAGGGTTACTCCAAGCGGAGTCTCCCTTTTTTCCAAAAATTGGGCCACACAGACACCTCCTTCAGTGGCAGCACTTGTGCCCCAGTTGTACACTTCACAGGCAGATTTGCATCAAGCACATTCAAAAATACGCTATCCTTAACTGTCCCCTGGATGACACCGGGGTAGGTAGCAAAGTCTTTGCTGAACCATGACTTGTTAATCTTGGCTCCTTTTTAAAAACACAGCAAGGGTTACGCCAAGCAGAGTCTCCCATTTTTTCAAAAATTGGGCCACACAGACACGTCTTCAGTGGCTGCACTTGTGTCCCAGTTGTACACTTCACAGGTAGATTTGCATCAAGCTCATTCAAAAACACGGCTCCTTAACCGTCCCCAGGATGACACCGGGGTAGGTAGCAAAAGTCTTTGCTGATCCCAGATCAGTTAATCTTGGATCATTTTTAGAAATACTGCAAGCAAGGGTTACTCCAAGTGCAGTCTCCCTTTTTTCCAAAATTTGAAACACACAGACACCTCCTTCAGTGGCAGCTATAGATGAGCGAACCAGTCGTGGTTCGGCTCGAGTTCGGTTCGCCAAACGGAGGTCTCGTTCGAGTTTGGTTCGGCGAACCATTCGAACCGCATAGGAAACAATGGGAGGCAATCACAAACACATAAAAACACCTAGAAAACACCCTCAAAGGTGTCCAAAAGGTGACAAACAACTCACAACACAACACAAACACATGGGAAAGTGACAAGAACAAATTCTCATGCGAAAACAAAACAGCGTTACGAGGAAAAAGAGGAGGAGACACAGATAAATGATTATATGCAAGGGAACATCGATGCCATTACTGTGCAACTTGAGCCTTGCTCATTTTAGGCTTCCAATCAGGATAAATTGCCTGAGCTCGCCACGTACGCCTTGGGGATCTTGTCGTGTCCTGCAGCCAGCGTTCTCTCGGAACCTGTCTTCAGTGCTGCTGGGGGCCTGCTGACAGATAAGCACACGCGTCTGTCCACTGACAATGTGGACATGGCTCTCAGAGGACTTTTCTTCCCCTGGGTCAGCCAGGGGAGGCGAAAGGCACGCGTATTTTTGAGAGTGCTTCATGCAAAGCATCTTTTTCATTTTCAAAAGGGGGTCAACTGATGACAGTCAAGTGGAGTGTGTGTGGCCCAATTAGTGGCAACGAGGGAGACTGTGGTTGGAGTCCCCTCACTGTGTTTCTAAAAGAAGCAAGATGAACAAGTCATGGCTCTCAGAGGACTTTTCTTCCCCTGGGTCAGCCATGGGAGGCGAAAGGCACGCGTATTTTTGAGAGTGCTTCATGCAAAGCATCTTTTTCATTTTCAAAAGGGGGTCAACTGATGACAGTCAAGTGGGGTGTGTGTGGCCCAATTAGTGGCAACGAGGGAGACTGTGGTTGGAGTCCCCTCACTGTGTTTCTAAAAGAAGCAAGATGAACAAGTCATGGCTCTCAGAGGACTTTTCTTCCCCTGGGTCAGCCATGGGAGGCGAAAGGCACGCGTATTTTTGAGAGTGCTTCATGCAAAGCATCTTTTTCATCTTGAAAATGGCGGTCAACTGATGACAGTCAAGTGGGGTGTGTGTGTCCCAATTTTTGGCAATGAGGGAGACTGTGGATGTGTGGCGCCCCTGACCTGGTCAGGCACCACTGAGTACTGCACCCATGCTGGGGACAGTACAATACAGGTAATCCAGAAGGCTGACCGGGGTGTGGAACACAGGCGCATAGTGATCAGGTCTCACACATGTACCCATGAGAGGACCCCTGGGGATCCCAGGAGGGGGAAAAGCCTTGACCTTCACTGGAATAGTGGAGGGGGCCAAAAGCCTCCATCTCCTCTCAAGGGGTGTGGTAAGAGAATCTGGTTGCTAGGTGGCGTAGGCAAGAACAGGAGAGGAGGAGCAGTGAGTCAGTTAGAGCAGAGAACCCAGAGGGCTCAGTGAGGAGCAGACCTGTGGGGCAGATGCTGTCTAACAGCGCCCGCGCAGTGGCTACTGACGGGGGAGAACGGTCAACTAGGAGTGCTGCCTGAAAGCCAGCTTCAGCTAGAGAGAAAGCACGGAGTGGGAAGTAAGGAGACTGCTAGAGAGCACCAGGCCCAACCGGGCGGCAGATCCCGAAGCGAAGATAGATCCAGCTTTCTTCTGCTAAACCTGCCGGTGTGGGGCTCTCAAAGCCCACACCACAACACCACAAAAGCCGCAGCCACGTAACCGCAGTGAGGGCCCATAGGTCACAGGAGGCAAGCAGCTGGAGTGGCCTGGTCCGGGGAACAAGCAAACGGCAAACAAAAGGGGGAGAGAGGCTGCAGCATCTTCCCTGGGTGACCCCCATAGGGACTCAAAGTCGGGGTCACCCCAAACCACCAAGGGCTAAGGAAGGCGAGTTGGTAGTCACCCTCATAAAGTCAGCCTGAAGGATACCTGGTTCCCACCTGGTTCATCTCAGCTACGCCCGGGCTACTCACCCTGCCATCAAAAGTGAGTAAAGCCCTTGAAAGACAGTTCTGCCTGTGTGAGTCATTCTGCGACTTGTGGTACTACAAACCTACACCGGGCCCTGGGGCTTGCCTCACTCTCAGGAGGCTATTCCAACTAACTGCACACACCATCAGCCCCAGGCGACCCTCAACCTGCAGTGGCGGTCCCTACTGGCCGCAATACTGAGAGTGGCGTCACGATCAAAACCGAAGATTCCCTACCTGTGACCAGCACCAGCTACGTGGAGTCCCTGAAGGTATGCACCGATACAACACCTCTGGGGCTTCACAGATGGAGTCCCCTCGCTGTTTTTTACATGATTTTCGAAGTGCATGACATGCCTAAGAGGTTTAGTTTCAGCATCTCAAACTTGTTTGCTACAGAAAGGCTGCCTTTACACCCTTTTGTCACCGAGGATTTTCGAGACCTTATGCCCATTGCAGTGCCCCAAGAGCCGATGGCCATTTGCACTTCTTCTCCAAGAAAGGGGTGCCCGCGCCAACACAGCATGTCGCACACAACATCACCGCTTCCTTGAGAAACTCTGTGTGTGACAGGGAGCATTTCACCACAGATACTTGGAACAGTAAGCATGGACAGGGGCGTTACATGTCGCTGACTGGGCACTGGGTAACTATGGTGATAGATGGAGAAGTGTCTGCTGTACAAGTCTTTCCATCCCCACGAGTTGTGTGTTTCAATCCTTCCTCTGTATGTACAAGTTCCTCCACTGCTTCTGCCTCATTAACCTCGTGTTGTTCCTGCACCTCAGCCCAAACCCTGTGTGGTCAGGCCACCTTTCCTTGTAACTGCGCCCAAGGAATCCCACGCACCTCCTTACTATGCTGGCAGCAGAGCTCAAGGCCATCAGGCGGTCAAATGTTTACCTTGAAATGTAGGGGAAATGTGAGATACCGCTGAGGAGTTGTGGACGGTTAGCTCTGTAGAGTGAGACCGAGTTTCATCAATGGTTGTCTCCACTCAACCAGCAGCCAGGGAATGCCGGGTGCGACAATGATGCTAAACAGTCTGCGGCCCTTCTTCAGGACATTGTGACACACGTGCCTTGTATGGCTCACGTGTTGAATCCGAATCTCCAGCAATTTTTAAAGCACTATCCTTCTGTCGAGGGCATGGTGTAACGCCTGCCTGGATCGACACACTCAGATGGGCTGTAAAGGATAGGCTAGAGGGAACCCACTCACCAAGCTGGACCCCCAGAACCCTGAAACCCTTTAACCCCTATACAGTGATTTTGAATGACACAGGGCCCAAGTTGATCAATACCTGTGGAAGGCTGCAGTTCCAGAGAATAGTAGTCATGCAGGGTCAAAACATGAATTGAGGAAGAAGAACAGAATGGGAGGGACAGGACTTAATCAGAAAACAAGCAGAGGTGAAATGCAAATCGGCCAACGAGGTACCTAAACAGCAAGCAGGAAAAGTAGTCAGGTAACAAGCACACAAACTCATAAAACTAAACTGGGGGTAACAGTAACCAGAGGTTCATAGCTATGTCTGGTAGTGGTCTTCAGACAGGAGGGGCCTAACAAAGAGTGTTGTGTCTTCCCATTGGTTGTAGCTGAATGATGGTACTTCATCTGTGAGATACCCACCACCTGCATTCAGCCATTGGTTCTGCATATGTCAAGGTAACGCAGCCCAGTGGGTGAGCATAACCTGTGTCCACCTGCACCGCTGGCATCGACTCCTCTCCCATTATCAGCACTATGCATGAAAGGAACACATTGTCACCTTCTGACAGGAGTACTAATTGACGTAGCGGACTATGGTGGTGACTTAACAGCCGTGTGCGGCAATGATGCAAACATGGCAGCGAGCCTTCATCAGGCCAATGTGACACACGTGACTTGTATGGCTCACGTGTTTAATCTGATTCTCCAGCAATTTTTAAAACAACATCCCGGCCTACATGTCCTTGTACAGCGGGCACGCTCGCTATGTGCTCACTTCCATCGTTCGCACCCAGTAGCTCAACAACTTTCATTGCTCCTGAAGTCTTAAGGTCTGGCGGTTAAACGTCTAAAATGCGATGTTCCGACACACAGGAATTTAAATCTGCACATGTTGCAGCGTCTGTGGCAGCACCGCAGAGCCCAGCTGAAACACGTTATGATGTATACCCTGGGCTAACTTGATCCAGAGGTGGTGCAGATCACGCTGCTGGTGTGGTGTCAGATCAAGGACATATGCACCGTTCTACACAGTTTACAAATCTCGACGCAGATGTTTAACACTGGCGATGACATTCTCAGCGTGACAATTTTGGTCATCTACATGATGGAGCACACTGTAAGCATTATTCGGAGTCAGGTGTTGGTCCAAGAGGAAGGGAGGAAGTACTGGAGGAGTCATATGCGGAAGGGATAACAAGATCTACAAGGTCCAGATGGTCAGCGGCACCTTGTCGGCAGTCATGGTACGGTGGGGGAGAGGGATTATCAAGGGCACATAGTATCAGCAAAACAGTTGAGGAAGATGCAGGAGCCCAGGAAGAAATGGAGCACAAACTGGCGATGGGCATGGAAGACTCAGCAGATTAGTGAGAGCTTGCTCACATTTCGGTTGTGCGAGGTTGTGGGGGGAGGGCAGAGGAAGGAGGCACGAGTCTCACCCCTCCGCCACCAACACACCAAGGACTTGGTCCTCCTGGATGCTCAAGACACATGAGCGCCTTCTTGCTGCACTACCTACAACATGACCCTCAGGTTGTACGAATTCCAAGTCATGCTGACTACTGGGTTGCCACACTGTTAGATCCCCGGTACAACACAAAATTTTGCGAAATAACTCCTGCCATAGAAAGGGACACACGTATGCAGGAGTATCAGCAGAAGGTGTTACGCAATCTTACATCTGCTTTTCCACTAAACACCAGTGGTGCACAGAGTGAATCTCAACGCTTTTTCATCGATAGGAGGAAATGATCTTACTTGTTCACATCTGAGGGACCGAGGGCTGGCTGCTGTGCTGAGACGGCGTTGAGTACGGTGTCTCTGCAGAGTTGCATTTTTGGTCATATACAAACTGAGTTGAAAAAGGACAGATGCTGGTGGAAAGGGGAACAGGTGTGTTGGAAAGGGGAAAAAAGTTTGTGTCCGTGGGTTTGGTGGTTAAGCAAAATTAACATTTGCTGAAGAAACAACATCTGGTATGGTGGAACTGGCAGATTTGGATAAGGTGGTATATACTATGTTACCGCTATATAAAAAATATTAAGAAGAAAAGAAAGAGAAAGGTAGATATCCCAATCGCCATTCGGTGTCCACCGTGCTCACAGATGGAAAAGGAGAGGTTGGCAACTGGAAGGTTAGGTGGAGGATACAGAGCAGGTTGACTCTCAAACAAAGAGTAGCCTGAACCGAGTTAGACGCCACTCTGATCTGGAGACTAGGAGCCCTGTTAGCGTGACAGGGTCCACACGACCTCCCAGCCCCGGAACTCCCTGTTAACAACACAGGGGCCATTGGTTACGCTGTCCGTGTGCATAGGGGACACACCTGTGGACAGTAGGTGCATCATCATCAGCAGCAGGTCTGTTTATGCCACTGAGCTACACTAGCAGGACAAGTAGGACAGGAGCTGTTCTTAAATGTTCTGCGTTACCAACTGTGGTGGCGGCCTGCATCGATGACCTATCCCTGCTTACCTCTGGCCTAAAGCTGCAATGGGTTCAACACATGGAGGTGTGCTCTTTTGGAGCATAATAGAAGACTCCAGCCCCTTTTATAACCTGGGTCCGCCCCAAACCAGTGTGGACCACAATGCACCTCCTGGAGACAAAAGCAGAGTGACACGTCATGAGTGGTATAACTAGCATCCTATTTTGAACCGCCACTTGAATGATGACCTCATGGCTGCCACAACCAAAACACCTCAACAGTCATCGTCTGACCAACAACAATGAGGTGACAAGTCATAGGGGCGGGCCTCTGCAAGCCTGTTGGGAGTGGCCTGGCCAAATTGTCAGGACACCTGATGCCCTGTGGTCTATATGGGCCCCCCACATCAGGGGCAGGGCCAAAGAGTTCATTACCTGACCTAGCCTCTGATGCAGTAAGTGCCTGAGCATGCTCATTAGCATGAAATACAGTTTATGAATAAAATACTATCCGCTTCAGCATGCTGTCTAGGCAAAACACAGGACTTAGACCGGGCACGGAGTGCAAATACCTGTGCAAAGAGGCTTTTCTCAGTCAGTGTGAAGCCCCACAGGTGTTGTGTTGGTGCATTACCTTCAGGGACTCCACGTGGAGGAAGAGTCTGGTCACACTTAGGTTGCTTCTTTATATGTATTTTCGTGACGCCACTCTCGGTATTGCGGTCAGTGGGGACCGCCATTGCAGTGGAAGGGGACACCTGGGGCTGATGTTGGGTGCAGTTAGTTTGAGTGGCCTCCCGAGAGTGAGTCAAGCCCCAGGGCCCTGTGTAAGTGTGTTGAGCCACAGGTCGCAGAATGACTCAGGCACAGTCCAAACGAGCATGTGCTGTCGCCCAAAATTAAGACTTTGCCTCAGGAATGACACAGTCAGGCACAGCATACTCAGTTGGCGAAACACTGGAGTTAGGCTGCGGCTGGGGTAAATCGGCACACAGGAAGGAGAAACCTCGGAAACACTTCGTTCAATTGTGAGGGGAGTCATTTTGGAGTTTGGTGAGGAGTACCGTAACGCCAGTGAGCAGCATCCTGTGCCACAGACCAACATTCTTCTGGTGCTATCTATACTGTTAACCATGATAGGAGCGTAAAGTCTGTATTTATGGCAACTGGACATCACAGTACCTGGGTACGGTAGGCTGTGCCCAGACAGTAATGCGTGACACTTTGTTTTATTATGAAAACACATATCTGTTCTGGGTAGGACGACTATATAGACAATCACACTTCCTGCCTCTGCACTGTCAAATTGTCACATACTGTTTAAATCATAGAGGGACAGCGACACATGTTTGCATTGAATGTTGCTTTTCAAGATTTACATGACTGTGTTGCAGAGCTGTGTGGTTTGCATTCACACTGTTAGCATCTGCCTTATCTGTGAGACTTCAGCTAACAAGGGTATTCAGGGTGGGTGATGTGTTTTGTCTATGTTTAGGTAGATAACTTGGAAGCTCTTGTGATGCGCCACTAGTAAGTTGTCTTCACACACACACACACACAAACACACAATTACTGCTGCTATGCAGAGGGCTTACCAAGCAGTAGGCAACTGAATAGATTGTTCTATTATTTCAATTTAATGCATGGTTCTTATTGTTTGTTTTGGGAAAGTGAAACAATCATTTATGAACCCAGCTGCAAACAGTGCTTTTCATGTTGCGTGGTTTTGCTGCATACTGTGGATCCCACCAAATACAAGACTTAAAGTGAAGCATAAGTCGCAAAGGGAATTTCACTGTGCTACAATTCGGCCTAGCGGGGCTGTGCAACCACCGCCTGCCCCATCACGTGCATCTGCGTGCTCTTCATCCTCTGTGACTGTGGGGACAGCAGTCACACATGCTTTTACACACTGAACTTCCACCCCGTTACCCGTAAGCGGGAGTGTGATTGGCAGGTCGTTACTTGTTTTTTAAGTGCAAACAGATGGTATTGTTGAGCTGTCAGACATCGAGAGAACCACCATTTTGTGAAGGAAACATTATATCCACGCCTGCACCTTCATGAAAGATTGGCTGGACTACCTGCAGTTAATTATTGCGTTCCACAAATGGAAAGGAGTGTAGAATGCACATGTGTTGCACCTTGCCTGGCAGCAAAGGAACAATAACTAAGGGGTACTTTGCACGCTGCGACATCGCAGGCCGATGCTGCGATGCCGAGCCCGATAGTACACGCCCCCGTCGCAGCAGCGATATCCTTGTGATAGCTGCCGTAGCGAACATTATCGCTACGGCAGCTTCACATGGACTCACCTGTCCTGCGACCGTGACTCTGGCCGCCAACCCGCCTCCTTGTTAAGGGGGCGAGTCGTGCGGCGTCATAGCGACATCACACGCCAGGTGGCCAATCGGAGCGGAGGGGCGGAGATGAGTGGGATGTAAACATCCCGCCCATCTCCTTCCTTCCGCATATTCTACGGAAGCCGCAGTGACGCCGGTAGGAGACGTTCCTCACTCCTGCGGCTTCACACACAGCGATGTGTGCTGCCGCAGGAGCGAGCAACAACATCGGACTGTCGCGTCAGCGTAATTATGGATTACGCCGACGCTGCAGCGATGATACGATTACGACGCTTTTGCGCTTGTTAATCGTATCATCGAGCCTTTAAACACTACGATGTCGCATGCGATGCCGGAAGTGCGTCACTTTTAATTTGACCCCACCGACATCGCAGCTGCGATGTCGTAGTGTGAGAAGTACCCCTTAGTATTCCAGACAATTTTAGGATGGCAGAAAAAGTGTCAGCTCTTTGGGCAAATTAAATAGCGTTGCAAAAGTGGGCAGGTGGGTACAGTGACCGTGTTCTGTGTGTACCAGGACAGTAAAGGAAGCCTCACTTTCTATCCCTCCTAATGATGAAATGCAGCAAGGAATTCCCAGAGTTTGCTATAAAAATAGCGTAGCAAAATGTGCATGAGGGTTGAATGCAGAGGTGGTAGATATAGCTTGGAACCAGTGGGGCACAAATGGTGTACAACAGCCACTTTTTGGATGCCACTAACTGGCAGCATTTTTTGCTATTATTATAGCTTATTAAAAACAGAGCAGGAGGGTGTAATGCAGAGGTGCTAGAAATAGCTTGGCACCAGTGGGGCACAAATGGAGTACAACAACCACTTTTAGGATGCCACTAAGTTTCCTCAGTGTTTGCTATTATAATGGCTTAGTAACAATGAGCTTGAGTGTGCAATGCAGAGGTGCTGCAAATAGCTTTGCACCAGTGGGACACTAATGAAGTCCAACAGCCACTTTTAGGATGCCACTAAGTTTCCTCAGTGTTTGCTAGTATAATAGCTTAGTAAAAATGAGTTTGAGTGTGCAATGCAGTGGTGCTGCAAATAGATTTGCACCAGTGGGACAATAATGAAGTCCAACAGCCACTTTTAGGATGCCACTAAGTTTCCTCAGTGTTTGCTAGTATAATGGCTTAGTAACAATGAGCTTAAGTGTGCAAAGGGCTGGACGGTACAGTGGCAGGGTTGTGGATCTCCAAGGCGTAAGTGGAGAGCTCAGGTGATTTTTCAAGATTTGAAGCCCAAAATAAGCAAGGCTCCATTTGCAAAGTCATGGCATCGAGGTTCATTTGGAGATACTCCTGTATCATCCTCTCCAGCCGTTGACTATGTGTTAGACTTCTTGTCTCTGGTGGCCTTGCAAAGGATGGTCTAATAAAATTATGAAACGATTCAATAAAATTGCTGTTACCAGCACCAGATACGGTGCTGCTGGTTCGGTTAGACTGTTGATGATGAGACCGTCCCCTGTTTGTCAAGTTACAACTAGGAGATTCACTCCCTGCACCATGGTAGTTTGGTGGAAAAGCCGAGCTAAGATCGAGTAACAGCTTCTGCTGATACTCTTGCATATGTGCGTCCCTTTCTATGGCTGGAATTATGTCACAAAATTTGGACTTGTACCGGGGATCTAATAGTGTGGAAAGCCAGTAGTCATTATCACTTCTAATTTTAACAATACGAGGGTCATGTTGGAGGTAGTGCAGCAAGAAGGCGCTCATGTGTCTTGCGCAGCCATGCGGACCAAGTCCGCGCTGTGTTTGTGGTATAGAGGTGCTAACCGTTCTTTCTTCCTCTGACATCTCCCCCCAACCTCTTTCAACTGAAATTTGACCAAGGTCTCCCTCATCCACTGAGTCTTCCATGTCCATGGACAGTTCGTCCTCCATTTCTTCATGTTCTCCTGCACCTTCCTCAACATTTTGCCTGCTATTATGCGCCCTTGTTGATCCCTGTCCCCCATGGTCCCATGCCTGCCGCCTTGGTGATGATGAACGTCTGGACCTTGGTGATGTTGTTGTCCCTTGAGCATATGAATCCTCCTGTACTTCCTCCCCTTCCTGTTGTCCCACCCCCTGACTCCGAATAGTGTTTAGCGTGTGCTTCAGCATGTAAATGACTGGAATTGTCATGCTAATAATGGCATTGTCAGCGCTAAACATATTCGTCGCCATGTCGAAACTGTGCTGAAGGGTGTATAGGTCCTTGATCTGAGACCACTCCATGAGGGTGATTTGCCCCACCTCTGCATCTCGTTGGCCCAGGCTATACGTCATGATGTATTGCACCAGTGCTCGGCGGTGCTGCCACAGTCGCTGTAACATGTGGAGAGTTGAATTCCAGCGTGCCGGGACATCGCATTTCAGGTGATGAACCGGCAGGCCGAAAGACTTCTGGAGCGATGCAAGTCGCTCAGCTGTGGCGGTTGAACAGCAGAAGTGAGCAGACAGTTTTCGTGCCCTGTTGCTGGACAACAAGGTTTAAAAGGTGAACCATACAAGGCTCGTGTGTCACCTTGCCCAGGTGAAGGGCCGCACCCAGGTTTGCAGCATTGTCGCACACGGCCTTACCTGGCAGCAGTTTGAGTGGAGACAACCATTTACCAAACTCAGCCTCCAGAGCTGCCCACAACTCATCCGCTGTGTGACTTTTATTTCCAAGACATTTCAAGATAAAGACCGCCAGATGCCGTTGCACTCTGCTGCCAGCATAGTAATGAGGTGTGCATGATTCCTTGTGCGCAGTTACAACGCTGGTGGCCTGACCAGGCAGGCATGGGGCGAAGGTGGAGGACCCAGACGAGGTTGAGGAGGCAGAAGTAGTGGAGGAACTTGGACAGACAGAGGATTGACGCACAAGTCGTGGGGACGGCATGACTTGTGCAGCAGACCCTTCACCATCTATCACCATAGTTACCCAGTGCCCAGTCAGTGACATGTAACATCCGCGTCCATGCTTACTGGTCCAAGTATCGGTGGTGAAATGCACCCGTTCACACACAGAGTTTCTCAAGGAAGCGGTGATGTTGTGTGCGACATGCTGGTGTAGCACAGACACACCTTTCTTAGAGAAGTAGTGGCGACTGGGCATCTGGTACTGGGGCACAGCGACAGACATAAGATCTCGAAAATCCTGTGTATCCATCATGCGGAAAGGCAGCATTTTGGTAGCCAAGATCTTACAGAGGGATAAAGTCAACCTCTTAGCTTTGTCATGGGTCGGAGGAAATGACCTTTTATTTGTCCACATCTGAGGGACAGAGATCTGGCTGCTGTGTGGAGATGGTGGTGAGTAGTTGGTCCCTGGAAAATGCAGGTTTGTGAGGAAAGTGCAGTTGGAGACATGATGTTGCCTTCATCCAAAGTTGGTGCGGTCGATGTCTGATAGAGCTATACACCCGCACTTGTTTCACCTTCCAAACCAACTGACGACCTACTAAGAAAACTGCCTGTTGTGGTTACAGTGGGGGAGGTTGTGCGTGGAAAATCAGGTGTGACAGCTGTCCCCACAGTCCTAGAAGATGAAGAGCGCGCGGATGCACTGGAAGGGGCAGGCGGTGGATGGTCTGCTTCGCCAGGCCGCATTGAAGCACGGTGAGCTTCCCACTGGGACATATAATATTTATTCATGTGACGATTCATGGAAGAAGTTGTCAAACTGCTGAGGTTTTTGCCTCTACTTACAGATTCCCTACAAATTTTACAGATCACATGATTTGGGCAATTCTTTGCAAGGTCAAAAAAGGACCAGGCTAGGCAAGGCTTAGAGGGCATGCGACCTGCTGAGCCACCCCGACTAGTGTTCAGAGGCAGAGTGGTGGCTGAGGATGCAGTTGTAGACGTGCTACCAGTACTCCTCCTCTGTCCAGGAAGGTGCAATGTAATTTCGTCGTCAGTTGCATCCTCCTCCACCGCCTCTGTTGACCTCCTCGAGTGCCTGACTGTGGGTTGACAGTAGGTGGGATCTAGAACTTCCTCATCAAGCATTGTGTTTGCACTCCCCTAACCCTCAGACTTAGCCTCTTCCTGCCCTGACCGAATATTTAAGTTGTCATCCCTATCTGGTATCTGGTATCTGCGTCTCATCGTCATAAGTATCTTCCTCATTGTCTCTACCAACAGGTGTTACAGTTTGTGAATAAGGGTCAACATTATGCTCAGAAACTTGGTCATCACGGCCTGAATCTGAGTCACAAAGGTTCTGGGCATCACTGCAGACCATTTCCTGGTCTGTAATCACTGTAGCATGGGAGCATACCTCTGATTCCCAGGCTATAGTGTGACTGAACAGCTCGGCAGACTCAGCCATCTCTGTTCCACCATACTGTGCAGGGCGGATGGAGACTTGAGAGCTGGGAGAAAGCAAGTGTGATTGGGATGACAACTCAGAGGACTGGGTTTTTTTTTTGGTTGAGGTGGAGGAGAGGGCACTTGTTGGAGCTCTTCTCCATACAGACAGACAGCAGCTGCAGAACTACAAGGCTCAGCATACTCCATACAGGACTGTATGCAGAAGTTTTTTGCCCCCTGAAAAAATTATGTGGGCTTCGCCATATTTTTGTATGCTAGCCAGGTACAGCAGGCAGGTACGGCTGCCCCCAACCCCCAGTTGCCTATTTGTACCCGGCTGGGAACCAAAAATAAAGGGAAGCCCTTTTGTTATTATTTCATGAATTTCATGAAATAATTAGAAAACAAATGACGTAGGCTTTGCCCCATTTTTGTGTCCAGCCAGGTACAACTAGGCAGCTGGGGATTGGAATCCGCACCACAGGTTGGCCTGAGCTTTCTGGGCCCCACTGCTGTGAATTGCAGTCTGCAGCCGCCTCAGAAAATGGCATTTTCATAGAAGCGCCATCTTCTGGCGCTGTATCCAACTCTTCCAGCACCTGCCTGCTATACCTGGCTAGCATACAAAAATATGGCGAAGCTCACGTCCTTTTTTTGTAGTTTTTTGGCAAAAAAAATAAAAAATGCTTCCCTGGATTTTCCATTGCCAGTGAAGGTAACACCAAGCAGTGGGGGTTAGCAGCCAGTAGCTGCTTGGATTACCCTTAGCTAGCAATACAAAAAATGCAGCGGGAGCCCATATATATTTTTTTTAATTATTTATGTAAATAACTAAAAATAAAATGGGCTTCCCTGTATTTTGATTGCTGGACATCACAGTGCTGTAAAAATAAATCTTTAAAAAAATGACGTAGCGCTCCGCGGTATTTTTGATTCTCAGCGCAGATAAAGCAGACAGCTATGGGTTGCCACCCCCATCTGCCTGCCGTTACCTTGGTTGTGAATCAAAATACAGGGAAGCCCATTAATTTTTTCTATTTAAAAAATAGTTAAAAAAAAAAATGACGTTGGGTCCCCCCATTTTTGATAGCCAGCTAGGGTAAAGCAGACGGCTGTAGCCTGAAAACCACAGCTGGCAGCTTTACCGTGGTTGGGGATCCAATGTAGAGGTCCCCTCAGGCTCTTTTTTATAATTATTTTATAAATATTAATAATTACACAATAAAAGTAGGGTCCCCCCCAAATTGGATCACCAGCCAAGGTAAAGCGGACAGCTGTGGTCTGGTATTCTCAGGGTGGGAAGGTCCATAGTTATTGGGCCTTCACAGCCTAAAAATAGCAGGCCGCAGGCACCCCAGACGTGGCGCATCCACTAGATGCGCCAATCCTGGCGCTTCACCCCAGCTCATCCCGTGCCCTGGTGCAGTGGCAAACGGGGTAATAAATCGGGTTGATACTAGCTGTAAAGTCACCTGAGATCAAGCCCAGCAGTTTGTGATGTCATGGCGTCTATTAGATACCCAACATCATAAACTGTCAGTACTAACAAAAAAAAAAAATCGACAAAAGAAATTTATTTGAAAAAACAGTCCCCAAAACATTTCCTCTTTCACCAATTTATTGTAAGAAAAAAAATAAAGGGGTCCCACGACGACTCTGGACCGTCTAGAATATGGGGGGGAGACACTCAGGGAACGTATCCCCCATTTTCTAGGAGTGCGGACCCTTCATGTGAGGAGTGTGGGTGCAATGAATCTGCACTCACTCTCCCCGGGTCCACAGCAGCAGAGTCCATGTCGTAATGGTTGCTACCAAAGCTGCAATGCCCTGCTCATGAGGTAAGGGCATGCCTAATCAGGAGAACTACTGTAGAGGAAGCTCTGCTCACTGGTATATAGGTGCTCAGAGGTAATAATAGATAAAATTAGTGAGTAACCTCGGCACTCTATATCTCCCAGACTAAGTCAGTAAGTCACAATGGATAGTAATGCAAAATCACTCTTTATTGGTCCGTATTAAGAAATTTTTTTTTTCATAAGCATATATGTTTTTGTCCAAAACAAGTTACAAATGACGTTTCGGCCTGAGCCTTCGTCAGATTGGACTTATCTGCATGTAATCATGAAAAATGACAATAATCAGTATCACATAAGAGTGAGAGAACAATAACATAAACTCGAACAATGTAGAGGTACAATTGGGATGCAGCAAAAAAATTTCAACACAGCAAGAAATTAAACACATGATACAAATGTCATAATACAGTACAAGGACAATATAGTAATGACAAATATGGGGTCAGAGTAGGCTTAGACAGCTCTGGTACGAAAGAGATGTCAATCATAAAGTAACATGTGCAGTAGGTGTAGAGCTACAGTATGCATGGCAGAGCTAATGGGTACACCGACCATAGAAAAGAACGGAGAAAAAGTGGAGAAAAAGTGGAGCATAAGAGGAGAAAAAGTGTAGAAAAAAGTGGAGAAAAAGTGGAGAAAAAGTGGAGAAAAAGTGGAGAAAAAGTGGAGAAAAAGTGGAGCATAAGAGGAGAAAAAGTGGAGAAAAAGTGGAGAAAAAGTGGAGCATAAGACGAGAAAAAGTGGAGAAAAAGTGGAGAAAAAGTGGAGCATAAGAGGAGAAAAAGTGGAGAAAAAGTGGAGAAAAAAGTGGAGAAAAAAGTGGAGAAAAAGTGGAGCATAAGTGGAGAAAAAGTGGAGAAAAAGTGGAGAAAAAGTGGAGAAAAAGTGGAGAAAAAGTGGAGCATAAGAGGAGAAAAAGTGGAGAAAAAGTGGAGAAAAAAGTGGAGAAAAAAGTGGAGAAAAAGTGGAGAAAAAGTGGAGCATAAGAGGAGAAAAAGTGGAGAAAAAGTGGAGAAAAAAGTGGAGAAAAAAGTGGAGAAAAAGTGGAGCATAAGAGGAGAAAAAGTGGAGAAAAAGTGGAGAAAAAGTGGAGCATAAGAGGAGAAAAAGTGGAGAAAGAAGTGGAGAAAAAAGTGGAGAAAAAAGTGGAGAAAAAGTGGAGAAAAAGTGGAGCATAAGAGGAGAAAAAGTGGAGATTAAGAGGAGAAAAAGTGGAGAAAAAGTGGAGCATAAGAGGAGAAAAAGTGGAGAAAAAAGTGGAGAAAAAGTGGAGCATACGAGGAGAAAAAGTGGAGAAAAAAGTGGAGAAAAAGTGGAGAAAAAGTGGAGCATAAGAGGAGAAAAAGTGGAGAAAAAGTGGAGAAAAAGTGGAGCATAAGAGGAGAAAAAGTGGAGAAAAAAGTGGAGAAAAAGTGGAGCATAAGAGGAGAAAAAGTGGAGAAAAAAGTGGAGAAAAAGTGGTGAAAAAGTGGAGCATAAGAGGAGAAAAAGTGGAGAAAAAGTGTAGAAAAAAAGTGTAGAAAAAAGTGGAGAAAAAGTGGAGAAAAAGTGGAGAAAAAGTGGAGAAAAAGTGGAGAAAAAGTGGAGAAAAAGTGGAGCATAAGAGGAGAAAAAGTGGAGAAAAAAGTGGAGAAAAAAGTGGAGAAAAAAGTGGAGAAAAAAGTGGAGAAAAAAGTGGAGAAAAAGTGGAGCATAAGAGGAGAAAAAGTGGAGAAAAAGTGGAGAAAAAGTGGAGAAAAAGTGGAGCATAAGAGGAGAAAAAGTGGAGAAAAAAGTGGAGAAAAAAGTGGAGAAAAAGTGGAGAAAAAGTGGAGAAAAAGTGGAGCATAAGAGGAGAAAAAGTGGAGATTAAGAGGAGAAAAAGTGGAGAAAAAGTGGAGCATAAGAGGAGAAAAAGTGGAGAAAAAGTGGAGAAAAAAGTGGAGAAAAAGTGGAGCATAAGTGGAGAAAAAGTGGAGAAAAAGTGGAGAAAAAGTGGAGCATAAGAGGAGAAAAAGTGGAGAAAAAGTGGAGAAAAAAGTGGAGAAAAAAGTGGAGAAAAAGTGGAGAAAAAGTGGAGCATAAGAGGAGAAAAAGTGGAGAAAAAGTGGAGAAAAAAGTGGAGAAAAAAGTGGAGAAAAAGTGGAGCATAAGAGGAGAAAAAGTGGAGAAAAAAGTGGAGAAAAAGTGGAGCATAAGTGGAGAAAAAGTGGAGAAAAAGTGGAGAAAAAGTGGAGAAAAAGTGGAGCATAAGAGGAGAAAAAGTGGAGAAAAAGTGGAGAAAAAAGTGGAGAAAAAAATGGAGAAAAAGTGGAGAAAAAAATGGAGAAAAAGTGGAACACCCTTTGGTACCTTTCATGTGGCACTAAGGGGTGCTTAGCTTTGTATTTAGCCAAAAAAATGAAAAAAAAAATGACGTAGGGTTCCCCCTAGTTTTGTAGCCAGCTAGGGTAAAGCAGACGGCTGCAGCCTGCAGACCACAGCTGGCAACCTCACCTTGGCTGGTAATCCAAAACTGAGGGCACCCCACGCTGTTTTTTTAAATTAAATAAATAATTAAAAAAAAAAACACGTAGGGGTCCCCCAAAATTGGATCACCAGCCAAGGTAAAGCAGACAGCTGGGGCCTGATATTCTCAGACTAGGGAGGTCCATGGTTATTGGAATCTCCCCAGCCTAAAAATAGCAGGCTGCAGCCGCCCCAGAGGTGGCGCATCCATTAGATGCGCCAATCCTGGTGCTTCGCCCCAGCTCATCCCGCGCCCTGGTGCGGTGGCAAACGGGGTAATATATGGGGTTAATACCAGATGTGTAATGTCACCTGGCATCAAGCCCTGGGGTTGGTGAGGTCAGGCGTCTATCAGATACCCGACATCACCAACCCAGTCAGTAATAAAAAAAATAGACTACAAACACATTTTTATTTGAAAAAACACTCCCCAAAACATTCCCTCTTTAACCAATTTATTAGATTGAAAAACAAATCCAGGTCTGCTGTAATCCAAGGGGTTGCCATGACGATCCACACTGTCCCAGTCAATGAAGAGCAGGATGTTCCCCATTGGCTGGGAGAGCAATGCAGTGACCTGAGCTAACATCAATGGGTCAGCTCAGGTCACTGCAGGGGGTGACAAGTGCTGCTGTCAGAGAGGTACATTACCTGCGCTGATCTCCAGCACTGCCGACAGCCCCTGTCACTGAGTTCAATGACCGGCGCCTTCCCCTCAAGTATCGCGAGAGGTCCGTGACGTCACCGCTAGTCAGTCTCGGGTCGGAAGCGAGAGGTGATGTGACAAGCGGCGGCCATGGAGGACAGTGACATCGCTGAGGTCGGGATGGCGGGACTTCATCACCGCAGGTAAGCCGAGCGGGCGGGGGGGGTTTGTGTGTGTGTGTGTCTGTGTGTGTGTGTGTGTGTGTGTGTATATGTGTACATGCCGCGGGCAGGAGGGGGCGGAGCGAGCTGAGCGGGGAAGTGTGGGCTTCCTGCACGTAACTAAGATAAACATCGGGTTACTAACCAAAGCGCTTTGCTTGGATACCCGATGTTTATCTTGGTTACCAGCTTCTGGCAGGCTGCCAGCAATGGCTCCTGCAACTGTAGCTGTAAAAAGCCCTGTTTTTTGCTGCTAGAACCGTTCTCGAACGTATCTAGAACTATCGAGCTTTTGCAAAAAGCTCGAGTTCTAGTTCGATCTCGAACAGCCCCAAAAATCACTCGAGCCCTGAACTGGAGAACCTCGAACCGCGAACCGCGCTCAACTCTAGTTGTCACGCTCCCCGGCCACGCTCTCCGGCTCCCCTGCCTTGCTTCACGGCTCCCCTGCCACGCTCCCCAGCTCCCCTGCCTCGCTTCCCGGCTACTCTGCCAGGCGTCCCCCGCTCCACAGCCTCCATGCCCCATCACCTCCGGTCCCCAGGCAGCCTGGTCCCCGCTCCCGGCGCCCGTTGGTAACTCTGCTCCAGCCCGGCTCTCCTGCCTCCTGTTCACCGCTCTCTGCTCTGGCTTCTGGCACCCGGGCCTCGCGCATGCGCATTAGGGCGCGCGCGCGGTCATTGACCCTCTCTTAAAGGGCCAGTGTCCTCCAACAGGATATTGAAGAATCAGGTACAGGGTATATAGGGAGAGCCTTTCCAAGTGGGCGGGGCCTGTTCTTCGTGTTTTGCTAAGCTAGGAGTCAGGTCTCCTTGTGTTTTTGTGGTATACTTACCTATCTCTCTCCTAGAGCCGCTCCTGCCTCGCCAACCGGTTCTGACGATACCCGAACCCCGAACGGTGACGGTCTGCCATCCCGTCAAGTTCATACCATCTCCGATCCCTGTGGTGACCCGTCTTCTCGCTCTGTCGGTTCCGGACTCTGCCTGACGTCATCTCGGCCTCCGAACCTGAGCTCCGTCACCCGGACTACCTTCAGTGACTCCGTGGTCCCAGGGACTTCTACACTCCTCTGAACGGACTTTCCTGCTACCTGTAGTGCTCCGGCTACCGGGCACCTTGCCCTTGGTGAGGTGTTCAGCCCAGTGGATCCACCTCCTGGGTCTGCCCGTCCACCTGGCCCTAACAGGTGTGCTAACAGATAAGCGCACACGTCTGTCCAGTGACAATGTGGACAGACTAACGTTCATCAAGATGAACAGGTCATGGATCCACAATCACTTTTCTACCCCTGTGTCATCCTGGGGAGACTAAAGGTTTGTGGATTTTTGATTGTGCTTCATGAACATAACCATTTTAAGTTTGCAACTGTGGGACAATTGATGCCACTTAAGTGGTGTCTGTGCCCAAATTTTTGGAAAAAATGGAGACTCTTGTTGGAGTCTTCTTGCTGTGTTTTACATGATTTTAGAAGGGCAGGACATGCCTATATCTGTGTCTGCTCCTCCTTTTACTCGTCCAGCTCTTTTCTTTTCGCATGAGTATATGTACTTGTCACTTTTCCATGTGTTTGTTGTGTCTTCTAAGTAGTTTGTCACCTTTTGGACACCATAGAACGTGTTTTCGATGTGTTTTCTATGTTTGTATGTGTTTGTGTTTGCCTGCCATTGTTTTCAATGGTGTTCGACGGTGTTCAAAAGTGTTCGTCGAACGTTCATCGAAAGTTCGACGAACACACCCGACGTTTGACAAACCGAACCCGAACACTTGGCTGGTGGCTACTCACAATTTAACAAATAGCTCGAATACCGTACTGTTCTGCGAATATCGCATAGTGATAAATACATTCGCTCATCATTGTCATTAGCATATTGCATCCAATGCTCTCGCATCAGATACTGTACGCTAGTGTCAGCACACCATTACTAAACAAACTTAATGTATTTTTTTTTTAACAAAGGCTGAGAACAAAAATGCAAAGGACTTTTCCTATGTGCACAGTACACTGATAATGCCCATAAAAATAAATAATCTGTGTACTGCTTTTTGTAACTGGTAGATGTGGGGAAATTAAACAGGTACAAAAGATTAAAGATATAAAGATTATAAAATACTGAAGTTACTTTATACTGAAGCTCCATTTCAATGTTGTCCTTCTTACTTATCTTACAGCGTGTGAAACCAATGCCATTACTATGTTTTACAACAATAAGGTTGCAAAGGTCTTGAGACAGCTCAGTAGTTTTACCCATCATGTGATGTTTCTTGTGTGGCACTTTCACAGTTACCACACAGTGGGTGAAATAAGTAATAAGCATAACACGACACCAAATTTCTTAGTAAATATATTTCTAAAGGTGCTATTGATAGGAATTTCTCACCATCCAATCCACACAGGCCAAAAAAATCAAATTATAGATTTCCATAAATTATGTTTAATAATGAGAAATCACTAAGGGAAAAAGTATTGCACACGTTTACTGAAAAAAATAATAATCTATACTTCCTACAAAGGCGTTTATTGTGATGCAGCTTCAAGATGAATCCTGTATAAAGAAACTAGTTGCATGCATTGGTCAGGTGTGATTTTGGCCCATTTTTCCCACACAAACATTCTTCAAATCCTGTGGCCTCATTCTATGAACTCTGAGCTTTAGTTCCTTCTGTGATTTTTCTATTGGATTTAGCTAAGGTGATTGGCTGGGTCATTCTACCAGCTTTATTTTCTTTTTCTGAAACCAATTGAGATTTTTCTTGGCTGTGTGTTTGGGATCATTGCCTTGCTGAAATGTCCACTCTTGTTTCATCTTCATCATTCAAGTAGATGGTAGCAAATTTAATTTATCAAAAATGTTTTGGTACATTTGTCTATTCAATTATGTGAAGTTTGCCAGAGCTGTATGCTGAAAAACAGCCCACATCACAAATTCCAACCTCCAAACTTCACTGCAGGTATGGTGTTTTGAGGGTGATATGGTGTGCCTTTTGGCCTCCAAACATAGTGTGTAGTATGGCATCCAGTAACTTCAATTTTGGTCTCATTTAACAAGACTTTATTCTCCCAGTTTTCACAGGCTTGTCTAAATGTTGTTGAGCAACTTGTAAATCCTTTTTTTTCAGCAATTGAGTCTTGCATGGTGAACGTGGATACAGGCCATGGAGGTTGAGAGCATTACTTATTGTTTTCTTTGAACAAATGTTTGTGCTGCTTCCAGGTCCATCTGTAGCTCTCCACAGGTGATTTTTAGCTCTTGTAATGGTGTAGTTGGAGACCAGGAACACATTCTTTAAACTGTCCCTCAGGATAGGGGAACCTAGCTATCCCTAGTCCCAGAGTTACCTCTGATGGTGATGATATCTGTAACTGTAATCTGATAGTGTAACACCAAAGGGACAGTCGGGTATATATAGAGAATATACACTCACCTAGTATAGTTGTGAAAGTCACAACTACTGATACGCATGAGATCCTGGCGCCTGCTGCAGCCCCACATGGATGAACACTCAAAGAGATATATAGAAGGGGTTAAAGCCACGCATCAGCCAAATCTGAAACTGTAGAAGCGTTGATGAAGTATAATATTCTTTTTATTCCATCGGTCTACGCGTTTCAAGGTCAAAAGACCTCTTCCTCAGGACCAGTACATCAACAAAAGGCATGGTATAGATCCAAACAGAAGGTATGTATACAAGAGGTATGATAAGTGGACCGCCTCCTGATAAAAAAACCAAGAGGGCAGGTCCTCTAACTGCATGACATAGCAAAAACACATAGTGCAGTAAAACAACCAGAATGACATAAATGTGTACAAAATACACAATCATAACCCATATAAACCTAAAAAAATGATTTTATTTAAATATCCATGGAAAATATCTAAATATAAAAGTCTTTAAGCGATAAAATGTTTGCAAAAACCTAAGTACCTCTATAGAGGCACGAACTTCACAAATGTGGTAGAAACATTCATTATAGTGACCTCATTTAGTGGTGTGAGCCATTACTTAGATTATAAAGGAGTGAAACACAAAAGAGAAAGAAAAGAAAATGAGGTGAAGTGAAATAAAAAGGAAAAAAAAGGGGAGAAATTATATGTACTGCATGAAGTGAAACTCTGGACGGGTGACTAAAATTGCTGTGATAAGGAAAAAATAGAAAAGAGGGGAGCTATTGCCGTCTTAGCAATAAAACCCAAGTGGGTGGATGTAAAAAAGTGAAATCTAAATAGTCAAAATACTAAAAAGCTCAGTGGTCTTATATTGTTATTATTATGTGTCAAAAATCGAAAAAAAGAAAAATGAAAAACAAGACATATTTTTCATTAAAAAAGTGTTACCAAAGATCATTTAAAAATTGATGTAATCGTGTCGTAGAAACCGGAAAAAAGATTTATTTATTAATACAATTAAAATGTGTTAAAAGTGTTTTGTAAACAAATGGGGATATAATAAAAGGGATATAATAAAAAAGGTCCGTGATGTTAAAAACAATATACAATCCAAAGCAAGTGTGCTCCGGGCTCAGAAGCAGGAGCTGTAGTGGAGCACAAAGGTAACATGAGTTTAAACCGTGGGAAAAAAGAATTTGCGCATGCGTTGCCAGGTGACTCGGGTGCAAGAAAGGTCACACCGTGGGAAAAAGGAACAGTACGCATGCGTTACAAGGAAAAGCTGTACATAGTAAGTATTAAAAAGCTGGATGGGCTTATAAGTGACAAAAAAAAAAAAAAAAAAAAAAGGAGGGGGAGCAACAAAAATGAAAAGTATACTAATTCGGGACTCAAGAAGTTATATAAGACAGAGGCAAATCCGGGACGCAGTAAATTGCATTAGAAAAATAGCAGGGACTATACTGATTAAAAAAAAAAATATATATATATGTATATATATATATATATATATATATATATATAGGGCTAAAAAAGAGGGAGACTAAGAAAATATAAAAAATGTAAATATATATATATAAACTAAAAAATATTTTCAATAAAAACATTTTCTTAAATTAATAAAACAAATCTGTGACTTCGTTAAGACCCATAGGTTTCAATGTGTCTTTTTAATGTTAATAATATAATTAATAATAGACTAAACTCACATAGACATAACATTAAAAAGGGTTTCCTGTCACATGGGCTTTCCCGTCACTGTACCATTTTACATGACAAGAAGGCAAATTTTACTATTACCCCTATAGAACACATTCCGTCTGATGTCGCCAATAGACATGAGATGTTGAGCAAGAAAGAGACATTCTGGATATACAGTTAGGTCCAGAAATATTTGGACAGTGACACAAGTTTTGTTATTTTAGCTGTTTACAAAAACATGTTCAGAAATACAATTATATATATATAATATGGGCTGAAAGTGCACACTCCCAGCTGCAATATGAGAGTTTTCACATCCAAATCGGAGAAAGGGTTTAGGAATCATAGCTCTGTAATGCATAGCCTCCTCTTTTTCAAGGGACCAAAAGTAATTGGACAAGGGACTCTAAGGGCTGCAATTAACTCTGAAGGCATCTCCCTCGTTAACCTGTAATCAATGAAGTAGTTAAAAGGTCTGGGGTTGATTACAGGTGTGTGGTTTTGCATTTGGAAGTTGTTGCTGTGACCAGACAACATGCGGTCTAAGGAACTCACAATTGAGGTGAAGCAGAACATCCTGAGGCTGAAAAAAAAGAAAAAATCCATCAGAGAGATAGCAGACATGCTTGGAGTAGCAAAATCAACAGTCGGGTACATTCTGAGAAAAAAGGAATTGACTGGTGAGCTTGGGAACTCAAAAAGGCCTGGGCGTCCACGGATGACAACAGTGGTGGATGATCGCCGCATACTTTCTTTGGTGAAGAAGAACCCGTTCACAACATCAACTGAAGTCCAGAACACTCTCAGTGAAGTAGGTGTATCTGTCTCTAAGTCAACAGTAAAGAGAAGACTCCATGAAAGTAAATACAAAGGGTTCACATCTAGATGCAAACCATTCATCAATTACAAAAATAGACAGGCCAGAGTTAAATTTGCTGAAAAACACCTCATGAAGCCAGCTCAGTTCTGGAAAAGTATTCTATGGACAGATGAGACCAAGATCAACCTGTGCCAGAATGATGGGAAGAAAAAAGTTTGGAGAAGAAAGGGAACGGCACATGATCCAAGGCACACCACATCCTCTGTAAAACATGGTGGAGGCAACGTGATGGCATGGGCATGCATGGCTTTCAATGGCACTGGGTCACTTGTGTTTATTGATGACATAACAGCAGACAAGAGTAGCCGGATGAATTCTGAAGTGTACCGGGATATACTTTCAGCCCAGATTCAGCCAAATGCCGCAAAGTTGATCGGACGGCGCTTCATAGTACAGATGGACAATGACCCCAAGCATACAGCCAAAGCTACCCAGGAGTTCATGAGTGCAAAAGAGTGGAACATCCTGCAATGGCCAAGTCAATCATCAGATCTTAACCCAATTGAGCATGCACTTCACTTGCTCAAATCCAGACTTAAGACGGAAAGACCCACAAACAAGCAAGACCTGAAGGCTGCGGCTGTAAAGGCCTGGCAAAGCATTAAGAAGGAGGAAACCCAGCGTTTGGTGATGTCCATGGGTTCCAGACTTAAGGCAGTGATTGCCTCCAAAGGATTCGCAACAAAATATTGAAAATAAAAATTTTTTTTTTGCGTTTGGTTTATTTGTCCAATTACTTTTGACCTCCTAAAATGTGGAGTGTTTGTAAAGAAATGTGTACAATTCCTACAATTTCTATCAGATATTTTTATTCAAACCTTCAAATTAAACGTTACAATCTGCACTTGAATTCTGTTGTAGAGATTTCATTTCAAATCCAATGTGGTGGCATGCAGAGCCCAACTCGCGAAAATTGTGTCACTGTCCAATTAATTCTGGACCTAACTGTATAAGTTAAACACATTGAAACCTATGGGTCTTAACAAAGTCACAGATTTGTTTTATTAATTTAAGAAAATGTTTTTATTGAATATATTTTTTAGTGTATATATATATATATATATATATATATATGTATCATATATATATATATATATATATATATATATATATATATATGTATCATATATATATATATATATATATATATTTACATTTTTTATATTTTCTTAGTCTCCCCCTTTTTTAGCCGTATTTATATATACTAGAAGGTGGCCCGATTCTACGCATCGGGTATTCTAGAATTTACGTATTGTGTAGTTCATGTATGATTTTTGTTATATATATATATATATAGATGTTGTTGTGTGTAGTTACCAAGTGTTTGTGTAGGGTGCTGTACATGTTCTGGGTGTTGTCTGGGTGTGGCGGGGAGTGAGAGCGGTGTTGTATGTGTGTTGCGTGTGTTGCGTTGTTTGTGGAGCGCTGTGTGTCTGTAGCGTTGTGTGTGTGTGTTGCGCGGTTTGTGTGGGTGTGGTGTGTTTTGGAGGGAGGTATGTTTTGTGCAATGTGTGTGTTGTGCGGTATGTGCGTATATTTATGTATGCCGCGGTGTTTGTCTGTTGGGTGTTGTGTGTGTGCGGCGTTGTCTGTGTGTGTGGGTGTCTGTGTATGGCGGTGTTTGTGGTTCCCAGTGTGTGTGTGGTGTGTTGTGTGTGTGTGTTGGGGGGAGGTGTGCACCTCCCATCGTGCTCCATCCCCCATGCTGCGCACCCCCCATCGTGCCCATCCCCCATGCTGCGCACCCCCATCGTGCTCCATCCCTCATGCTGCCCACCCCCCATCGTGCTCCATCCCCTATGCTGCGCATTCCCCATCGTGCTCCATCCTCCATGCTGCGCACTCCCCATCGCGCTCCATCCCCCATGCTGCGCACTCCCCATCGTGCTACATCCCCCATGCTGCGCACCCCCCATCGTGCTACATCCCCCATGCTGCGCACCCCCCATCGTGCTACATCCCCCATGCTGCGCACCCCATCGTGCTCCATCCCCTATGCTGCGCATTCCCCATCATGCTCCATCCCCGATGCTGTGCACCCCCCATCGTGCTCCATCCCCCATGCTGCGCACTCCCCATCGTGCTCCATCCCCCATGCTGCGCACTCCCCATCGTGCTCCATCCTCCATTCTGCGCACTCCCCATCATGCTACATCCCCCATGCTTCGCACCCCCCATCGTGCTACATCACCCATGCTGCGCACCCCATCGTGCTCCATCCCCCATGCTATAATAGTTCTCCTATTATACTCAGAGAGGAATATAATAGGAGGACTATAATAGGAGGAGTAGTCCTGGGGGGAGAGGAGTATAATGCCGGCTCCCTGCACATGTGTACCGGGAGCCGGTGTACGCTGGTAACTATGATACACATCGGGTAACTAAGGGACCTTAGTTACCCGATGTGTATAATGGTTACCAGCGTTCACCGGTTCCGTCAAGATCCCAGCATCACAAGGGTATGCCTGGCGCTGCTGGGATCGTGACGGAGCCGGTGTACACTGGTAACTATGATACACATCGGGTAACTAAGGGACCTTAGTTACCCGATGTGTATAATGGTTACCAGCGTTCACCGCCTCCGTCAAGATCCCAGCATCGTAAGGTTATGTCTGGCGCTGCTGGGATCGTGACGGAGCTGGTGTACACTGGTAACTATGATACACATCGGGTAACTAAGGGACCTTAGTTACCCGATGTGTATAATGGTTACCAGCGTTCACCGGCTCTGGCAAGATCCCAGCATCGCAAGGTTATGTCTGGCGCTGCTGGGATCGTGACGGAGCCGGTGTACACTGGTAACTATGATACACATCGGGTAACTAAGGGACCTTAGTTACCCGATGTGTATAATGGTTACCAGCGTACACCGGCTCCGTCACGATCCCAGCAGCACAAGGTTATGTCTGGCGATGCGTGCGGAGGGCCGGGGCGAGCGGCCAATCCATGCGGAGAGCAGGGCCAGGCCGAGGCGAGCGACCAATCTGTGGGGGGCGGAGCCGAGGCGAGGCGAGCGGCCAATCCGTGCGGGGGGGCGGGGCCATGGCGAGCCCAGCGGCCAATCAGCTTTGTGTCACCGTAACACAATTTTGGAGCAAGACAGACAGACAGACAGACAGAATAAGGCAATTATATATATATATAGATATTTTTTAATCAGTATAGTCCCTGCTATTTTTCTAATGCAACTTACTGCGTCCCGGATTTGCCTCTGTCTTATATAACTTCTTGAGTCCCGAATTAGTATACTTAGGTTTATATGGGTTATGATTGTGTATTTTGTACACATTTCTGACATTCTGGTTGTTTTATTGCACTATGTGTTTTTGCTATGTCATGCAGTTAGAGTTAGAGGACCTGCCCTCTTGGTTTTTTTATCAGGAGGCGGTCCCCTTATCATACCTCTTGTATATATACCTTCTGTTTGGATCTATACCATGCCTTTTGTTGATGTACTGGTCCTGAGGAAGAGGTCTTTTGACCTTGAAACGCGTAGACCGATGGAATAAAAAGAATATTATACTTCATCAACGCTTCTACAGTTTCATATTTGGCTGATGCGCGGCTTTAACCCCTTCTATATATCTCTTTGGGTGATGATATCTGGGCTGCCTTATTTGCTCTGCTCCTGATTGGTTAAAAAGATCAGCATGTTTATTGCCTGCAAATCAGGCACCAAAATGGCTGGGTGGGATATCCAAATATAGCGAGGCGAATACACCATTACTCGCAATATAACAAATAGCTCGAATATCGTACTATTCTTTGAAAAAAAATTTATGCTGATTCCAGGTCTCTCTGTAGCTCTCCACAGGTGATTTTTAACTCTTGTAATGGTATAGATGGAGATCAGGGGACACAGGCTCCTAGACTGTCCCTCAGGCTGGAGGAACCTAGCTATCCCTAATCCCAGAGTTACCTCTGATGGTGAGGATATCTGGGCTGCCTTATTTGCCCTGCGTCTGACCAACCCTGATCCTATTCTCCCTTCCCCTGACCACTCGGAAGGGCCGGGGCAGGAGTGAGAAAGCAAACAGAAATAGGCAAACAGAGGAAACCAAATCTCTATCTCACAACACATACACACCACACAGAGGTATAAGACAAAAAGAGCTTAGGAGGAAAATAAGAGCAGGGAGGAAACAACAAGACAACAGGAGAACTCCACAACAACTCCACACACAAAGTAATACAATCACCAGCAGGACTGGAATACAACAGCACACAGGTTTAGCAAAAGCTATAGTCAGCATTGAAAGACAGGCTCCACCATCTTAAAAAGGCGAGGCGTGGGTGTGATAGGTCTCCCACAACATATGATCAAAGAGATAACCAGCAGGCGATCAGAAATTAATTCCTGTAAGCCTGATCACTAATGAAAACACAGCTGGTTGACACCCAAGCCTTTTATGATTCAGTGACCGAGGAGGATCAAAAAATGCGGAAACCCAAAAAGTAAAACCAGAAAGAAAACTTCTAAAACAATAATTTTATTAAATTCTAGTTAAAATAACCGTCAATGAGTATAGACATAGGGGCCATACCCATTTGTAAGGTCACAGACAAGTGTCATAAAGTACATAAAAACTTGGTGAGGTTCTGGATAGGTCAGTGAGCAATAGAGTGTGCGATGGTGTTGATTCTATTCAAGGAGCTATCGGACTGAACTGCTATCCCAATGTTCAGGATACAGGGCCTAAGATTCCCTAAGATTATCCCTGCATAACAACGGAGGTTTAAGTCATCTTAATGTTTTGGGTGCCCCCGTTCCTCGGCAGCTGACCCTCGTTGCCCCTGCCACTATACCATAAACCTGAAACTACCACCACCAGGTGGAAAAGTGCTGAAGATTGTTCACACAGTCATATGTCAAGTTAAATTACATAAAATTAACTGTGGTCAGACCTCGGTCCCACACAAGAGGTGTCAATCCCTAACTGCACAGTAAACCATCTGGCTATGATATATAGGGGGTTAGGGTCCTAACCCACATGTAAATAGTTTGGCCTAAAGATCCCAGTTACTTATCCGCTGGGACTGGTGTTGAGCCCGATGTGTTTCCCCCCGGCGTACCGAGGTTCATCAGGGGATAAACAGAGGAGACTCAGGATGTATCCGATTGATTAGGCCATCAATCTACAAATAAAGGAATGTTGTACTTATATCTATTCCCACCATCAAATAACTCATTATCAGTAACGTAGTTGCACGTCTCTTATAATCCTCTTGTTTACCCTTAAAGCAGGTGAATAAACCAGGATAGCTGTATTGGGGCCCAGCTGGTAGGCCCGAACCCCATGCCACTTACAGACTGTGTAGCAATTCGTCCTTCTAAATCACCACAATATGTGATCATGGAGGCCCTGTCAGCAGCAGATGTCTGCAGTAGCAGCATGTCGCCGTCCAGAGGCTGTGTGATGATCGGGTGCGTGTGCTCACTCGTCATGTTTAAATAGATAGAAAAATCCCGCCCCACCAGAAATGAGCGTGACCTGTACGCTACTATCCCGGTAAGTACGGCTGTACTGTGTTTCTCAAGTTGTGGCCTCAGTGGTACGCATCTGCGCTCCAAATCCCGTCCAGCCGGAAGTCAGATGCGTCACATGCACCCTATTCCGGGGGGTGTGGCTATGATGTTTTCCTGAGCGGTGGCCTCAGTGGAATGCAGCTGTGCTCCACCTCCCGCGTATATCCTGTTACGGGGGTGCGGTTATGATGTTGTGCTGAGCGGCGGCCTCAGTGGAACGCAACTGCGTTCCACCTCCCGCCCGACCGGAAGTTGGGCCTGAACATAAGTCCCATCCTAACAGATCCAGCTAACAAGTGTTCCTGAGCGGTGGCCTCAGTGGAAAGCGCCATCTCCCACCCGGCCGCAAAGGTGGGCAAACACAGTCAGTAGAAATCTTGAGAAATCTTGGTACAGATCCATATCGATGGGGAGGAAAAGGGATTACAGTCATAGAGGGGTTGTATTAAAGGTACAGGATTTATAGGTTTTGTCATTGTTAGATTATAAATGTGCATCCATGGCAACAGCAATGTAGGGGTGCCATGAGCACATATAGTCCAGTAGAGGGTGAGAATAGAATTCAAGTCAGCACATTAACATAAAGTTTTAAGTCAATCATATGTTATCTTATATATTGACACCTTTATCTCAGGTGTCCCTGCTGAATCCTAAAAAATTGTTTAAAAGAACTGAAGTCCTCAGTGGTTGATACCTTTTTAATGGCTACCTGAAAAGATGGTAATAATAGCAAGCTTTCGAGACTACTCAGGTCTCTTCATGAGGCATGGTATAACACAAAATCTGAAGAGTCACATATTTATACACAACAGGACTTAGAATAGTGCAGTAAAAAAAAAAACAAAAAAAAAAGTTATATGAAACAGAACTATCACTATGGCAGGGGGGCAAACTGTTTTGCCCCCCTGCCATAGTGATAGTTCTGTTTCATATAACTTTTTTTTTTTTACTGCACTATTCTATGTCCTGTTGTGTATAAATATGTGACTCTTCAGATTTTGTGTTATACCATGCCTCATGAAGAGACCTGAGTAGTCTCGAAAGCTTACTATTATTACCATCTTTTCAGTTAGCCATTAAAAGGTATCAACCACTGAGGACTTCAGTTCTTTTAAACAATTTTTTATCTCTACTGGCTAACACGGTACAAAAATATATTTTACCTGTACCTGCTGAATCATGTAAGTCCACAGTACAATATTTCGGGGTACTACTTAAGTGGGTAAAGTGACGCATCTTAGATGAAGCTGGTAAAGCTAAGAACTTCATTGAGGCCTTTAGGGTTAATTGCATCAAGACGATAGGTCCATCTTGCCTCCCGTTGTAATATTTTCCTTTATGACACTTGTCTGTGACCTTACAAATGGGTATGGCCCCTGTGTCTATACTCACTGACGGTTATTTTAACTAGAATTTAATAAAATTATTATTTTAGAGGTTTTCTTTCTGGTTTTGCTTTAGTCGATCCTCTTTGATCAGATTACCTCAAAGTAACCAGAATGTCTGGAACCTTAACGAACTGCAGACCTAATGCTTACCAACAACTAGAAGTAGCCGTGGGACGAGCCTACGATGACCTAGTCGCCTCAACACAGCCAGAGAACTAAATATTCTTACAGAGAGAAATATAAGAAAAGCTCATCTGCCTTGGAGCAATCCCCAAAGACATAGATAGCCCCCCACATGTAAAGACTATGGTGATATAGGAAAATACCATGCATAGCTAGAAAACAGATTGAGCAAAGATGAGGCCCAAACTATCTCTATAGGAAAGGATAGAAAAGAGCACTGTCTGAAGCCATAAAAACCCTAATAAATCTCAGCACGCCTGATAAGGAAAACCCTGAGCCCACACAGGCTCTCCCCTACTACATCAGTACTCTGGTGTCACTGGGATCCAAAAACACTAATATAGACGAGGGACTGAATTTAATACCAAGCATGACAAAACACAATACATAGCAGAACATGGAGCTAGGTATACAGACACCCCCAGCAGGGAATGATCCAACTCCACCAAGAACACCACACAGGCAAAATCAGGAATCCAGAATTATTTTAAACAAAGAGGATACCGGAGCACTTGCGCATTTCAGATATAAATAATTTTATTATACACATATAGCTACAATAATAAAAGACATACATGAACACTTAAAATTGAAGTGTGACAGTGTACGAAAACACACATAGATGCGGGGGACTGAAACTGGCTGAATTTCTGATGCTGTAATGATACACTTGATTTAATTAAACAAAGGAGCCTTCGTTGGTCTTATACCTCTTTCTAATACAAAGCAACAGATTGCAAATCTATAGAGCATATACTGCAAGGATGCCATATGTGTATATAGAAAAGAGTCTCCCAAAATATTGTGTCTTGTTATGACCATAGGTGGGTTTTAGCTCATAAAGTGCACCTGTGCATCCATACAAACATGCCCATAGATTGCATTTCACCTAGAATATACAAATAACGTGCTTAGTGCATACAACAGGTTTGCCAGTCCTCCACAGGTGTCTGGCTCTCATTCAACAACTCAACTGCACCGCCAGCACTGACCACTAGAGTTGAGCGCGGTTCGCGGTTCTCCAGTTCTAAGCTCGAGTGATTTTTGGGGCTGTTCGAGATCGAACTAGAACTCGAGCTTTTTGCAAAAGCTCGATAGTTCTAGATACGTTCGAGAACGGTTCTAGCAGCAAAAAGCAGGGCTTTTTACAGCTACAGTGAGCAGGAGCCATTGCTGGCAGCCTGCCAGAAGCTGGTAACCAAGATAAACATCGGGTATCCAAGCAAAGCGCTTTGGTTAGTAACCCGATGTTTATCTTAGTTACGTGCAGGAAGCCCACACTTACCCGCTCAGCTCGCTCCGCCCCCTCCTGCCTGCGGCATGTACACATATACACACACACACACACACACACAGACACACACACACACAAACACCCCCCCGCCCGCTCGGCTTACCTGCGGTGATGAAGTCCCGCCATCCCGACCTCAGCGCTGTCACTGTCCTCCATGGCCGCCGCTTGTCACATCACCTCTCGCTTCCGACCCGAGACTGACTAGCGGTGACGTCACGGACCTCTCGCGATACTTGAGGGGAAGGCGCCGGTCATTGAACTCAGTGACAGGGGCTATCGGCAGTGCTGGAGATCAGCGCAGGTAATGTACCTCGCTGACAGCAGCACTTGTCACCCCCTGCAGTGACCTGGGCTGACCCATTGATGTTAGCTCAGGTCACTGCATTGCTCTCCCAGCCAATGGGGAACATCCTGCTCTTCATTGACTGGGACAGTGTGGTTCGTCATGGCAACCCCTTGGATTACACCAGACCTGGATTTGTTTTTCAATCTAATAAATTGGTTAAAGAAGGAATGTTTTGGGGAGTGTTTTTTCAAATAAAAATGTGTTTGTCGTCTATTTTTTTTTATTACTGACTGGGTTGGTGATGTCGGGTATCTGATAGACGCCTGACCTCACCAACCCCAGGGCTTGATGCCAGGTGACATTACACATCTGGTATTAACCCCATATATTACCCCGTTTGCCACCGCACCAGGGCGCGGGATGAGCTGGGGCGAAGCACCAGGATTGGCGCATCTAATGGATGCGCCACTTCTGGGGCGGCTGCGGCCTGCTATTTTTAGGCTGGGGAGATTCCAATAACCATGGACCTCCCTAGTCTGAGAATATCAGGCCCCAGCTGTCTGCTTTACCTTGGCTGGTGATCCAATTTTGGGGGATCCCCTACGTGTTTTTTTTTTAATTATTTATTTAATTTAAAATAACAGCGTGGGGTGCCCTCAGTTTTGGATTACCAGCCAAGGTGAGGTTGCCAGCTGTGGTCTGCAGGCTGCAGCCGTCTGCTTTACCCTAGCTGGCTACAAAACTAGGGGGAACCCTACGTCATTTTTTTTCATTTTTTTGGCTAAATACAAAGCTAAGCACCCCTTAGTGCCACATGAAAGGTACCAAAGGGTGTTCCACTTTTTCTCCATTTTTTTCTCCACTTTTTCTCCATTTTTTTTCTCCACTTATTCTCCACTTTTTCTCCTCTTATTCTCCACTTTTTCTCCACTTTTTCTCCTCTTATTCTCCACTTTTTCTCCACTTTTTCTCCATTTTTTTCTCCACTTTTTCTCCACTTTTTCTCCACTTTTTTCTCCACTTTTTCTCCTCTTTTTCTCCACTTTTTCTCCTCTTAATCTCCACTTTTTCTCCACTTTTTCTCCACTTTTTCTCCACTTTTTTCTCCACTTTTTTCTCCACTTTTTCTCCACTTTTTTCTCCACTTTTTCTCCTCTTATGCTCCACTTTTTCTCCACTTTTTCTCCACTTTTTCTCCACTTTTTCTCCTCTTATGCTCCACTTTTTCTCCACTTTTTCTCCACTTTTTTCTCCACTTTTTTCTCCACTTTTTCTCCTCTTATGCTCCACTTTTTCTCCACTTTTTCTCCACTTTTTCTCCACTTTTTTTCCTCTTATGCTCCACTTTTTCTCCACTTTTTCTCCTCTTAATCTCCACTTTTTCTCCTCTTATGCTCCACTTTTTCTCCACTTTTTCTCCACTTTTTCTCCACTTTTTCTCCTCTTATGCTCCACTTTTTCTCCACTTTTTCTCCACTTTTTCTCCACTTTTTCTCCACTTTTTTCTCCACTTTTTCTCCACTTTTTTCTCCACTTTTTATCCTCTTATGCTCCACTTTTTCTCCACTTTTTCTCCACTTTTTCTCCACTTTTTCTCCTCTTATGCTCCACTTTTTCTCCACTTTTTCTCCTCTTAATCTCCACTTTTTCTCCTCTTATGCTCCACTTTTTCTCCACTTTTTCTCCACTTTTTCTCCACTTTTTCTCCACTTTTTCTCCACTTTTTCTCCTCTTATGCTCCACTTTTTCTCCACTTTTTCTCCACTTTTTCTCCTCTTATGCTCCACTTTTTCTCCACTTTTTCTCCTCTTATGCTCCACTTTTTCTCCACTTTTTCTCCTCTAAATCTCCACTTTTTCTCCACTTTTTCTCCACTTTTTCTCCACTTTGTCTCCACTTTTTTCTCCACTTTTTCTCCACTTTTTCTCCACTTTTTCTCCACTTTTTCTCCTCTTATGCTCCACTTTTTCTCCACTTTTTCTCCACTTTTTCTCCACTTTTTTCTCCACTTTTTCTCCTCTTATGCTCCACTTTTTCTCCACTTTTTCTCCACTTTTTCTCCACTTTTTCTCCACTTTTTCTCCTCTTATGCTCCACTTTTTCTCCACTTTTTCTCCTCTTAATCTCCACTTTTTCTCCTCTTATGCTCCACTTTTTCTCCACTTTTTCTCCATTTTTTCTCCACTTTTTCTCCACTTTTTCTCCTCTTATGCTCCACTTTTTCTCCACTTTTTCTCCTCTTATGCTCCACTTTTTCTCCACTTTTTCTCCTCTTTTGCTCCACTTTTTCTCCACTTTTTCTCCTCTTAATCTCCACTTTTTCTCCACTTTTTCTCCACTTTGTCTCCACTTTTTTCTCCTCTTATGCTCCACTTTTTCTCCACTTTTTCTCCACTTTTTTCTCCACTTTTTCTCCTCTTATGCTCCCCTTTTTCTCCACTTTTTCTCCTCTTAATGTCCACTTTTTCTCCTCTTATGCTCCACTTTTTCTCCACTTTTTCTCCACTTTTTCTCCACTTTTTCTCCACTTTTTCTCCTCTTATGCTCCACTTTTTCTCCACTTTTTCTCCTCTTATGCTCCCCTTTTTCTCCACTTTTTCTCCACTTTTTCTCCACTTTTTCTCCACTTTTTCTCCTCTTATGCTCCACTTTTTCTCCACTTTTTCTCCTCTTAATCTCCACTTTTTCTCCTCTTATGCTCCACTTTTTCTCCACTTTTTCTCCACTTTTTCTCCACTTTTTCTCCTCTTATGCTCCACTTTTTCTCCACTTTTTCTCCACTTTTTCTCCACTTTTTTCTCCACTTTTTCTCCTCTTATGCTCCACTTTTTCTCCACTTTTTCTCCACTTTTTCTCCACTTTTTCTCCACTTTTTCTCCTCTTATGCTCCACTTTTTCTCCACTCTTTCTCCTCTTAATCTCCACTTTTTCTCCTCTTATGCTCCACTTTTTCTCCACTTTTTCTCCACTTTTTCTCCACTTTTTCTCCTCTTATGCTCCACTTTTTCTCCACTTTTTCTCCTCTTATGCTCCACTTTTTCTCCACTTTTTCTCCTCTTATGCTCCACTTTTTCTCCACTTTTTCTCCTCTTAATCTCCACTTTTTCTCCACTTTTTCTCCACTTTTTCTCCACTTTGTCTCCACTTTTTTCTCCTCTTATGCTCCACTTTTTCTCCACTTTTTCTCCACTTTTTTCTCCACTTTTTCTCCTCTTATGCTCCCCTTTTTCTCCACTTTTTCTCCTCTTAATGTCCACTTTTTCTCCTCTTATGCTCCACTTTTTCTCCACTTTTTCTCCACTTTTTCTCCACTTTTTCTCCTCTTATGCTCCACTTTTTCTCCACTTTTTTCTCCTCTTAATCTCCACTTTTTCTCCACTTTTTCTCCTCTTATGCTCCACTTTTTCTCCACTTTTTTCTCCTCTTAATCTCCACTTTTTCTCCACTTTTTCTCCACTTTTTCTCCACTTTTTCTCCACTTTTTCTCCACTTTTTCTCCTCTTATGCTCCACTTTTTCTCCACTTTTTCTCCACTTTTTCTCCACTTTTTCTCCTCTTTTTTCTCCACTTTTTCTCCTCTTATGCTCCCCTTTTTCTCCACTTTTTCTCCTCTTAATCTCCACTTTTTCTCCTTTTATGCTCCACTTTTTCTCCACTTTTTCTCCTCTTATGCTCCACTTTTTCTCCACTTTTTCTCCACTTTTTCTCCACTTATGCTCCACTTTTTCTCCACTTTTTCTCCACTTTTTCTCCACTTTTTCTCCTCTTATGCTCCACTTTTTCTCCACTTTTTCTCCTCTTAAACTCCACTTTTTCTCCACTTTTTCTCCACTTTTTCTCCACTTTTTCTCCACTTTTTCTCCTCTTATGCTCCACTTTTTCTCCACTTTTTCTCCACTTTTTCTCCGTTCTTTTTCTATGGTCGGTCTACCCATTAGCTCTGCCATGCATACTGTAGCTCTACACCTACTGCACATGTTACTTTATGATTGACATCTCTTTCGTACCAGAGCTGTCTAAGCCTACTCTGACCCCATATTTGTCATTACTATATTGTCCTTGTACTGTATTATGACATTTGTATCATGTGTTTCATTTCTTGCTGTGTTGCAATTTTTTTGCTGCATCCCAATTGTACCTCTACATTGTTCGAGTTTATGTTATTGTTCTCTCACTCTTATGTGATACTGATTATTGTCATTTTTCATGATTACATGCAGATAAGTCCAATCTGACGAAGACTCAGTTACGTCATTTGTAACTTGTTTTGGACAAAAACATATATGCTTATGAAAAAATAATTTTCTTAATACGGACCAATAAAGAGTGATTTTGCATTACTATCCATTGTGACTTACTGACTTAGTCTGGGAGATATAGAGTGCCGAGGTTACTCACTAATTTTATCTATTATTACCTCTGAGCACCTATATACCAGTGAGCAGAGCTTCCTCTACAGTAGTTCTCCTGATTAGGCATGCCCTTACCTCATGAGCAGGGCATTGCAGCTTTGGTAGCAACCAGTACGACATGGACTCTGCTGCTGTGGACCCGGGGAGAGTGAGTGCAGATTCATTGCACCCACACTCCTCACATGAAGGGTCCGCACTCCTAGAAAATGGGGGATACGTTCCCTGAGTGTCTCCCCCCCATATTCTAGACGGTCCAGAGTCGTCGTGGGACCCCTTTATTTTTTTTCTTACAATAAATTGGTGAAAGAGGAAATGTTTTGGGGACTGTTTTTTCAAATAAATTTCTTTTGTCGATTTTTTTTTTTTGTTAGTACTGACAGTTTATGATGTTGGGTATCTAATAGACGTCATGACATCACAAACTGCTGGGCTTGATCTCAGGTGACTTTACAGCTAGTATCAACCTGATTTATTACCCCGTTTGCCACTGCACCAGGGCACGGGATGAGCTGGGGTGAAGCGCCAGGATTGGCGCATCTAGTGGATGCGCCACGTCTGGGGTGCCTGCGGCCTGCTATTTTTAGGCTGTGAAGGCCCAATAACTATGGACCTTCCCACCCTGAGAATACCAGACCACAGCTGTCCGCTTTACCTTGGCTGGTGATCCAATTTGGAGGGGACCCTACTTTTTTTGTGTAATTATTAATATTTATAAAATAATTATAAAAAAGAGCCTGAGGGGACCTCCACATTGGATCCCCAACCACGGTAATGCTGCCAGCTGTGGTTTTCAGGCTACAGCCGTCTGCTTTACCCTAGCTGGCTATCAAAAATGGGGGGACCCAACGTCATTTTTTTTTTTTTAACTATTTTTTAAATAGAATAAATTAATGGGCTTCCCTGTATTTTGATTGCCAACCAAGGTAACGGCAGGCAGATGGGGGTGGCAACCCATAGCTGTCTGCTTTATCTGCGCTGAGAATCAAAAATACCGCGGAGCGCTACGTCATTTCTTTAAAGATTTATTTTTACAGCACTGTGATGTCCAGCAATCAAAATACAGGGAAGCCCATTTTATTTTTAGTTATTTATATAAATAATTAAAAAAAATAAATATGGGCTCCCGCTGCATTTTTTGTATTGCTAGCTAAGGGTAATCCAAGCAGCTACTAGCTGCTAACCCCCACTGCTTGGTGTTACCTTCACTGGCAATGGAAAATCCAGGGAAGCATTTTTTATTTTTTTTGCCAAAAAACTACAAAAAAAGGACGTGAGCTTCGCCATATTTTTGTATGCTAGCCAGGTATAGCAGGCAGGTGCTGGAAGAGTTGGATACAGCGCCAGAAGATGGCGCTTCTATGAAAATGCCATTTTCTGAGGCGGCTGCAGACTGCAATTCGCAGCAGTGGGGCCCAGAAAGCTCAGGCCAACCTGTGCTGCGGATTCCAATCCCCAGCTGCCTAGTTGTACCTGGCTGGACACAAAAATGGGGCGAAGCCTACGTCATTTGTTTTCTAATTATTTCATGAAATTCATGAAATAATAAAAAAAGGGCTTCCCTTTATTTTTGGTTCCCAGCCGGGTACAAATAGGCAACTGGGGGTTGGGGGCAGCCGTACCTGCCTGCTGTACCTGGCTAGCATACAAAAATATGGCGAAGCCCACATAATTTTTTCAGGGGGCAAAAAACTTCTGCATACAGTCCTGGATGGAGTATGCTGAGCCTTGTAGTTCTGCAGCTGCAGTCTGTCTGTATGGAGAAGAGCAGACAGCAGCTGCAGAACTACAAGGCTCAGCATACTCCATCCAGGACTAGGTAGAAAGAGGTTTTTTGCCCAGCTCACCTGTGTGATGGAAGCCAGTAATCCTGGGCTGTGCACGGAGAAGAGGTTTGGAGAGCCAGTCCATGTGCATTGAAATTGGTTAAGGGATTTCACCAGCACAAAACTCCAGGCATTTTGTTCTTTAAAATAAAACTTCCTTTTTTTTCTTATCATTAAAAAGTCCATGCTATGGTGGTCAAGCCCATGTCAGAGAGGACGCGTTTCGAACATCCAGTTCTTATTCAGTCTCTAAACCATCTAGTCACAGAACTGTTTAAAAAGGGCTGAACCCAAACATGTGATCAAATGCAAGGAGAGAGCAAGACAATTACAAAAACATTAACCCCTTGAGTTATATCACTCCATATAATGCTTATAACACTTATATATATACAAAGTATTTTTTTAGCCCGATTAATATGCAAACATCAATTCATTTCTTTTATTTAAACCTTTCGGAAATCTTGTGCCCATTAAAAACATCCATTTTATTTCTCTCTGAAAGAGGATATCTTTCAAATTTCCACCCCTTCTAGGTAGTTGAATTTTTTCAATGGCATTGACTTTCATGCCTGTTAAATTACCTGCATGTGCGTCGCGAAAATGTTGAGACGCTCCTGATAATTTTCTGGTGGTGGCATTATTAACATCATAAATGTGTTCAGATATCCTCTTTCTGAGAGAACGACAAGTGCTGCCTATATATTGTAACTGGCAAATAGTACACGATATTAGATAAACCACATGGTCTGAACTGCAGTTTATGAGTGACATTATTTTATACGTTTTTTTATCTGTAAATGAAGAAAATTCCTTCACATTTGACATATAACCGCATAGTCCACACGATCTGTGGCCACATTTGAAAGAGCCTGTGCTGGGTAACCAATTGCCAGTGTTTTTTTCTTTTTTAGTGGAACCGCACCTATTCATATGATCACTAGGTGATAACATGGATCCCAATGTAGTGTTCCTTTTTGAAACAAATTTAACTCCATTTTTTAAGATTTTGTGTAATGTGTCATCTGTAGATAAAATGGGTAAATATTTTTTAATAATTTTGATTACATCATAATAATTTTTACTGTACTGTATGTTGTTGAAAAAACAACTGACAATTCTTTCTGGGGATTATCTCTGGTTTTATTCATGTCCAAATATTGTGACCTACTCACTTTGATTGCCTTGGTTTTGGCTTTCTGGAGATTTGTCATTTTATACCCTCTTGCCAAAAACCTTTTTTCAATAGTGCTGCATTCTACCTCAAAACCATTTTGGGTATTGCAACACCTCCTAGCACGAGAAAAAAGGATTGCACTGATTAAAAATATATTGTTCTTCCCACCAAAACATAAATATGCCTGCTAGAGAGGGGGAAAACCGTGCGCCCATTGAACATCCCTGTAACTGAATATATCCTTTATTTAAAAAGGTAAAATAGTTGTTTTTGAGTAAAAACTCAGTTACGTCAATCAAATAGTCCTGTAATTCAAGTGAGTAGTCAGAATATTTTTTGAGCAAATCTTTCAACGCTAAAATGGCAAGAGAATGTGGAATGGATGTATACAATGATTGCACATCACAAGTTAACCAACTAAAATTATCCTGCCATTTCATCTGAGAAATAATATTCAACACATGTTTGCTATCTAGTACATAGCCAGGAGACATTTTAGGAAGAAATTGAAGGTGGTTATCCAACCACTCTGCTAGATGTTCAGTATAAGAATCTATACCTGAGACAATCGGTCTCATTTTTGGGGGAAATTGGTTTTGGGATCCATGTTATCACCTAGTGATCATATGAATAGGTGCGGTTCCACTAAAAAAGAAAAAAACACTGGCAATTGGTTACCCAGCACAGGCTCTTTCAAATGTGGCCACAGATCGTGTGGACTATGCGGTTATATGTCAAATGTGAAGGAATTTTCTTCATTTACAGATAAAAAAACGTATAAAATAATGTCACTCATAAACTGCAGTTCAGACCATGTGGTTTATTTAATATCGTGTACTATTTGCCAGTTACAATATATAGGCAGCACTTGTCGTTCTCTCAGAAAGAGGATATCTGAACACATTTATGATGTTAATAATGCCACCACCAGAAAATTATCAGGAGCGTCTCAACATTTTCGCGACGCACATGCAGGTAATTTAACAGGCATGAAAGTCAATGCCATTGAAAAAATTCAACTACCTAGAAGGGGTGGAAATTTGAAAGATATCCTCTTTCAGAGAGAAATAAAATGGATGTTTTTAATGGGCACAAGATTTCCGAAAGGTTTAAATAAAAGAAATGAATTGATGTTTGCATATTAATCGGGCTAAAAAAATACTTTGTATATATATAAGTGTTATAAGCATTATATGGAGTGATATAACTCAAGGGGTTAATGTTTTTGTAATTGTCTTGCTCTCTCCTTGCATTTGATCACATGTTTGGGTTCAGCCCTTTTTAAACAGTTCTGTGACTAGATGGTTTAGAGACTGAATAAGAACTGGATGTTCGAAACGCGTCCTCTCTGACATGGGCTTGACCACCATAGCATGGACTTTTTAATGATAAGAAAATAAAGGAAGTTTTATTTTAAAGAACAAAATGCCTGGAGTTTTGTGCTGGTGAAATCCCTTAACCAATTCCATCCAGGACTGTATGCAGAATTTTTTTGCCCACCAAAAAAATGACGTGGGCTTCGCCATATTTTTGTATTCTAGCCAGGTACAGCTGGCAGCCACGGGCTGCCTCCAACCCCCAGTTGCCTATTTGTACCCGGCTGGGAACCAAAAATATAGGGAAGCCCGTTTTTTTTAATTATTTCACTTATTTCATGAAATAATTAAAAAACAAAAGACGTGGGCTTCGCCCTATTTTTGTGTCCAGCAGGGTACAACTAGGCAGCTGGGGATTGGAATCCGCAGCACAGGTTAGCCCGAGGTTTGTGGGCGCCTCTGCTGCGGATTTCAGTCCGCAGCCGTCCCAGAAAATGGCGCTCTCATAGAAGCGCCATCATCTGGCGCTGTATCCAACTCTTCCAACAGCCCTGGAGCCGGGTGGCTTGTTGGGTAATCATGAGTTAATACTGGCTTTGTTTTACCAGCCAGTATTAAGCCAGAGATTCTTAATGTCAGGCACGTTTGACCCGGCCATTAAGAATCTCCAATAAAGGGTTAAAAAAAGACACCACACAGAGAAAAAATACTTTAATAGAAATAAATACACAGACACATTAGAGACTCCATCTTTATTACCCCCTGTCAGCCCTCCACGATCCTGCTCTTCTGTCTTCTTTCTTTCTAGTGTAGTAGTAGTGACGATTGTAGTGAGGATGAGATTCACCAGCTCATCACTTGGGGCTGGGGAACCTCCATCCTCACTACAATCATCACTAGTGTAGTAGTAGTGACGATTGTAGTGAGGAAGGATGAGGTTCACCAGCTCATCACTTGGGGCTGGGGAACCTCCATCCTCACTACAATCATCACTACAATCGGGAAGCAGCGTGCAGCCTTCACTCCGTGAGTGATCAGTGCTGGCTGCTAGCGGTAACGCTGACAGACGCGTTACCATAGCAACGGTGCTCTCGGAGCCGCGGTTAGCGGTGACGTCACCGCTAACTGCGTTGCTATGGCAACGGCAATCTCCGTTAATGACCGGCTGTGTCAGCCGGTCCCTAACGGAACGGGGAGTCGACCGTGTGCTAGAGCATGTCGCCGGTACACGGCGATACACATATGTGCAACGTGTACCGGAGAGATGCACTCGCAGGTCCTACATGACGTGTCATAGTCATGTGACCAGTCTGTAGCCAATGAGATAATAGCCACGTGACTGGTCACATGGCTATTTTGACATCACGATAGGTCCTGCATCTCTGCTGGCAGTGCAGGTCACCGGGAGGATTCAGCGATCATCGGATGGAATAGCGGCAGGAGACAGAGTGCAGAAGGGATCGCGAGGACCGGTAAGTGTTATGGCAATGTTTATTAACTCTTTGTGTACATTTATAATGCATTTTTATGTGTTTGTGATTGCCTCCCATTCTAGCCTATACGTTCGAGTTCGGTTCGTCGAACGTTCGACGAACCGAACTCGAACGGGACCCCCGTTCGGCGAACCGGCCTCGAGCCGAACCGGGACCAGTTCGCTCATCTCTACTGACCACAAGAGGGAGCCCCAAACTGGAAAATGTATTCACAACACAAGCCTGTCTGTGTAACTCACCAGATGCACCAAAGGAGGCTTAATGTGGAGTGTCAGATTCTGCAGTGTGAACAGCATCAGATGCTGCTATGACACTCGGCGAGTTAAGAGCCAAACACCATGTGACAGCTCTTTTCAGTTCAGTGTCTGAAATCTTGTAAAGAGCACCTGGTCATTACCGGTTTATGGTGAAATAGTGTTGTTTCCACTTCTGGCTTATGGCCCCAACAGTGCTCATTGGAACCTTCAGTAGTTTGGAAATTCTTCTCTAACCAATGCCATCAGTATTCTTTGCAACAATAAGGTTGAAAAGGTCTTAGGCAAAACTAGTGAGCTGTCTCATCATGAGACATTTCTTGTGTGGCATTTTAATAATGAGACATCTTTTTATAGGCCATCAGTTGAACCAGCTGTAATTTTTTTTCAGTAAGTGGTAGGATTGCTTTCTAATTACTGATAAATTTCAGCTGCTGTCATGACTTCTCATGACTTTTCTTTCTTCATGTGTTCAATACTTTTCACCATTGTCAGACTTCTGGGATTTCCAGTTCTCTTTTGAAAGAGCTTGCCCTCTGTTAACATGGAGTTTGCTGTTCTGTTGCCCTACTTCCTGTCCACCTGTTTAAAAGGCCGCCCCTAAGCTTAGTCCAGTGCCTGAGTATACTGCTTGCTGTGTACTCCTGCTTTGCTGCTCTTGGTTCCTGATTGACATTTTGGATCCTCCTGAAAAACAACCGACACCGACTCTGGACTTCACCCGGTCTCATCAAGCTGTGCCCGGACTCCGTCTGCCGTCTTTGGTCAGCACTTCTGCCCGGTTCCTTCTGGTTCGTAACCACTCTGGACTCTCATCCCGTGCGGACATTTTTGGACTATACCTATTTGCCCTTTGTGTCCCGGCTGCTGCGCATTTAGGCCTTCTGGGGTGATTGCCAGACAGTCCCTGTATAGGGTTTCGCTCTTGGTGGTCTCCCTGGGGGAGTCCGGTGCGTGGCCCCGGGAATTCCCTTCGCTCCGATCCTGGAAGGTATTTCCTGTGTTTATTGTTCTACTGTGTTTTGTTCCGTTTATGTACCTATCGTTGGTTACATATTATAAACATCTCTGCACCAAGAACTCGTCTCTGGTTGTCATTGCCCTAACGCTATCGAAATCCTCAGTACATACAATAGTATTACATTATACTCAGGCCATAAAAGGATTTCGCTGGGGCAATGACTGAGACACGAGTAGATCAGCTTTTTTCCATGATTAACTCATTGCAGCAGGAGATGGAGGCAGTGCAAACTAAGCTTAGAGATGTGGAGGCACAGCTGGGCCATGATCACCAGGTACTGGGTCCGGCTATTCAGGATTTGCGAACCAGAGTGGAGGCTCAGGAGGCCGTCCCCACTACGTCCGCATCAGCTGCCGGTATGCCTAGGTTACCCCCATTTCGTTTCAGTGGTGATCGTAGTCAGTTTCGTGGATTTGTTAACCAGTGTATACTGTTTTTTGATGTACATGATGATTATTACCGTTCTGACCGGTCAAAAGTGTTATGTATAATCATGTTGTTAACCTCACGAGCACTGGCTTGGGCTAATCCTATGATAGAGAATCGGGATATCCGTTTAAATCACCTGGATGCGGTATTTCCCTTGACTGTCATGTCAACATCACCTAAGGACTCAGAAGGGAAATACACCCATTGCTCGCTTCCCATTCAGATACAGTGGGAGGGACAGTTAATACCTACATCTGCTATGATAGACTCTGGGGCAGGGGGAAATTTCATGGACTCTTCTTTTGCCAGGAAACACGGTACCCGGACTCAACAAAGATCCTCACCGGTTACCATGGAGACGGTAGACGGATCTCCGTTAGTTTCTGGACCAGTTGATCGGGAAACAGTACCCCTAGAATGTGTGATGAAGCCAGGTCAGCAGGAGACCCTTGTTTTCATGTTGATTTCTTCTCCCCATTTTCCGATTATTTTAGGAATTCCGTGGCTACGGTCTACAAATCCAGTCATCGATTGGGAGACTAAGGAAATATCCTTCCCACCGGAGAGTGGTCCGACCATTAGTCCAACTGTACCGGTTCCAGTAACACCGAATGCGGAGGGCACTGTACAGGTACCTGTTCTACCCCCGGTTTATCATGACTTCGCTGATATATGCGACAAAAGAAAAGCAGATCGGCTTCCCCCGCATAGACCGTATGATTGTCCCATAGACTTACTCCCAGGGGCGGAGATCCCGTTTGGTCATGTCTACCCGTTGGCGGCACCTGAGTTAGAAGCACTAAAGGATTACATCGATGAAAGTCTAGCCAAGGGATTTATTCGCCCTTCTACCTCACCAGCAGGGGCACCCATCTTTTTCGTGAAAAAGAAAGAGGGGACTCTGAGACCTTGTATTGACTACCGGGAACTAAATAAGATAACCATCCGGAACCGGTATCCGTTACCGTTGATTCCTGAGCTATTGGAGAGAGTCCAACAGGCAAAGATATTCACTAAATTGGATCTCCGTGGGGCATATAATCTACTCCGCATACGTCCCGGAGACGAGTGGAAGACAGCGTTCAGATGCCGGTATGGACATTATGAGTATCTAGTGATGCCTTTTGGACTTTGTAACGCTCCTGCGGCTTTCCAACACCTAGTCAACGATATTTTTAGGGATATAATGGACCAATTCATGGTGATTTACCTGGATGATATCTTGATCTTTTCTGATTCCCTACAGGAACACCAGGAGCACGTCAAGACAGTACTTACCCGTCTGAGGGATAACCACCTGTATATTAAACTGGAGAAGTGCGAATTCCATTGCTCACAAATACAATTTTTAGGATATGTCATCTCTCCTCAGGGACTGAATATGGAGTCTGGCAAGATACAAGCAATTCTAGACTGGCCGGAACCGGGAAACATCAAGGAGGTACAACGCTTTGTCGGTTTTGCCAACTTTTACAGACGCTTTATCCGTAACTTTTCAGAGATCGTCCGTCCTATCACTCTGTTAACCAAGAAAGGACAGAAGTTTGTGTGGTCCGCCCAGGCCCAGGAAGCTTTCAATCGTCTTAAGGTTTGTTTTACCTCAGCGCCAATACTAATACACCCGAATCCCGCTCTCCCCTTTATTGTGGAAGTCGACGCTTCCGATTATGCATTAGGGGCTATCCTTTCCCAAAGGACTGGGGACAAGAGTCTCTTGCATCCGTGTGCTTTCTTTTCTCGCCGGTTGTCCCCTGCAGAAAAGAACTATGACATTGCGGACAAGGAATTGTTGGCGATTATTTCAGCTTTTAAGGAATGGAGACACCACTTACAGGGAGCTGCGCAGCAAGTGATAGTACTCACAGATCATCGTAACCTGGAATTTCTTAAGTCTGCCAGGTGCCTGTCTCCACGGCAAGCCCGTTGGAGCTTATTCCTTAACCAGTTCAATTTTATCGTTACATACCGTCCAGGTTCACGTAATGGGAAAGCCGATGCCTTGTCCCGAATCCACGCCGTGGACTCCGTGCCTGGAACCCCGTCTCAGACCGTGTTATCAGATGCCAATTTCGTTGGAGTAATCCAGGACCAGGACTTGTGGAAGGACATCAAGCTGGCCTATGATGGTGACGTATTTCTTGCTGCCCCCCCGAATGATGTGACTCTTGTTCTTCGGAATGGTGTGTGGTTGAGAGAGCGACGCATTTATGTCCCGGAGGCCGTAAGACTTCGGGTTCTCAAGTTGGTCCATGACTCCGTGTTGGCTGGTCATAGGGGGGTACAGAAGACGCAGGAATTTCTGAGTCGTTTTTTCTGGTGGCCTACCTGTTTAAAGGATGTAAAAGACTATGTCCACTCATGTGTGGTTTGTGCCCGGTGCAAGGTCCCTCGTGTGGCTCCTACGGGACTCCTTCAACCGTTACCCGTTCCATCTCGCCCTTGGGGATCCATCTCAATGGATTTTATTGTGGAGTTGCCAGTCTCAGGCGGTCACAATACCATTTTAGTGGTGGTGGATCGGTTGACAAAAGCTGCTCACTTTATTCCGTGTACCGGTCTTCCCTCAGCCGCAGAGACAGTGGATTTGGTTATCCAGAATATATTCCGATTGCATGGGGTACCAGATGAGATCATCTCTGACCGGGGCGTGCAGTTCACGTCTAAGTTCTGGAAGGGGTTTTGTTCGGCACTCCAGATTGATGTCTGTTTGTCTTCTGCATACCATCCTCAGACAAATGGGCAAACCGAACGGACTAATCAAACCCTGGAACAGTACCTCCGATGTTATGTCAGCCATCTGCAGGACGATTGGTTGAAGATGCTTCCTTTGGCGGAGTTCTCGTATAACAACACTCAGAGCAGCTCCACTAAGGTAACGCCCTTTTTCGCTAACTTGGGTTACCATCCGAATGTTTTGCCTAGGTCACCGGTTGCGGTTTCGGTGCCAGCGGTGGAGGACAGATTGACGGAGCTATGACAGAATCTGGAGGTTTTAAAGGACACTGTGGCTTCGGCTCAGGAGCGTTACAAGAAGTCGGCAGAAACTCACCGGAAACAGGCACCCATGTATAAGGTAGGGGACTCGGTGTGGTTATCCACCAAAAACCTGAGATTGGGTGTTCCTTCGCAGAAGCTGGGACAGAAATTCATCGGTCCGTTTAAGATCACCAGGATCGTGAGCCCTGTGGCCTGTCGGCTGAGGTTGCCGCACCATTTAAAGGTCCACCCGGTCTTTTATGTTTCTCTACTCAAACCCGTTTCCCCTAATACGTTTCATGGTCGTATCGTGCCTCCTCCTCCGCCTGTGATGGTTGACGGCGAGGAGCAGTTCGTGGTTGAGGACATTATTGACTCCCGGCTCCATCGGCTTCAGTATCTGGTACGTTGGCAGGGGTACTCCCCCGAGGACGATTCCTGGGAACCTGTGGGTAACATTCGGGCGACCCGGAAGGTTGCTCAGTTTCATCGGCAGTACCCGGACAAGCCAGGCCCTGATCCGTCCTGAGGCCGTTTCTGGGGGGGGGGGAGGAGTACTGTCAGACTTCCGGGATTTCCAGTTCTCTTTTGAAAGAGCTTGCCCTCTGTTAACATGGAGTTTGCTGTTCTGTTGCCCTACTTCCTGTCCACCTGTTTAAAAGGCCGCCCCTAAGCTTAGTCCAGTGCCTGAGTATACTGCTTGCTGTGTACTCCTGCTTTGCTGCTCTTGGTTCCTGATTGACATTTTGGATCCTCCTGAAAAACAACCGACACCGACTCTGGACTTCACCCGGTCTCATCAAGCTGTGCCCGGACTCCGTCTGCCGTCTTTGGTCAGCACTTCTGCCCGGTTCCTTCTGGTTCGTAACCACTCTGGACTCTCATCCCGTGCGGACATTTTTGGACTATACCTATTTGCCCTTTGTGTCCCGGCTGCTGCGCATTTAGGCCTTCTGGGGTGATTGCCAGACAGTCCCTGTATAGGGGTTCGCTCTTGGTGGTCTCCCTGGGGGAGTCCGGTGCGTGGCCCCGGGAATTCCCTTCGCTCCGATCCTGGAAGGTATTTCCTGTGTTTATTGTTCTACTGTGTTTTGTTCCGTTTATGTACCTATCGTTGGTTACATATTATAAGCATCTCTGCACCAAGAACTCGTCTCTGGTTGTCATTGCCCTAACGCTATCGAAATCCTCAGTACATACAATAGTATTACAACCATGTCATTTCTCAGTATTACACATAACTTATAGTTTGATTTCTTTGTCTGTGTGGATTGGATGGATTGCTACAGACATCTTGTATGAAATTAATTTCAACAGCACCTATTGTAATATATTTACTTAGAAAATTGATGATGTATTCAATACTTATCTCACCAGCTGTATATACTACTATATTTCAGTACTATATGGTAAATCTGTAAGGTTAATGTTACTGGAGTCTTTCATAGCTGCTTATTCTTACTATCTAACTTCTTTCTAATATCTCAATTTGTTGTACAATGTAGACGATCTATAACCTTCTGACAAGTAGATCTGCATATGGCTGTATTTCTGTCAAATTGCATTGATTCTGAAACTCAGCAGAAAGAACTTGATGAAGCTCTATACTGTGACACTTTAATTTCTGTACCAATTCCAATCCTATTAACTCTTCATTCCAGTGGACTGCTAAATTATATAAATGTCAAAGAAGAACATGGTCGGAACTCTCAAGACTCCATAATTATTCTATGAATTTAATCTCCTGTGAGGTCTAAGGATTTGTCTCAATCCCTTTGAAGAGATTTTCTTGGAAACTTTGTGGACAAATGGCAATCAATCCCAAAGACCTGTTTATCAGATCAAATGTCCCTATTAAGCTCTTGCTGACAAACGTGTTGTGGACATAATTACTATATTCTGTATAACTATATTAACCTGTTCCTAAACACCCACCCTTTAAAGTTAAACTTCACCTTTAAACAGCACGTCTTTTAAGGTTGTGATGATTAATTCCTTATAAAATTTTAAAGAAAAATAAGGTAACAGCCCCATTGGATGGGTGGGGGTCTGTTTTAAACCAATTAATCAACCCAAATAAATAGGGATGAAGATTAAAAGAAAAATTTCTGGGTGTGATTTCTTGTTAGGGCATAACGGAGATACATCCGGACAGTATTTTAGATATACAGGCAGTGATATTTAGGAATATATACTGTATATTTTATAAAAGTCATAAAACAAAAAAGAATATTTATATAATATGGTATAACCTCTGCAGGATAAATTTAAAACATAACTTAAAACACAATTTTATTTTTTCTTCATTGCCTTTTAACCCCTTCACCACCCATTGATTTTTGTTTTGTTTTTCCTCCCCTTTTACCAAAAGCCATAACTTTTATTATTTCTCCTTCAGTGAAGCCATATGGGTACAGTTCCACTTGCGTATAGCTTCCGATGTGAGAGCATCAGAAGCGATATGCCAATGACCCTCTGCTGCGTTTGTCAGCCGAGGGTCATGGGATCTTGCGATCGGGTCACAGTTGCGGAGAAGAGGGAGGGAGCACTTTCTCCAAATCTCCTACGCTGCCTGTCTCTGCGTATATCGCACTGTACTTGGATTACATGCGAGTGCAGTGCGATGTTTCACACACTCCCATAGACTTGCATGGGGGTGCGAGAGCCGAGACTCACTGTCAAACACAGCAAGTTGTGATCCATTCCGTATGTCGCTATGGCATGAGAAATCAAATGCCGATGGACTCTGCCCCATAGTTTTGCACTGGTGTGAGTGCAATCTGATGTTTTATCGAATTGCACTTGCCCGTGCAAAACACAAGTGGAACCGAATCCTATGAAGTATTGTTTTTTGCGGGATGAGTTGTATTTTTGAATGACAGCATTTTTTCTGCCACATATTGGATTGGAAAATGGGAAAAAAAATTCCAAGTGCTGTAAAATTACAAAAAATTGGGGAATTGCGCAATTATTTTCTGGGTTTTTTATTTACATTGTTCGCTATAAGGTAAAACTGACCCGGCATTATGATTCCCCAGATCAGTACAAGCTCATAGATACCAAAGATGTACAGTTTTACTTTTATCGAAGTGGTGAGAAAAAAATCAGAAATTTGTAAAAAGGAAAAAAAAAAAGAATTGCAGTTTTATCTCCATTTTCCGAGACCTATGGTGTTCTAAGTTTTTAAATCTTAAGCTTATTTTTTGTGTCTTGAGATTACGCTTTAAATTATAACATTTTTGGTATAGATAGCAAACCAGCTATGAGTATTACACAAATATTTCAATAATTATACAGAATATAGCACCAATAGAGGGAATAGATATGTATATTCAAACATAACTTTTAATACTACTAAAATCCACATACAGCATAAGTGCCTAAGTGATTAAGGTGCTACTAAATTAGTACAAAAGATGAATGCATAATTCCACTCATCTCCCGTCCAAATGAACACTGAAATACAATAAACTTAGATATCGCTCTTATTGATCAGGTCAGTCCACAAAAAAATAGGACAGAATGATGGAGTCCTATATCTAGGTAACAAATTTGGTATCACCAAACTAATATGCTGACATACATATGACACAGATGCCTTCAAGTAAGTACTAGTTCAGTTCCAGAACTGTACTCCGCTGTACAAAAAAACACTATTCAGGGGATACCATGGCCAATACAGGAGGTATAGTATTAACCCCTTAGTGACGGAGCTAATTTTCACCTTAATGACCAGACCAAATTTTGCAATTCTGACCAGTGTCACTTCATGAGGTTATAACTCTGGAACGCTTCAACGGATCCTGGTGATTCTGACATTGTTTTTTCGTCACATATTGGACTTCATGGTAGTACTAAATTTAGTCCAACATTTTTTGCGTTTATTTATGAAAAAAATTGAACTTTGGCAAAAATTTTGAAAATTTAGCAATTTTCAACTTTTGAATTTTTATACCGTTAAACCAGAGATTTCTGTGACACAAAATAGTTAATAAATAACATTTCCCACATGTCTACTTTACATAAGCACAATTTTGGAAACAAAATTTTTTTTTGTTAAGCAGTTAGAAGAGTTCAAAGTTTATCAGCAATTTCTCATTTTTACATCCAAATTTACAAAACCATTTTTTTAGGGACCACATCATATTTGAAGTGACTTCGATAGGCCTAGATGACAGAAAATACCCAAAAGTGACACCGTTCTAAAAACTGCACCCCCCCAAAGTACTCAAAACCACATTCAAGAAGTTTATTAACCCTTCAGGTGCTTCACATGAACAAAAGCAATGTGGAATGAAAAAAAGCAAAAATTAAATTTTACCTAAAAATGTTGCTCCAACCCAAATTTATTCACTTTTAGAAGAAATAACACAACAAAATGGACCACACCACTTGTTCCCCACTTTGTTATGAACGCACGGATACCCCACATGTGGTCAGAAACCTCTGTTTGGACAAATGGGAGGGCTCTGAACAGAAGGAGCAATATTTGAATTTTGGAAAGCAAATTTGGCTGAAATAGATTGCGGGCACCATGTTGCATTTACAGGTTCGCTAAGGTACCTAAACAGAAGAAACCCCACACAAGTGACGCCATTTTGGAAACTAGACCCCTCAAAGCTTCTATCTAGGGGTATAGTGAGCATTTTGGATCCACAGGTACTTCACAGATTTTGTTAACGTTACGTTGTCATATTGAAAATTTTAATAATTTTCTCAAAAATGTTGCTTTAGCATCAATTTTCTCACTTTTTCAAGAGGTAATCCCAAAAATTTGACCTCATGGTTTGTTACCCACTTTTTTATGAGCGCGGTGATACCTCACATGTGGTCTGAAACCTTTGTTTGGACAAATGGGAGGGCTTGGAACGGAAGGAACAATATTTGAATTTTGGAAAGGAAATTTGGCTGAAAAAGATTGCGGGCACCATGTCGCATTTGGAGGTCCCCTAAGGTACCTAAACAGCAGAAACCCCGCACAAGTGACCCCATTTTGGAAACTAGGCCCCTCAAGGAATTTATCTAGATGTTTGGTGAGTACCCTGAACCCCCAGGTGCTTCACAGATTTTTATAACGTTGAGCCATGAAAATAAAAAAATAAAATTTTACCACAAAATTGTTATTTCAACCAGGTAGCTTTTTTTTTCACAAGGGTAACAGGAAAAAAATCACCATGAAATTTATTGTGCAATTTCTCCTGAGTTTGGCAATACCTTATATGTGGTGGAAATCAACTGTTTGGGCACACGGCGGGGCTCGGAAGGGAAGGAGTGCCATTTGACTGCAAAATTGTCTGGAATCGATAGCGGACGCCATGTTGCATTAGGAGAGCCCCTGAGGTGCCTATACAGTGAAGCTCCTCAACATGTGGCTACATTTTGGAAAATAGACCCCACAAGGAATTTATCTAGATGTTTGGTGAGTACCCTGAACCCCCAGGTGCTTCACAGAAGTTTATAATGTTGAGCTGTGAAAATAAAAAAATTACATTTTTACCACAAAATTGTTACTTCAACCATGTAGCTTTTTTTTTACAAGTGTAAAAGGAAAAAATTCAGCATATGATTTATTGTGCAATTTCTCCTGAGTATGCTGATACCTTATGTGTGGTGGAAATCAACTGTTTGGGTGCACAGCAGGGCTCGGAAGGGAAGGAGCGCCATTTGACTGCACAATTGGCTGGAATCATTAGCGGAAGCTATGTTGCATTTGGAAAGTCCCTAAGGTGCCTAAACAGTGGAGGTCCCCAACAAGTGACCCCATTCTGGAAACAAGACACTTCAAGGCTTTTATCTAGGTGTATAGTGAGCAGTTTGAATCCAAGAGTACTTCACGGAATTTGATAAGCTTAGGTTGCCATATTGAAAATTTTCATTTTTTTCACAAAAATGTTGCTTTAGCATCAAATTTCTTACTTTTTCAAGAGGCAACAACAAACCATGGACCCAAGAGGTTGTTATCCAATGTCTTATGAGCACAGGGATACCCCACATGTGGCCAAAAACCTCTGTTTGGATAAATGGGAGGGCTTGGAATGGAAGGAGCACCATTTGAATTCTGGAAAAGTTGAAATAAATTGCGGGCACCATGTCACATTAGCAGGACCCCTTGGGTACCTATACAGCAGAAACCCCCCACAAGTGACCCCATTTTGCAAACTGGATTTTATTCAGGAGTATAGTAAGCATTTTGAATCTGCAGGTACTTCACAAAAATGTTGCTGTAGCAACAAATTTCTCACTTTTAGGCTATGTGGCCATGATCCAGCGACACGGCGTCTAGTACACAGTGTCAGCCTTCCTGCAGAGATATGAGTGTCGTCCATGGGAGAACGCAGCTGCCCATGCCCACGATTTGGGTTCAGGCTGCTGTGGACTTTAGCTCTATTCTACCTGCAGAGAACACTCTTGTCTCCGCAGCATAAACTGACATGCTGAGGCTCAGGAAGCTGCGCCACAGGTCAGTGTATGCTGCGGAGAAAAGAAGCACAGTGGGCATGGGATTTCTAAAAATCCTTCCACTGTGCGTCTACTGCACAATGCAGCGCTATGGATGCAGGGAAAACACTCTGCGCCCAAAATGCTGCAAATCCCGATTGTGGGCGCACAGCCTAAAATGCTACAATGAATGAATGGATAGATGTCAAACAAATATAATGTCCCATTCCCCTGCATATTCTAAGCTGGCGCCCTTTAGTGCCTTTCATGTGGCACTAAAGGGTGCCTAGCCTTGTATTTAGCCCCCATAAAAAAAATAATAATTAAAATAAACGACGTGGGGTCCCCCCTATTTTTGATAGCCAGCTATGGTAAAGCAGACAGCTGTAGCCGGCAAACCACAGCTGGCAGCTTCACCTTTGCTGGTGATCAATTTGGAGGGCTCCCCAGGCTTTTTTTTTAAAAAAAAACCAAACAAACAAACAAACAAACGTGGGGTCCCCCCCAAATTAGATCACCAGCCAAGGTGAAGCATACAGCTGGGGTCTGGTATTCTCAGGGTGGGAAGAGCCATGGTTATTGGACTCTTCCCAGCCTAAAAATAGCAGGCCGCAGCCGCCCCAGAAGTGGCGCATCCATTAGATGCGCCAATCCTGGCGCTTCGCCCCAGCTTATCCCGCGCCCTGGTGCGGTGGAAAACAGGGTAATATACGGGGTTGATACCAGCTGTAATGTCACCTGGCATCAAGCCCTGGGGTTATTATTATTAATATTATTATTATTATTTATTATTATAGCGCCATTTATTCCATGGCGCTTTACAAGTGAAAGGGTATACGTACAACAATCATTAACAGTACATAACAGACTGGTACAGGAGGAGAGAGGACCCTGCCCGCGAGGGCTCACAGTCTACAGGGAATGGGTGATGGTACGATAGGTGAGGAATAAACTAAATAACTAAACAGATACCCGACATCACTAACCCAGTCAGTAATAGAAAAAAATAAAGACAAAAAAAAAATGTATTTGAAAAAACACTCCCCAATACATTCCTCTTTCACCAATTTATTGAAAATAAACAAATTCCGGTCGCTGTAATCCATTTTGGAGGTCCCTCGACGACTCTGGACCTTCTAGAATATGGGGGGGCACGTTCAGGGAACGTATCCCGCATTTTCTGGAAGAGCAAGCTCTCCATGAGCAGTGTGGGTGCAGTAATCTGAGAATACTGCACTCACACTGCCCCGGTCCAACCTAGGACAGAGTGACCTGCAGTAACCTCATTCCAGAATATGAGGGGCCCGCTCACAGAACGTAGCCCCCATTTTCTAGAACAGCAGGCTCTCCATGTGAGGAGTGTGGCTGCAGATTACTGCAATCACTCTCCCCCGGTCCACAGTGCAGCAGCATGTGCAAGCAGCGTGGTCAGCATCCCTGCTTGCAAGGATCCAGCTGACAGCCGCTGTGTGCACATGCGCCGCCAGCTTTCCAGAGGGAGGCGGAGTGATTGCGGGGACGGAGCAGCAGCCAGGTAACGGAAGACCGGGGGCTGAGGGGGGGTGACAGCGGGAGACCTGGCCAGGACCCGGGGACAACTTTTCTGTCGCATGTGACATGTCACATGCGGCAGAAAGAGCAGAATGAATGTGGCCACGCGCCACGATCATTTCAGATCGGAGGGAAATGAATGCAGAGCCGGCGGCGGCAGTTTTCGGCGCGCGTCGGCGCCATTTTGGATGTTTCGGTGGGGGGGGAGGGTGTTGATTTCTCCGGTACCGGGGGCCTTGGGGCCACTAGAGGATTATATATCTTTATCATCTGACATGTTTGATCCTGTCAGATGAGAAAGAAATCAGTATTATTTGGCTTTTTTTTTTTTTTATGTGTACGTCGGTATACGGTGTATACCGGCGATCACATTATCGGGTTAAAAAAAAAACACCCCGATTCATAATCTTGGGGGTCTCAGCTACCTCCGGTAGCTGAAACCCCCAAGATTTTTCGTCACTGGGGGGCGCTACAAGCTTTTTTCGGCCTGACGTCTCAAGACGTTGGAACAGAATAAGTACCCTGTTTTTCCGACGTCTTGAGACGTTAGGCCGTCGCTATGGGGTTAAGCTAGACACAGTAATAAACTAGTGACAAGTTCTCAAATGTCAAAGTGGTGACACTTCAGACAACTATGTCACAATGGTGATATTGTAGTAGGAGAGAAAAGGCGCAATAGGGTCTTACCCGATTTACAGGGCAGAGGGAAAAAGGGTTAAAACACACTCACCTGGCTGGGTTGTGCCAGTCACAACCCCTTAGAGAACGTGGATGAGTGCTTTAGTGGTTCAGCAGCGGCCCCGTGTCTGAGCAAAGGATATCAAAGTGTAGACTGGAGGAAAAACGGGTTTAAAAACCGCGCTAGGAAACCACGAGCAAAGATGTAAATGAATATTTTTCTTTTATTTAGATAATTCCAAAGCGTTTCGGAGACCCATCTGTCTCCTTCCTCAGGGAAAAAGAATCTTTTTCCCTGAGGAAGGAGACAGATGGGTCTCCGAAACGCGTTGGAATTATCTAAATAAAAGAAAAATATTCATTTACATCCTTGCTCGTGGTTTCCTAGCGCGGTTTTTAAACCCGTTTTTCCTCCAGTCTACACTTTGATATACAATGGTGATATTAACAAATTACAAAAAGATCACAGTGGTGAAATTAAAAAAAAATATGAAATGGTCTCATCCATTAGTGGAGGTCTCATGTGGTAGGGTCACTCGCATGGTGTTTACAGCGTTGGTTCACTTCCAGTGTTGAGCGCTAACCCTGCAGTGCATATATACTGAACTCTGTGATGCCCTAGGCTCCTGCCCTAACAAGGGCAGTCCACAGCTTACACTCCAATATTAAAAAGCTTTATCCATTCTTATAAGCCAACCAACTTGTTTGTTCCGCCAAGATTTATCAGGGGAATCTGCTTATTCGGTAAAGGGCTAGAATTCAGGCTTCAGAACTTGCATTGAGACTCAGGTGTTAATTCATAGACTATCAGCCCTTAAATGAGCCTATATTTATACAAAACTCATGTAGCGCTACTTCCCACAAAAAGGTGGCATTTTAATCAATGTCCTACCTTATCAGGAGCAGAAGGGTAACTGCCCTGCCCCCTGGTGTGCATTAGTTCCCTTTTCCATTGTAGGTGGTGCATAATTCCTGCGGGCATACTGCTCCAATGGGGGCTGCCATGTAAATTCCAGAATGCCCCTTGCATTATGCATGCTTCCATGTATTCTTCACACAATTTCAGATAATCAGCGATACAGTCTCTTAAGTTCAGATCCCTACCCAACGGACTACATTCATCTTCCCTTTCTCTGGAGAATCTCCACGGGACACACTCACTATGGTGGGGATTGAAACCCAGGACCTCAGATGAATGGAGTCCTAGCTTCTCAGGCACTTCCTCTAGATGCCCTATCTTCTTAAGACAAGTGGAAGTAAGGGGGTCGCCATAGTCCAACCGAAGAGCTCTCCACTCACAGTCACTGCGGAAGGTTCCGTACACAAAGGTGGAATCCTGCCACTTCAGACTTGGTGCTTAACCCTGCCAGGAAGGGTCAGCAGCCTGGCTTCCAGTATGTCAACTAGCTCAGTCTTTAATTATGTGGCTATTGGTCCAACTCTAGACTGTGGTTTACTTATCTGAAATTCCAGTCTTTCGCAGGACCTCTTGCCACCTCACAGTTATTCAGTAAATGAAATCACTCATTATCTCCAGCCTTAGGGATAACTTAACCTGCATGCACCTCCAAACTAAACTTTGGTCAAACCCTATCTAACTCTAAGATGCAGCCGGTCCTGTTATCCTAGGGCCTGGTTCTTCCCCTTTTGGGCTAATTCCACATTTTAACTTTTCATTGCCTGCAGTCACTAAGCACAGGCCCCGTCCTAGCTTACACATGCATACCTATCACATACCTTTTTATCACTCTATATATATATGCACTAATATGCTTGTGTCTTTGTCGCAGGCGGGGGGTGCACTGCTCGACCGCGTTCGCGGCTCGGGCCCGGCTGCTGCTGCTGCTGCTCGGTGGCTCGAGCGGTGGGCCGGATCCGGGGACTCGAGCGGCGCTCCTCGCCCGTGAGTGAAAGGGGAATAGATTTTGGGGTTTGGAAAGTCAGTCCGTGACGCCACCCACGGTTGTGGTGAGGTTGGGACACCACCGCTGCTCTGGACGGGGATCCCGGGAGCGATGACAGGGAGCAGCCGAGATGTTTCTCTCCCCTCCGTGGGTAGGGGGGTTTTGGTGATCCCAGGGCCAACTGATGGTGACTGAAAGGTGGATGGCGGGGTTTGGTGAAGTGCAGGGTCGCGGGGGCAGCGCGGTGCAAGACGGCATGGTGGTACTCACTCAGCCAATAATGTACACGGAGTCTCTGGTAAAACAAACGGCTGGATGGACGGGTCCTGCAGGCGGCTACGGTGGTCACTCCCGGTAGGTTGGCGGTGACTGTCTCTCCTTGCACCTGGGATGTGTTTTCGGCCTCGATGGCTTCCCACCGGTAGCCCGCTCCCCAGTGGTGTGTTTGCCAGAGGAGCCCCTTTTTGCCCGCAGGCTCTGGCCCTGGGAACCCTAGCTGTGGCGGTAGCTGTATTTCCCTTCACGGTTGAGCGGTTGCCTTCAGTCGGGTCTTTGCTGCTGGGAAACTCCGGAGGTTCCCGTTGCTGACGGATTTGACCGGTTTAACGGCGACTCCAAGCCTGGTCGGGGTCCGTAGGCCCTGCCGAATGGTGCTGGCTTCTCTTCGCTCCCCGGTTCAGTACCGGCGGGCCACCGCCCGTCCCCGGTTCTTACGGTTATGCGTCAATCGGCCTCTCCTGCAGACAGTCACCACCGTCTGCCAACCTTGCTCTTGGGTGCCCGGGCCACGTACCCGGACATGGTCAGTCTGTTCCTCCTGGCTCCACCCCACCTGCTGTGGACATCGGCCCCTGGAAGAAGGCAACAAGGATTTGCGTGTGTGACTGATGTGCCTAACCGGGGTGTGAGGTGTGTTGTTGCAGTTCCTGTGATGTCCTGGCTTGTCCAGGGCGCCACATTCCCCCTTGGTTAAACGCAGACCGTCCGTGGGCTGCCCGTCCATCACCGGTTTTATTTTGTAACTGAAGAAAAAGGGGGGGAAACATATAAAACATTTAAACATAAGCATTACTTTATAAACCTTCCCTTACGGGAGGCACTTTCTTAAAACGTTGCTAACGGTAGTCAATTTTATTAACGGTAATGGCTTACGCTCTCCCCCTGCCCAAACAACCTGGCCCTGATGCTGCCCCTAAGAAGTGGGCAGCACCCCTTGCCCCAGTTGATCACCAGGCTGCCCGAGCGGGTACGGTCCCTTTCAGGGGACCCACGTCCATGGGGGACCCCTGACCCCCGGAGGATGGCCACCGGTCCAGGTGGTGACCGGGCCCCAGCCTACTCTGCTGCGGGCCCTTCCTCCAATCTGCCTCCCCGGAGTCGGTCACGGAATAAGACAAATATATTTACATGCCAGAAGTTTGTGGTTGCCCTGCAAGATCTCGGGCGTATCCGTAAGCAGTTTCTTACGCAAGCGGTGCAGAAAGTCCCTACGGGGACTAGTTGCCGGCAACGGCCGGTTCAATCAAGGTTGTAAATCAGATAAACTTTGGTTGATTACTTTTCTTATCATTCGGTCACTTAACTACGGTACTGGTGGTCCCAACGGGGACAACTTTGCACAGCGGAGGGACCGCTGACTTACTGCAGGTCCACCACAGCGGTCGGAGGAGGAGGCTGGGCCGGTGCTTGGGCCTCTTGACTGCCCCTCAGTTTGGCGTCCAGGGCAAACCAACCTCTCTCTCCGCAATATCGCGTGTACTGGACCAGATCCCCTGGGAGCAGGTTACGGCCTGGGTGGTCCTCCGGTAAGTGGGCATTAACGTCCCGGCGGGCCACAAAAACTTCGGCCTCCAGGCCCGGCTCGAAGATAAACCCGTATCCCCGACGGACATCAAATCTCCTCACTTGCCCCTCATGGATCGGGCCCCGTACTCGGAAGGTGGCTCTGCGGAGGCTCTCCTTTTCTCTGATGGTGCGGGCAATCAGCTCAGCCATCAGCCTTTCCCTCTCCACAATTTCCCGGCCCAGCGGGGTCGGTTCCCTGTCCCAGTAAGGGGCTACTGCTTGCCCCTGCGCGCGGGTCGGGCCCCACGAGACTTCCACCACGCTGCCCACCACTGGCACCCCTCTGTGGAAGATCCCGTGGTGTCATGGCCTGGGGTGCTGCCTCGCAGCAACGACCCGGCGCAGCCTCAGCCGAGGCGTGGGGGATGGGTATAGGGTTCCTCTCTCGCTTGACCTCCACCTCCTCCTGCACGAGACGGGCTGCCGGAGTCGGTACGGGACCAGGCACGGTCACTGCATGTGCCTCCAGTACATCTCCGCTGATGGGCTCGGTCCTTGGCAGCTTCCAGGGAAGCGGTTCAGGACAGTAACGGGCTTCAGCTGCAGGTCGGTCCGCTTGGGCGGACAAGCAGGGTACCGCAATGGCCGATGCCTTCGGACTACAGGGGCATGGGTCGCTTACCCGCCTCTCCATCTCTTCCTCCACTTCACGTCTCCGCACAGCCACCACCACGTCTGCCATGTTGGCCTCCCACTCCTCCAGGAGGAGCTGCACACGGACCTGCAGACGGCTGCTTAGCTGGACGGTCCGGACTTCCACCCATGCCGCGGTACCAGGCGCGGGCGCGGGGACGACGGTGTTGCCGGACGGACTATGCATCGTTGCAGCGGCCTCTTCCAGGAACCAAAGATGGCCGCAGAGTCCTGGCGTCCCTGCTTAAATAGCCGCGGTATACATGCGGCCGGACGCCATCCGTCCCCCCTTGGTTTCTTTCCGGCACCTCCTCTTCAGGGGCGGAGCTTCGGTTTTCGCGCCGCGCCTCCACTGCTCGGGAAGACGCTCGAGCAGGGAACTTTTCGCGCTCAAGATTGCGGCTTCTGAAAATTTTCGGCCAGACACCTCCGGCGGGACAGAAGGCGCACTTCTACCAGGCGGTAGAATGGTAAGAATCCTGTTCGTGACACCAAGTTGTCGCGGGTGGGGGGTGCGCTGCTCGACCGCGCTCACGGTTCGGGTCCGGCTGCTGCTGCTCGGTGGCTCGAGCGGTGGGCCGGATCCGGGGACTCGAGCGGCACTCCTCGCCCGTGAGTGAAAGGGGAATAGTTTTTGGGGTTTGGGAAGTCAGTCCGTGATGCCACCCACGGTTGTGGTGAGGTTGGGACACCACCGCTGCTCTGGACGGGGATCCTGGGAGCGATGACAGGGAGCAGCCGAGATGTTTCTCTCCCCTCCGTGGGTAGGGGGGTTTTGGTGGTCCCGGGGCCCGGTGATGGTGACTGAAAGGTGGATGGCGGGGTTTGGTGAGGTGCAGAGTCGCGGGGGCAGCGCGGTGCCAGACGGCACGGTGGTACTCACTCAGCCAATAACGTACACGGAGTCTCTGGTAAAACAAACGGCTGGATGGACGGGTCCCGCAGGCGGCTACGGTGGTCACTCCCGGTAGGTTGGCGGTGACTGTCTTTCCCTGCACCTGTGATGTGTTTTCGGCACCGCTGGCTTCCCACCGGTAGCCCGCTCCCCAGCGGTGTGTTTGCCAGAGGAGCCCCTTTTTGCCCGCAGGCTCTGGCCCTGGGAACTCTAGCTGTGGCGGTAGCTGTATTTCCCTTCATGGTTGAGCGGTTGCCTTCAGTCGGGTCTTTGCTGCTGGGAAACCCCGGAGGTTCCCGTCGCTGACGGATTTGACCGGTTTAACGGCGACTTCAAGCCTGGTCGGGGTCCGTAGGCCCTGCCGAATGGTGCTGGCTTCTCTTCGCTCCCCGGTTCGGTATCGGCGGGCCACCGCCCGTCCCCGGTCCTTATGGTTATGCGTCAATTGGCCTCTCCTGCAGACGGTCACCATCGTCTGCCAACTTTGCTCTTGGGTGCCCGGGCCACGTACCCGGACACGGTCAGTCTGCTCCACTACCACTTTTCTCTTCTCCTTTCACTTTCCCTAACTCAACTCCTGTCCTTTCCCGCCTCCAGGACTGTGAACTCCTCGGTGGGTGGGGCCAACCGCCTAGCTCCACCCCACCTGGTGTGGACATCAGCCCCTGGAGGGAGGCAACAAGGATTTGCGTGTGTGACTGATGTGCCTAACCAGGGAGTGAGGTGTGTTGTTGCAGTTCCTGTGACGTCCTGGCTTGTCCAGGGCGCCACATCTTCAGCGGCAGGAATCCCACCACCTCCTTACAACCTATGCACAGAGCATGCTCAGAATAGATTCCCATAAAAGTCAATGAGTCATTGCTAAAGAAAATAGTGAAATTCCAGAGTCCCAAGTGGTTGATTCCTTTTACAGAGATATATTATTGACAAGTATAAATATAGAAAGATATATTTTTTCCTGATACATCTCCATGCATCTGTTTCTTATCTTTATATGTCTACTTAAAATCAAATCGCTTTTAACACAGCAGGGCAAGAGCTAAGGAGAGAAAGCTGCCTCCATAAACGTGTACAGAAAATAGAATAAAAATATGTAATAAAAAAATAAAGACAAGAAAAAGAAAAAAAAATATTTTAATGTTACATAATATCCACATTGCACTGAAAAACAGCATAAAAACAGCAGTAATACTCTTTTATCCACATAGATTATGACAACATGGCACAGTACTACTGGGTGCATAGGAATCCTTGGTTAAACTGTTTAAAGATACATATAATCTGTTTGTATAGTTCATAAAATATTTAGTGTAGTAATCCTCTGATGGGAGCAGAAGCAGATTTCCATTTCTGTGACAGACAGGCTGATGAAAATTCCTGGAAATCATTACTTGTAAGGTTTTCAAATTTAGTGTTCAAAGACCTGGTTGAACACCGAACATCTGGAGTATGGTGGGATGAGTAAAAGGATGTTCAGATCTGCAGCCTTTTATCTCAATTGCCCTGAGCTATATATGTATTGGAGCTTTGTATTGTATTATCATATACTCAATACATACTATTTATACTGCATATACACGTAATTTGACAAGGGCCAAATAGTTCTAATTACATAACTGTATCAGACCAGGTCTTCTTCTGGGGTGTATCTAATATGCACTGAATACTACATACTAAATGTGTATTAAGTAAATATGAACAGTAAACCTGTGACAATGTCATGAGTATACACGTCTCAATGATATATATGGATGGCCAGGGGCATGTGCATTTAACACCTGGGGAAGAGATGGCACGAGGATACACTGAGGTAAGAAGACAAATCATTAGAATTAGAGTGTTGCTCTGGGCATTGTTCTGCTCGGAATTCTTGTGTCCTGGCATTCATGTGAATATTACTTTGACACAAACATTGTTACCTATCTAAATATTGTTGCAGACCAAATACCCCTCTATGTATCAGCAATATTGATGAGTGGATTGATCCACAGCAGATCGAGTTTGAGTCAAATTTCCTGAAATTTGTGGTTTTACGTGAATTCAAACAGTTGAGATTTGATTTATGGTTCACAAAAAACAATTTGCCCAGCACTATTTCCCAGACTAATGAAACAGTGAGCAGGTTAATATAATTTTACATTGCCTCCCCATTATGTCCTGCAGCTATAACATCTAGCAGATTATCAAACCTTTTACAGTGGTGGTCAGTACCTGGCCCATCACAAATCAGGAATTCCAAATGGAGCATAGTTTGTATGGCACTGTCATTTTCAATCTCCAACATGAACAAGTAAGTCTCTCTCTCCTGTAGTGTCCGCTGTGTCCTTTCTCACTATCTCCCTATCTTCTGTAGTGTTTAAGCTTTTACTTACCTTCTCCGGGTCCACAGGTGAGTCTCTGGTTCTACTCCTGGTGTCTGACATCGGCTGTGACGCTGATATCATGCCGATCAGTGTTCTCAGCTTCTCTGAAAGAGGCGTTCATTCAATACAGGCAGCGCCGCTGAGCTCGCTGATTGACTGCTGCACTGTCTGCGTGATGTCAGCACTACAGCTAATGCCAAACACTGGGAGCATCAGCGGAGACTCACCAATGAACGTGGGGAAAGTAAAGGGTGCTTTATATGCTGCAATATCGCTAGCGATAGCTAGCAATGTCGTGCGCGATAGCAACAGCCCCCGTCGCTCGTGCGACATTTGGTGCTCGCTACCATAGCAAACATTATCGCTATGGTAGCGTCACACACACATACCTTGACAGCGACGTCGCTGTGACCCCCAACAATCCCTCCTTCAAGGGGGAGGTGCGTTCGGCATCATAGCGACGTCACTGCAGCGTCACTAAGCGGCCACCCAATAGAAGTGGAGGGGCGGAGATGAGCGGGACGTAACATCCCGCCCACCTCCTTCCTTCCTCATTGCCGGTGGTCGCAGGTAAGGAGATGTTCGTCGTTCCTGCGGTGTCACACGTAGCGATGTGTGATGCCGCAGGAACGATGAACAACATCGTACCTGTGGCAGCAGCGATATTAAGGAAAGGAGCGACATGTCAACAATCATCGTTTTTTAACGATTTTGTGATCCTTGATCATTGCTCCTTGGTGTCACACGCTGCGATGTCGCTACCGGCGCCGGATGTGCGTCACTAACAACGTGACCCCGACGATATATCGGTAGCAATGTTGCAGCATATAAAGCACCCTTAAGTGTACAGCATGGCTTGTTGTGTTTAAGCAAACTGCAGCTGGGGCAGAACATTCTCTGAAATTGACAACCTTTTCAATGGTAGTTGGCTATTTCAACCGTATAATTCCCCCTTGACAGCACATAACATTTGCAGAACATGGCAGAGTTCAAGATGCTACCTTGGCTTTCAAATTATCCATCTGAAACTGATCATGCCTCTATGCGGTGTGCTAGGAAAAAAAAGTCAAATCCATGGAGACCCCAACTAGCAATTTATACAGGAGTTAAAGGATCTGCTGCTGATATCTTAATTCCAGATAAAATTGGATACTTTTACAGGATTTGTGGAGTTTATACTTTGAGTGAAATACACTCCTTCTATGCCATTGGAACTTCAAATTAGTAAGATTTGTTTTACGAGCGCTCGATAAAATCATTACAACACACACGCTTTGTCGTGTACTGAAAATTCCCAGTTCATTACATCATGTGACCAGTTTATATAGTATCTCAAACAAAGAAATAACTCCCCTGAACTATGCATCAATAAGAGCCTCCTTAGGGGTTTGTATAGAAATGTGAAACGTCCCCACCCATCAGTGTTAGCTGAGCCCTATGATATCATTCAGTTATAAAGCAAGTTTTTCTATAAGAACAAAATGGATTGTATTCGCTCACAATCCCCTTTTTGACCAATTATGGGTATATCAGGAGGTAAATAGGAGCGAGCTATCCGTGTTCTTTGGACTTTCCTACCTGCTTCACCTCAGTTCCCTACCTGAATAATTGTATCACAACACTAATGGATCTCTTCTTGTCTCATTTCCATATTCTATGACGAGGAGTTCTTTGACAGGATTTCCCTTACTCATGGACCTGATTACCTTTTTGTATAACGCAGAGTAGCATTTTTACAGCTACAAATACCAACAAACAAACAATATCAGTTATATACAGGTGTCATCCCTGAGAGTCGCCCACTTAAACCCTTAAACAAATTGGCTAGTACAGGACACAAAATGTTTCTCACATGAGTCTTTGTTTGCATCGTGTTCCTGTAACCATTGTTCCCTTATTTTGGCTATTTCCCGTATATCAGTCCCAATGTGAAGCTATCCCATAAGGTCCTATATGACATAGTCCAGCACTATGGTGTGTTGGGACACTCATTCTGCTGGTGCTGTGACTCTTTACAATGACTGCTGTGTATCCAGATGGGTTTTCCCTCAAGCTTCATCGAAGTTTCTGTGGTTAGGAGAAGCTGGATTGGTCATCTAATCTTGGCTCATGGCTCTTTCTCACTTGTCTTTTTAGGATCACCCAGTCTCCTGGGTTGTCACCATGTGCTACTGGCACTGATTTAGAATCTGGAATTGGAGAATACACCTGTTTATAACACTATCTAGTCAATATCCTGCTGTATCTGAAATATCTGTGGGAACTATAATCATGTTATAGGTGCTAAACCCAAAAAATATCTTATATAGAGACCTATTTATTAAGAAAACAAAGCATGTATTCGGTCCACGACTTGACAGTTTCCACTTTTACCTTCTGTATTTTTACCTTGACTGTCCCATTAAGCTTTTCCACCTTCCTATAAAATATGCACTTTTACCACTTCCTGAAAACCTATTTTTAAATACCACCTCCATTATGTGCTTTTCACCAATAACATAATTTTTTGTACTGGATATGCCTCAGATCAAACCTGGAAAGAAATTTACACAACACAACTGATTCATCGCGTGATGGATGCAACGCAAGGCCATCAGTCGCAACCCGTCGTTAATACAAGTCTATGTATATATATATATATATATGTATATATATATATATATATATATATATATATATATATACTAGAAGGTGGTCCGATTCTAATGCATGGGGTATTCTAGAATTTATTGTGTAGTTACTGTATGATTTTTGTTATATATATATATAGATGTTGTCAGCAGTTGCCAAGTATTTGTGTAGTGCGCTGTAGATGTTCTGGGTGTTGTCTGGGTGGGGGTGTGTGAGAGCAGTGTTGTTTGTGTGTTGCGTTGTTTGTAGAGCGCTGTGTGTCTGCAGCGTTGTGTGTGTGTGTGTGTGTGTGTGTGGTGCTGTGTGTTGCATTGTTTGTGTGTTGCGTTGTTTGTAGAGCGCTGTGTGTCTGCAGCGTTGTGTGTGTGTGTGTGTGTGTGTGTGGTGCTGTGTGTTGCATTGTTTGTGTGTTGCGTTGTTTGTAGAGCGCTGTGTGTCTGCAGCATTGTGTGTGTGTGTGTGGTGCTGTGTGTTGCGTTGTGTGTGTTGTGTTGTTTGTGGACCGCTGTCTGTCTGCAGCATTGTGTGTGTGTGTGGTGCTGTATGTGTTGCACGGTTTGTGTGGGTGTGTGTGTGTTTTTGGGGGAGGTATGTTTTGGGCAGTGTGTGTGTGTTGGAGGAGTAGTCCTGGAGGGAGAGGAGTATAATAGTAGGAATAGTCCTGGGGGACAGGAGGATAATAGGAGTAGTAGTCCTGGGGGGAGAGGAGTATAATAGTAGGAATAGTCCTGGGGGGAGAGGAGGATAATAGGAGGAGTAGTCCTGTGGGGAGAGCAGGATAATAGGAGGAGGAGTCCTGGGGGGAGAGGAGTATAATAGGAGGAGGAGTCCTGGGGGGAGAGGAGTATAATAGGAGGAGTAGTCCTGGGGGAGAGGAGTATAATAGGAGGAGTAGTCCTGGGGGAGAGGAGTATAATAGGAGGAGTAGTCCTGGGGAGAGAGGAAGATAATAGGAGGAGTAGTCCTGTGGGAGAGGAGTATAATAGGAGGAGTAGTCCTGGGGGAGAGCAGGATAATAGGAGGAGTAGTCCTGTGGGGAGAGCAGGATAATAGGAGGAGTAGTCCTGGGGGGAGAGGAGTATAATAGGAGGAGTAGTCCTGGGGGGAGAGGAGTATAATAGGAGGAGTAGTCCTGGGGGAGAGGAGTATAATAGGAGGAGTAGTCCTGGGGGGAGAGGAGGATAATAGGAGGAGTAGTCCTGGGGGTGAGGAGACTAATAGGAGGAGTATTCCTGGGGGGAGAGGAGTCTAATAGGAGGAGTAGTCCTGGGGGGAGAGGAGTCTAATAGGAGGAGTAGTCCTGGGGGGAGAGGAGGATAATAGGAGGAGTAGTCCTGGAGGTGAGGAGTATAATAGGAGGAGTAGTCCTGGGGGAGAGGAGTATAATTGGAGGAGTAGTCTTGGGGGGAGAGGAGTATAATAGGAGGAGGAGTCCTGGGGGGAGAGGAGTATAATAGGAGGAGGAGTCCTGGGGGGAGAGGAGTATAATAGGAGGAGTAGTCCTGGGGGAGAGGAGTATAATAGGAGGAGTAGTCCTGGGGGAGAGGAGTATAATAGGAGGAGTAGTCCTGGGGAGAGAGGAAGATAATAGGAGGAGTAGTCCTGTGGGAGAGGAGTATAATAGGAGGAGTAGTCCTGGGGGAGAGCAGGATAATAGGAGGAGTAGTCCTGTGGGGAGAGCAGGATAATAGGAGGAGTAGTCCTGGGGGGAGAGGAGTATAATAGGAGGAGGAGTCCTGGGGGGAGAGGAGTATAATAGGAGGAGTAGTCCTGGGGGAGAGGAGTATAATAGGAGGAGTAGTCCTGGGGGAGAGGAGTATAATAGGAGGAGTAGTCCTGGGGGGAGAGGAGGATAATAGGAGGAGTAGTCCTGGGGGTGAGGAGACTAATAGGAGGAGTATTCCTGGGGGGAGAGGAGTCTAATAGGAGGAGTAGTCCTGGGGGGAGAGGAGTCTAATAGGAGGAGTAGTCCTGGGGGGAGAGGAGGATAATAGGAGGAGTAGTCCTGGAGGTGAGGAGTATAATAGGAGGAGTAGTCCTGGGGGAGAGGAGTATAATTGGAGGAGTAGTCTTGGGGGGAGAGGAGTATAATAGGAGGAGTAGTCCTGGAGGTGAGGAGTATAATAGGAGGAGTAGTCCTGGGGGGAGAGGAGGATAATAGGAGGAGTAGTCCTGGGGGTGAGGAGTCTAATAGGAGAAGTAGTCCTGGGGGGAGATGAGTCTAATAGGAGGAGTATTCCTGGGGGGAGAGGAGGATAATAGGAGGAGTAGTCCTGGGGGTGAGGAGTCTAATAGCAGGAGTATTCCTGGGGGGAGAGGAGTCTAATAGGAGGAGTATTCCGGGGGGGAGAAGAATAATAGGAGGAGTAGTCCTGGGGGAGAGCAGGATAATAAGAGGAGTAGTCCTGTGGGAAGAGCAGGATAATAGGAGGAGTAGTCCTGGGGAGAAAGAAGGATAATAGGAGGAGTTGTCCTGTGGTGAGAGGAGTATAATAGAAGTAGTCCTGGGGGGAGAGGAGTATAATAGGAGGAGGAGTCCTGGGGGGAGAGGAGTATAATAGGAGGAGTTGTCCTGGGGGGAGAGCAGGATAATAGGAGGAGTAGTCCTGGGGTGAGGAGTCTAATAGGAGGAGTAGTCCTGGGGGGAGAGGAGTCTAATAGGAGTGGAGTCTAATAGGAGGAGTATTCCTGGGGGGAGAGGAGGATAATAGGAGTAGTCGTACTGGGGGTGAGGAGTCTAATAGGAAGAGCAGTCCTGGGGGGAGAGGAGGATAATAGGAGGAGTAGTCCTGGGGAAAGAGGAGGATAATAGGAGGAGTAGTCCTGTGGGGAGAGCAGGATAATAGGAGGAGTAGTCCTGGGGAGAAAGGAGGATAACAGGAGGAGTAGTCCTGGAGGTGAGAGGAGTATAATAGAAGTAGTCCTGGGGGGAGAGGAGTATAATATGAGGAGTAGTCCTGGGGGGAGAGCAGGATAATAGGAGGAGTAGTCCTGGGGGGAGAGGAGTATAATAGGAGGAGTAGTCCTGGGGGGAGAGGAGTATAATAGGAGGAGTAGTCCTGGGGGGAGAGGAGTATAATAGGTGGAGTAGTCCTGGGGGGAGAGGAGTATAATAGGAGGAGTAGTCCTGGGGGGAGAGGAGTATAATAGGTGGAGTAGTCCTGGGGGGAGAGGAGTATAATAGGTGGAGTAGTCCTGGGGGGAGAGGAGGATAACAGGAGGAGTAGTCCTGGAGGTGAGAGGAGTATAATAGAAGTAGTCCTGGGGGGAGAGGAGTATAATATGAGGAGTAGTCCTGGGGGGAGAGCAGGATAATAGGAGGAGTAGTCCTGGGGGGAGAGGAGTATAATAGGAGGAGTAGTCCTGGGGGGAGAGGAGTATAATAGGTGGAGTAGTCCTGGGGGTTGAGGAGGATAATAGGAGGAGTAGTCCTGGGGGTGAGGAGTCTATTTTTGTTAACTGCAAAGATAGAAAAATGGTAAAACCTGGAAAAACATCACAAACATTTTATAACGGTACGGCTTCCGCTCTTCTCCCACCCAAACAACCTGGCCCTGATGCTGCCCCTAAGAAGTGGGCAGCACCCCTTGACCCCAGTCCAGAACCAAGTTGCCCGAGCGGGTACTGTCTCTTTCAGGGGACCCTCATCCATGGGGACCCCTGAACCCCTGGAGGATCGCCACCGGTTACGGTAGTGGCGGGCCTGGGCCATCCGTTTCCTCCAGGCCCAGCCTCCCAAATCAGCCTCTCCGGAGGCGGTAACGGTTTCAAGCCAACATTTATTTACATCCCACTAAGTTTGTGGTTGCCCTGCCAGTTCTTGGGCTTGTCCGTCAGAAGTCCCTTACGCAACGGTTGCAGAAAGTCCCTACGGGGACAACAGTGCTTCGTAGACAACGGGCTACCACAAACAAAACTGTAGGGTCCTAACGGAGACTTGCAGTAGGGTCCCGACGGGGACTGTCAGCTGGGTCCCAGGGGCCATCCACAACACCTGGCTCCAGTACAGCTATCTCCTGCAGCTTTCCCACAGTCCACCATCGAACAGCACGAGCCCCCAACGCCACCCTCACACAGGGGTGACACTGTCCCACAGGACTCCATTTTCAGCTGCCGATGATGCGGGTACGACTGCTCCTCCAACCGGACTCCTTAGACCTGAGGGCCGTCTGGAATGTCAGCAGAGTCCCATATGGGGACCGACAGCAAGGTAACCGAGAACTGCTACCATGCTCTAACTTTTCTTATTTCAAGGCCGTCCATTTGCAGGGCACTGACCTGCAAAGTGCCCCAGTTGCTGGCAGTACCTGCAGCACGCCACTCACGTGTCTCCGAAGGCGCGAATGACGAGCGTGGTCTCATCTTCCGACAGGGACTCCGTATCTTCCCCTGAGCTACCTCCATCTGTCGTCTCTTGTCCCGAGATGGCGCCCCCTGGGTCTTCCGCGCCGGCCGCCACTCCTGTCACGGTCGGGCGGATTGCCGGGGCAGACATCCTCCCTGCGGCAGGCGGGCCGCTGTCAGCTGCCGCGCGGGGAATCACTGCCGCATTCTCGGGGCCCGCTGCTCCTGCGACCGGAGTAGGGGCTACAGCCATCTCACCATCCTCTGCGCCCGCGGGCGCAGCCGCTCCATCGGTCGGCGTGGGGTTAGCATGAAACTCGGGAGCCGACATCTTCCATCCCCCTTAGTCTTTTTCCGGCTCCTCCTTTACAGGGGCGGGGTTTTAGCTTTCGCACCTCCACTGCTCGGAAAGACGCTCGAGCGGGGACTTTTCGCGCCCAAAATGGCGGCTTCTAAAAATTTTTGGCCGGACACCTCCGGCGGTCACAAGGCGCACGTCTACCAGACGGCAGAGCGGTAAGATCCTGTTCGTGACGCCAAGTTGTCGTGGGCGGGGAGGGGACGCTGCGCTCACCCACTGCTCGGGTCCGGCTGCTGCTGCTGCTTCGCTCTCTGCTCAGTGGCTCTAGAGGTGGGCCGGATCCCGGGGCCTCGAGCGGCGCTCCTCGCCCGTGAGTGAAAAGGGGAATGGTTTGGTTTGGGGATATTGTCCGTGATGCCACCCATGGTTGTGGTGAGGTTGTGACACCATCGCTGCTCTGGACGGGGATCCTGGGAGCGATGACAGGGAGCAGCTTGGATGTTGTTATTCCCCTCTGTGGGTAGGGGGGTTGGTTGTCCCGGGGCCCGGTGAGGGAGGGATGGCAGGTGGGTTACGGGGCCTGGTGAGGTGCAGGGTCAGCGCTGTGCCGCACGGCACGGTGGTACTCACTCAGCCAATGACGAATGCAAAGTCTCCGGTAAAACAAATGGCTGGATGGACGGGTCCCACGGACGGCTGCGGTAGCTCTTCCGGTAGGTTGGTGGTGACTGCCTTTCCCTGCACCTGTGTTATGTTCTCGGTTCTGATGGCTTCCCACCGGTAACCCGCTACCCAGCTTGGATGGATGCTGAGGGAGCCCCTTTTGCCCGCAGGCTCTGGCCCTGGGAACTGTAGCCTTGGCGGTGACTGTATTTCCCTTCAAGGTTTGAGCTGTTGCCTTCAATTGGGTCTTGACTGCTGGGAAACCCCGGAGGTTCCCTTCGCCAATGGATTTGACCAGTTTTACGGCGACTCCTAGGTCCATAAGCCCTGCCGAATGGTGCTGGCTTCTCTTCGTTCCCTGATCCGGTACCGGCGGGCCACCGCCCTTCCCCGGTCCTTACGGTTCACGTCAATCAGCCTCTCCTGCAGACGGTCACCACCGTCTGCCAACCTTGCTGTATGTGCCCGGGCCACGCACCCGGAACCGGTCTGTCTCCTCTACTACCACTTCACTTCTCCCCTCCTTCACTCCTCAACTGAACTCACTTCCTTTTTCCGCCTCCAGGACGGTGAACTCCTCGGTGGGTGGGGCCAACCGCCTGGCTCCATCCCCTGGTGTGGACATCAGCCCCTGGAGGGAGGCAACAAGGATTTTTGTTTGACCTCGATGTGCCTAGCCGGGGTGTAGGGTGTGTTGTTGTAGTACCTGTGACGTCCTGGCTTGTCCAGGGCGCCACGGAAGTAGAACTAGTGTGGAGCCTGGGCAGAGTCTCAAGGGGGTCCAAAAATTTTGCCAGTATGGGGCCCTGAAATTTCTAGTGGCAGCCCTGCATTTATATATTGAGAATATCAGAAGTTTTGGGTGAACACCTTTAATTGTATATTTGGAACTAGATTATCTAATGAAGAATATTCTCTTTATTTTCTCCTAACTGTCCTTATCATAACTGGCAACTCCACTCTTTGCATTCTTTATGCTCACTATCTGCTATAGATCATTATCGGTGTACGGCCCTGAGAGATGAATTTTGCAAACGAATGATCATAAAGAAAATAAGGCAAAACTTTAGGGATATAACAATATGCAATATGCCTACAGGTATTCATTCAGATAATGCTGTGAGATTTCTTATGTGTAGTTTTTGAAGGTAAATATTAAAGGGGTTGCCCAACAAAAAAAGATGTTTTTCTGCTGAGATAAACTTATAAATGTGCCCTGCTATGTATTGTGTACCACATCTCCTGGACCGGGGAGGAAGCACACAAGAGTATTCATACAGGACAGCACGGTATCAGAGCTAATGAGGTAAACCTTTTTTTAAAAAAAGACAGGAAATGTTTTACCTCACATAAAGCAGCAGCTGTGATGCCATGCTGTCCTGGCTGTATACACACTTTTGCTTCCTCCCTTGCCCAAGAGATGTGTTATGATCAGACTATGTCGCTGTACGTTCAGACACGGCCATTACACAGTACATAGCAGGGGCACAATTATAAGATTAACGCTGTACATTTTTTTTAACATATGCAGTTGTGGAAATTATTTTTATGCTAAGATGTATTAATTAAATGTACTCTGTTTTGGGGAAAATACCTGTAAGACTGCTTTCACATTTGCGTTGTTTGCAAGAAGTCACAATCCGCTGCTTTGGAAAACAGCGCAATCCGTTAACAGATTGCGCTGTTTCCCATAGACTTGTATTGACGAAGCATTGTGACTGATGGCCTTGCGTTGCATCCGCCAGCTGACGGTCAGTCGTAAATATGAAAAAGCGCCGTCCGGAAGGAACGCAGCATGTAACATTTTTTGGATCATCAAAACGACGCACCACGGCGCCGCGAGGTATAATGGTTGTCTATGGTGGCGGATTCCGTTGCAATGCGCTGTATGGCGGAATCCGGCACTAGATTCCACTATTTTCTACTGAACATGCCCAGAATGTAACCAATCACCTTGGCAAGGCTCCACATTAGAAAAGGTATATAAAGAAGCCCTAATTAAGACTAAAGGCTACTTTACACGCTGCGATATCGGTCCCGATATCGCTAGCGTGGGTACCCGCCCCCATCTGTTGTGCAACACGGGCAAATCGCTGCCCGTGCCGCACAACATTGCGCAGACCCGTCACACATACTTACCTGCCCGGCGACGTCGCTGTGACCGGTTAACCGCCTCCTTTCTAAGGGGGCGGTCCGTGCGGTGTCACAGCGACGTCACTGAGCGGCCGCCCAATAGAAGCGGAGGGGCGGAGATGAGTGGCCGGAACATCCCGCCCACCTGCTTCCTTCCGCATAGCGGCCGGGAGGCAGGTAAGGAGAGGTTCCTCGTTCCTGCGGCGTCACACATAGCGATGTGTGCTGCCGCAGGAGCGACGAACTACATCGTTACTGCTGCAGTAACGATAATCGAGAATGGACCCCCATGTCACCGATGAGCGATTTTGCACGTTTTTGCAACGATGCAAAATCGCTCATTGGTGTCACACGCAGCAACATCGCTAATGCGGCCTGATGTGCATCACAAATTCCGTGACCCCAACGACTCCGCATTAGCGATGTCGCAGCGTGTAAAGCCCCCTTTAGACAATGTTGTATGACACTGAGACCTGGAGACACTGAGACCCGGAAATCCAGAGACCTAGAGATCCTGAGAGAGACACGGAGCCCCGGAGACCCTGAGAGAGCCCCGGAGACCCTGAGATTGCCCCGGAGACCCTGAGAGAGCCCCGGAGATCCTTTGAGGGACCCTGAGACAGCCGGAGGACCAACCAGTGCCAGGGTGAGGAAAATCAGATACCCATTGTCCCCCATATTTTGTTGACCTTCCCCTTTTTTTCACAAATGTATGCATTTATTCTATAACTTTCTTAAATAAACAGCTTATGCTACTTTTTTTATGGGTTCAAAAAAATTGATTTTGAAATTGATTGTTAATGGTAGTACTGTGGGAATGTGGGTTATGATGGGCATATTGAGGGGTTATGGGATTATTGTGGAAAGTGGGTTATGGAGGGCATATTGAGGGTAATTGGGATTATTGGGGGTGGATAGTTTTGCTTTTACAGAAATGTTATTTGTGTAATGTATTTTTCTGCAACACAGAAGCCTTATTTATAATGTGTTCTTTTTTTCTGTAGTCAAAACAAACCAAATAATGTCTTCTTCTGAGAGCCCCCCTCCAAGGCGTCAGCAATTGCAGGTAATTTTCGACAATTTTTTATTTTTAATCTGCTGATAGCAACTACAAATTAAAAATGTCAAATTTGCATATAGGAGGTGGAAGCTGCAGCAGAGGTGCTCCCAGAAGAAGGCGAATGGGGTGGAGAAATGCACGGAGAAGGCTCGCAGGATGTCAGTATATCCACTTGATTCACATGACAAACATTACACCACACCATACATAACATGACACGACACACATCACAAAACCAGTGACAAGGCGCTACCATTAACATACAATCTTGGTAATTTGTGAACATGCATCACAGCACATACATGCTTGCACAAGACATAACTAAAAGTCGATGACAAACATGACATAACAATTAGCGAACGTCTTGCTCTATATAATGTTTTGATTCTATTTTCAGGTTGAACATCCTGTCCGCTGTAGAAATCCTCCAAGCGGCTCCCAGGGTCATCGTAAGCGCGATGGTGGTCGCCAGCATGTGAGTTTATTTGCTTTTAATCAATATTTTTAATTTCTGGGGATATTGGCAATTTTGAAAATTCATTACTAATCAAATTATGTTTTTATTAATTTACATTTTGTGTCCATTCCACAGGTTTCACAACGGAGGCAGGATGAGGAATCTGATGGGAATGAATCTGGAATAGACGTGGACCTCCTCATCAACCTCGTCCATGCTCGGCAGCCGTTGTGGGACATGCAAGACTATCGCCATGCCGATTCTGTAATCACCCAGCAGCTCTGGGAAGAGGTTGCAGTTGAACTTATTGATGGATGGGAGGATCTCAACGCTAGGACAAAAAAAATGCACGTATGTATAACTAGTTCACAAAAAGTCTTCAGATTCACTGTTCTACACTTAACTTTGTGTCTTTATCTCTTTTCAGTTAAACGTCTGACAACCCGGTGGTGGTCCCTACGTGATCACTTCAGGAGGGACTACAACAACGAGATTCAGGCTCCCAGTAGACCCGCAGGATGCAAGGGCTCCCAATACAGATATGCCAGAGCCCTTGCATTCCTGAAAAGCACTATGGTGCCAAGAAGGTAATTACACTGTTTTTTGTAAAATTTGTAATGTAGTTATGCTTAACATATTTTTACACCAGCATGCTAGTGAAAAGTTAAAGAACAAATTTTAATTATTCTCTTTTTGTTTTCTCCCACAGAACATTCACTAATGTCATGGAGCCTGCATCAGTCCACCACCCTCCTGGAGTGATTCCTTAAGAGACCGTCACCCATGACCCCTCCAACATGCCCTGTAATCCCTCTACTTCTGCTCCCTCCCTCCCTTCCATCTCTACTTCTGATCCCTCCCTTCCATCTCTACTGATCTACTGATCCCTCCCTCCCTTTACCTCTACCACTGATCCCGCACACTCTTCCATGCCATCTTTCCCATCTTACCCCCTTGCCCAGCAGCATACTGGCAGACCTCATTACATGAGGCTGGTCAGCAAGTAGGTGTTCTCTTATCCAACCCCTGTGACGCTCCCGACACATGAACAGCGTTTGGTTTGGTGCGACTGCGCCAGAGGGGACAGGATAGGGGCAGCCCCGAGTTCTTACATCTGAATGCATCCATCCATAGTTTTATTAAAGTATTATCTGACCAAATAATTGCTGGCTTCAACCTAATAAACCATAGTTTACAGGTGTTGACCAGCAAGATGAATCAGGTGCTTTCAGCAGTAAGACAAACACCTATCCAGCATTATTTTCATTGTATAGCTTGAGAGCTGGAAAACTATCATCTGAGCAGCAAATACATGTGATGAGGGCTTTCCAAAATGCTATTATTCAACTAAATACACACACCCTTCCCACCACTACAACACCTCTGGCCACAGCCCCTTCTCCTCCACTCCCTGCCCCTTCACAACTTCCTGCCCCGATTGATCCACCTGTCCTTATTACCAGCCACCTTTCCAATACAGGCCACCTGACCATTACCACTTTTCAATCCCCACCCAATACACAATCCCTGCCCAGCATACACGCTCTGTCCAAATCTCCCTTCATCCTCGTCTCTACTTTCCAGCCAACATGTCATCCCTGCCCCAACTCCATCCCCTTCCACACTGTCTGCTCCACCTACACTCCCTTCCCCGTACCAGCATTCTACTTCTTCACCCTTCCTAACCCAAACCCACCCATCTTTTGCAACACCCACCTTTCCATCTTCTGTCCCTCAGCCATCTTCTGTCCCAACCTCTCTTCTCCCAACAACTTCTCTTTGTTTTTCCACACCCTGACCTTCTACAATAACTACTACCTTACCTTCCCCTTCCCCATCCTCTCTCTTTATACCCCACTTGTTGGAGGGACAGTTCTATGAGCACCTCCAGCGATATCTCCACCCCACATAGATACATGAATTTATACTCATGACTAGAGATGAGCGAACCGGTCGCAGTTCGGCTCGAGTTCGGTTCGCCGAATGGAGGTCTCGTTCGATTTCCACTCGAACCGCATAAGAAACAATGGGAGGCAATCACAAACACATAAAAACACCTAGAAAACACCCTCAAAGGTGTTCAAAAGGTGACAAACAACTCAAAACACAACACAAACACATGGGAAAGTGACAAGGACATATACTCATGCGAAAACAAAAGAGCTGGACAAGGAAAAAGAGGAGGAGACACAGATATAGGCATGGCATGCCCTTCTAAAATCATGTAAAACACCGCAAGATTACTCCAAGCGGAGTCTCCCTTTTTTCCAAAAATTGGGCCCCACACACACCCACCCCTTCAGTGGCAGCACTTGTGCCCCAGTTGTACACTTCACAGGTAGATTTGCATCAAGCACATTCAAAAATGCGCCATCCTTAACCGTCCCCAGGATGACCCCGGGGTAGGTAGCAAAGTCTTTGCTGAACCATGACTTGTTCATCTTGGCTCCTTTTAAAAAACACAGCAAGCAAGGGTTACTCCAAGTGGAGTCTCCCTTTTTTCCAAAAATTGGGCCCCACACACACCCACCCCTTCAGTGGCAGCACTTGTGCCCCAGTTGTACACTTCACAGGTAGATTTGCATCAAGCACATTCAAAATCCACAAGCATTTTCTCTCCCCAGGATGACACAGGGGTAGTAAATTCCTTGTGGATTCATGACTTGCTCATTTTGTTGAACGTTAGTCTGTCCACATTGTCACTGGACAGACGCATGCGCTTATCTGTCAGCACACACCCAGCAGCACTGAAGACACGTTCAGAGACAACGCTGGCAGCTGGACACGACAAAATCTCCAAAGCGTAAGTGGAGAGCTCTGGCCATTATTCAAGATTTGAAGCCCAAAATGAGCAAGGCTCCATTTGCAAAGTCAAGGCATCGATGTTCATTTGGAGATACTCCTGTATAGTCATCTCCAGCCATTGACTATGTGTCAGACTTGTTGTCTCTGGTGGCCTTGTAAAGGACGGTCTAAAAAAACTATGAAAAGAATCAATAAAATTGCTGCTACCAGCACCAGATACGGTGCTACTAGTACAGATAGACTGTTGAAGATGACGAGACCGTCCCATGTTTGTCAAGTTACAACTGGGAGATTCACTCCCTGCACCATGGTTGTTTGGTGGAAAAGCTGAGCTAAAATCGAGTAACAGCTTCTGCTGATACTCCTGCATACGTGCGTCCCTTTCTATGGCTGGAATTATGTCACAAAATTTGGACTTGTACCTGGGATCTAATAGTGTGGCAAGCCAGTACTCATCATCACTTCTAATTTTGACAATACGAGGGTCATGTTGGAGGTAGTGCAGCAAGAAGGCACTCATGTGTCTTGCGTAGCCACGCGGACCAAGTCCACGCTGTGTTTGTGGCATAGAGGGGCTAACCGTTCTTTCTTCCTCTGACATCTCCCCCCAACCTCTTTCAACAGAAATTTGACCAAGGTGTCCCTCATCCGCTGAGTCTTCCATGTCCATGGACAGTTCGTCCTCCATGTTCTCCTGCACCTTCCTCAACATTTCACCTGCTACTATGCGCCCTTGTTGATCCCTGTCCCCCATGGTCCCATGCCTGCCGCGTTGGTGATGATGAACGTCTGGACCTTGGTGATGTTGTTGTGTCTTGCACATATGAATCCTCCTTTAGTTCCTCCCCTTCCTGTTGTCCTACCCCCTGACTCCGAATAGTGTTTAGCGTGTGCTCCAGCATGTAAATGACTGGAATTGTCATGCTGATAATGGCACTGTCAGCGCTAAACATATTCGTCGCCATATCGAAACTGTGCAGAAGGGTGCATAGGTCCTTGATCTGAGACCACTCCATCAGGGTGATCTGCCCCACCTCTGCATCTCGTTGGCCCAGGCTATACGTCATGACGTATTGCACCAGGGCTCGACGGTGCTGCTAAAGTAGCTGTAACATGTGGAGAGTCGAATTCCAGCGCGTTGGCACATCTCATTTCAGGCGATGAACCGGCAGGCCGAAAGACTTCTGGAGTGATGCAAGTCGCTCAGTAGCGGTGGTTGAACGACGGAAGTGAGCAGACAGTTTTCGTGCCCTGTTCAGAAGGCCATCTATGCCGGGATAGTGTGTTAAAAACTGCTGGACAACAAGGTTCAACACGTGAGCCATACAAGTCACGTGTGTCACCTTGCCCAGGCGAAGGGCCACACCCAGGTTTGCAGCATTGTCGCACACGGCCTTACCAGGCTGCAGGTTGAGTGGAGACAACCATTTATTAAACTCAGTCTCCAGAGCTGCTCACAACTCAGCCGCTGTGTTACTCTTATTTCCAAGACATTTCAAGCTAAAGACCGCCTGATGCCGTTGCGCTCTGCTGCCAGCATAGTAATGAGGGGTGCGTGATTCCTTCTGCGCAGTTAGAACGCTGGTGACCTGACCAGGCAGGCTTGGGGCGGAGGTGGAGGACCCAGACGAGGTGGAGGAGGCAGAAGCAGTGGCGGAACTTGGACAGACAGAGGATTGACACACAAGTCGTGGGGACGGCAAGACTTGTGCAGCAGACCCTTCACCATCTATCACCATAGTTACCCAGTGCCGAGTCAACGACATGTAACGCTCCTGTCCATGCTTAATGGTCCAAGTATCGGTGGTGAAATGCACCCGTTCACACACAGAGTTTCTCAAGGAAGCGGTGATGTTGTGTGCGACATGCTGGTGTAGCGCAGGCACACCTTTCTTAGAGAAGTAGTGGCGACTGAACATCTGGTACTGGGGCACAGCGACAGACAGAAGGTCTCTAAAATCCTGTGTGTCCACTAGGCGGAAAGGCAGCATTTTGGTAGCCAAGAGCTTACAGAGGGATAAAGTCAACCTCTTAGCTTTGTCATGGGTTGCAGGAAATGGCCTTTTATTTGTCCACCGCTGAGGGACAGAGATCTGGCTGCTGTGTGTAGACGGTGGTGAGTAGGGTGTCTGTGAAAAAATGCAGGTTTGTGAGGAAAGTGCAGGCGTTGACATGATGTTGCCTTCATCCAACGTTGATGCTATCGATGTCTGAGAGAGCTGTACACACGCACTTGTTTCCCGTTCCAAACCAAATGACGACCTACCAAGCAAACTGCCTGTTGCGGTTACAGTGGTGGAAGTTGTGCGTGGAAAACCAGGTGTGACAGCTGTCCCCACAGTCCTAGAAGATGAAGAGCACGTCGATGCACTTGAAGGGGCAGGCGGTGGATGGTTCGCTCCGCTAGACCGCATTGCAGCACAGTGAGCTTCCCACTGGGACATATGATATTTATTCATGGGACGACTTAAGGAAGAAGTTGTCAAACTCCTGAGGTTTTGCCCTCTACTAACAGAATCATGACCAATTTTACATATTACATGATTTGGGCGATCTTTTTCTATGTCAAAAAAGGTCCAGGCTAGGCAAGGCTTAGAGGACATGCGACCTGCTGAGCCCCCCGACTAGTGCTCAGAGGCAGAGTGGTGGCTGAGGATGCAGTTGTAGACGTGCTACCAGTACTACTCCTCTGTCCAGGAAGGTGCAAGGTAACTTCGTCGTCAGTAGCATCCTCCTCCACCGCCTCTGTTGACCTCCTCAAGTGCCTGACTGTGGGTTAACAGTAGGTGGGATCTAGAACTTCCTCATCAATTGTTGTGTTTGCACTCCCCTCACCCTCAGACCGAGCCTCTTCTTGCCCTGACCAAATATTTAAGTTGTCATCCCAATCTGGTATCTGCGTCTCATCATCAACAGTATGTTCCTCATTGTCTATTACAACAGGTGTTTCAGTTTGTGAATAAGGGTCAACATTATGCTCAGAAACTTGTTCATCACGGCCTGAATCTTAGTCACAAAGGTTCTGGGCATCACTGCAGACCATTTCCTGGTTTGTACTCACTGTAGCTTGGGAGGAGACCTCTGATTCCCAGGCTATAGTGTGACTGAACAGCTCTGCAGACTCAGCCATCTCAGTTCCACCATACTGTGCAGGGCGGATGGAGACTTCAGAGCTGGGAGAAAGCAAGTGTGATTGGGATGACAACTCAGAGGACTGGTGTTTTTTGGATGCGGTAGTTGAGGTGGGGCAGAGGGCACTTGTTGAACCACTTGAGATCCATTCAAGCATTTTCTTTTTTTGGCCATCATCTACCTTTGTTCCAGTTGTTCGTGTCCGTAAAAAGGGAGCACATCGGATTGTCCACGGTAAGTAGTAGACATCTTACTTTTGCTGGAAGATGGTCTATCTTCAGCAGATGTTAATGGAGCTTTGCCACCTTCCCCATGGACAAACCCTTTTTTTTCCTTTTCCAACACGCCTCTTCCCCTTTCCACCAGCATCTGTCATTTTGCCACTCATTTTGATTGCGACAAGATTGTGCACTTAAAATGTGGTAGTAAAAATTGAGAGGTGGTGTAGATTGCAGCGGTGGTCTATCTTTATTAACAGCAGAATAAACAACAATAACTATCTCTGACAATGCAACTACAGCCCTTAAACTGGCAGCATAGTTTGCTAGTATAATGGCTTAGTAACAATGAGTTTGAGTGTGCAATGCAGTGGTGCTGCAAATAGCTTTGCACCAGTGGGACACTAATGGAAGTCCAACAGCCACTTTTAGGATGCCACTAAGTTTCCTCAGTGTTTGCTAGTATAATGGCTTAGTAACAATGAGTTTGAGTGTGCTATGCAGAGGTGCTGCAAATAGATTTGCACTAGTGGGACACTAATGGAAGTCCAACAGCCACTTTTAGGATGCCACTAAGTTTACTCAGTGTTTGCTAGTATAATGGCTTAGGAACGATGAATTTGAGTGTGCAATGCAGAGGTGCTGCAAATAGATTGCACTAGTGGAACACTAATGGAAGTCCAACAGCCACTTTTAGGATGCCACTAAGTTTACTCAGTGTTTGCTAGTATAATGGCTTAGTAACAATGAGCTTGAGTGTGCAAAGGGCTGGAGGGTACAGTGGCAGGGTTGTGGGTCAGTGTACAGGAAAGGAAGCTTCACTTTCTATCCCTCCTAATGGGGAAATGCAGCGAGGAAGTCCCTGACCTTAGCTACACAGACGCTGTTATCTGTAGCTGTTAAAATCTGTTTCCACGGATCTGACTGTCACCTATGGCTCTGAGCCTGCTGTTATTAGCCCTTACAAGGGCTAATAGAAACTTCTATCCCTATTCTGTATAGCACTGTGTGTAGAGCGTACACAGCATTATCGGAGACAGGAGCTACGCCAGCGGTGACTGACACCCAGACGCAGAAGAGATAATGGCGTCCGGACGGGCAGATACCCGTTTTTATAATGCAGGGACATGTGACATGGACATCCTATCACACATGCCGTTGCTTCTCTGGCTAAAAGTCCACTTAGCTGTGTGTGTGTCTGGGATTGGCTGACATGCTGGCCCACTCCACTACACGCGCGCTTAGGGAAGGAAGACAAGTAAAAAAAAAATGGCGATCTCCATTATCCCAGCAACAGTGATCTGAATGCGCTGTTACCGCACACTATACGCTGAAATTTCATAATAGTGTGAGTCACAGAGAGACTTAAGGCTACTTTACACACTGCGATATCGGTCCTGATATCGCTAGTGTGGGTACCCGCCCTCATCTGTTGCGCAACACGGGCATATCGCTGCCCGTGCCGCACAACATCGCCCAGAGCCGTCACACATACTTACCTGTCCGGCGACGTCGCTGTGACCGGCGAACCGCCTCCTTTCTAAGGGGGCGGCCCTTGTGGCGTCACAGCGACGTCACTGAAACGTCACTGAACCGCCGCCCAATAGCAGCGGAGGGGCGGAGATGAGTGGGACGTAACATCCCGCCCACCTCCTTCCTTCTGCATTGCAGCCGGGAGGCAGGTAAGGGGAGCTTCCTCGTTCCTGTGGCATCACATGCAGCGATGTGTGCTGCCGCAGGAACGAGGAACAACTTCGTTACTGCTGCAGTAACGATTTTTAAGAATGGACCCCCATGTCGCCGATTAGCGATTTTGCTTGTTTTTGCAACGATGCAAAATCGCTTATCGGTGTCACACGCAACGGCATCGCTAATGCGGCCGGATGTGCGTCACAAATTCCGTGACCCCAACGACTCCGCATTAGCGATGTCGCAGCGTGTAAAGCCCCCTTTACACTATTACAGCGGAAAGCCAGCTAGTAACTAGCTTGGCTTTTTGCTGCTAGAACCGTTCTCGAACGTAACTAGAACTATCGAGCTTTAGCAAAAAGCTCGAGTTCTAGTTTGATCTATAACAGCCCCCAAAATCACTCGAACCGCGAACTGGAGAACCACGAACCGCGAACCGCGCTCAACTCTACTCATGACAAATAATGATGTAAATAAATTCTATTTTATTTCAGTTATATTTTGTGTGTGTAATTTTTTTTTAAATGAGGTAACAGTTAGTTAACATTTGGTTTTATTTACATATTTAAAGTGGGTTTCCTATAACAGGTTTTCAAAAACAAAATCAAAAGAATGTTTCAAACACAGAGAACAAAAATGCACATAACTAGCAATACTTAAAAATATGGAAGTCAAATTTCTCTAATAATATTCATACATTATAAATGTGAAAGTGTTACAGAATTTTCAAAAATTAAACAATGATAGACAAGTAAATTCCACTACTCTATCCTGCCACTCCAATCTTCCAACTGGAGAGACAAAATAAGCGGCAAATCGGTCACGTATTTCCATAACGTTTCGACTGGTTCGGAGTATTATGTTGGTGTATTGTGGCAAAGGACTGTTGGCAAGTTTCTCGTCAACAACAATTTTACCATTTGCCAAAAGATAGTTATGTAACACTACGCAAGCTTTGATGACTTCGTCAACAGTCTTGACTTTCAGATTTATAGCACTTGCCATAACTCTCCATCTAGGTGTGAGAAGTCCACTCTACCATACTGCATGCGCGACTTAAACAGTAGTTGAATGTCTTCTTGCTGTGTGTTAAGCCATGACTGGAATATGGTTTCAGGAGATGCTTATCCATTTGAAAAGCCTCGTCACCAATAAAAAGAAAAGACAGGGGTGGTCCATCATTTTGTGGAAGCGGTCTGGGTGGTGGGAAGTTAAAATGATCTCCATACAAATTCCGGCCCATGGCAGATGTTATCAAAACCTGGGATAGTCTGATATTCTGCATTTCCAATCGCCATCAGCACTACAGAGAAGTTTTTTTATAATTAAAATACTCCAATCCCGTGCGTGCGGGCTTCACAATCCGAACATGTTTTCCGTCCATGGCACCACAACAATTTGGGTAGTCACAAATCTCCTCAAACTTTGATGCAGTGGCCATCCAAGCTTCTTATGTTGGTTGAGTAATATATTCAGCATTCAACGATTCCCACAATGCACGACAGGTTGTCGCGACAATTCCCGATATTGTAGATATGCCAAGACGGAATTGAAAATGCAATGATGAATAGGACTCTCCTGTTGCTAGAAATCTGTAAAATAAAAACAAAAAATTAATCATCACTCTCAATAGTACAGCCATTACATGATGATGGGTGCCACATATGCTAATATACAATTGGCTTACCGGAGTCTTATCATGAGCCACTCTGCTGGAGTGATTACCTGCCAGCAAAACATATTGCTGTGACGTATCAGTGGGTCCACCCGCTCCACCAACTGGTCAAACATGTCTGCAGACATACAGATGTAACTGATTAATTTGTCTGGGTGTCTTCTTAACTGCACATAAAGTGTTGTAAAAACTCCCCGGGACATACGGACGGATTTAATGGGGTGTACCCAAAAATGGTGAAGGCGACGCCTATGCCATTGCCGCTCCTTTTCGGCAACCATAAATGCCAAAAGATTGGCTTTATAAGAAAAATCAATATAGGCCTGCACAATTTTTCAACTAACTGCATCCATTTTCCTTTTTTCTCTCAAACCTGTCACAGCCCGTGAGAACATACTTATACACATTACTAAAATGTCTGGCCCTGCCATTGGGCTGTCTCCAAAAAAAGCGGATCACAACGGATCACGACGGATCCGCCATAAAACAGACACAACGGATGCAACGGACGCAACGGATGCGTTATTACACAGGAAACTGCTAACAGATTCCTGTTAAATAATGTATGGATTGCGTCCATTTTTACAAACAAAAATGATGGATCCGTCGTTATGACGTAACGACGGACCTGGCGGATTGCACACAACGCAAATGTGAAAGCAGCCTAAGTGTTTTGTTTTACTTTTTTATCAATACATTGGAGCTTGATCTATTATAGTATTTGTGGTATTTTATCCAGTTTTCAATTTTTACTGTTCTTTCATAGGCATCCTATTTTAATTTATTCCATTTTTAAAGTTCATTTATATGTGTTCACTTTTGTATGAGATCATTTATGCTGCGGTTTCAAGCCTTTGAATCTTTTTACCTGATTCATCAATTGTGACTTTAAAAAAAGTTGCTACATTTTTACGTAAATGTACTTCCCACCTCCCCCCTCACATACACATACACACACAGGGCTGCCACCAGAAATTTCTGGCAAACTGTCAAAAGTTTGGACCCCCTTGAGACACCTCCCAGATTACACTCTAGCTCCGCCTACACCCATTAAACCTTCTACAGTCCAATCGCCACTCTTGGAAAAACTCCACTTCTACACTACACCCTCACTAGTCACACATTGACTGTATCTCCCTCATAAAATTAATAATACACCCTCTACACCACCTCTCGATAATATCTTTCCCACACTGCCCCTATTTATAATATCCCTCCACGCACACTACCCCACTGTATAATATCAAGCCCCACATACTGTCCCACTGTATAATATCAATCCATATACACTGCTCCTCTGTATAATATCTCTCTCACATACACTGCTCATCTATATAATAGTCCCCAAACACTACCGCTCTGTATAATATCCTTCACAAAAGCTGCTCCTCTGTATATTATCCCCCCTCAAAAGTTGCCCCTCTTTATCATATCCCCCCACACCTTGCCCTCCTGTTGTGAATGTCATCCAAGGGGGTGATGGTTTGGAGCTCCCTCTGGTGGTCAGGACTGGGGGTGAAGCTGACTGTGCATCAACGGGTGTGGGAGTTAATTGGGAGTTTGGGAAGCCCAATTGCAGATCAGCCTGGGTTATATAGAAGAGCATGGTCTGCTGGCTGGGGCTGGTTATAGATTTTGTTCCTCAGTCTCTGAATTGGCTTGGAGTTGTCCTTCCATTTATCCTGTGCCTGTCCCATTCCAGATAAGTTGCAAGTTATTTGCTTAATTGCCTGATCCACACCTAAGGTTGTTTGTTTTTCTCTTTGTTTTGCTTAAAGTCTGTTTTCTTGCAGAAGAGGAATTGTCTTTCTGTTTTTCATGAGCATGGGGGTTCCCCCTTTGCAAGTCCCACTGCAAGAAAAGGGAGATTCTCCCTGTTCTATTTGATTATTTGCACTTTTGTATTTCTTGTGTGGGTTTTTGGTATTTTGTTTCTCCCATTATTTTCAAGAGTACCTGATATAGTGGGGAAGAGTCCGTTTGGTCTCAGTATTTTTATTATCAGGAGATTGGTATTTCTCTGCAGGGTTTTGCACTGACCGCAATTAGTTATCTGTCCTGTCCTATTCTCTCTAGGAAGTCGGGCCTCGCCTTTGCTAATCTATATTTCCTATCTACATATTGTGTTTTCTTACATCACCGTTGACTTTAATTGAATTCCTATTCCTTTGGGGACTACTCTGAAGCAAGATAGGTTTCCTCATTTCTATCTGTGAGGTGTAGTAAGTTTCTCTGGCTGTGACGAGGCATCTAGGTGTGTTTAGGAATGCTCCACGGCTACTTCTAGTGTGGTCTGACAGATAGTTGATTGCGGTCAGCTCAGGTTCCAACTAGTCTTGTGTTTTTTCTGCTGATGGGATTTTTGTGATCATCCACGGTGACCAGATCATAAGTCCCTTCTGTATAACATCCCCCACAGACACACTACTCTTTGTAACATTGTGTAAGGAAGAGTATCCAGGGCACTGATCCGCAGCAAATATAGAGAAAAATAATGAGTCCTTCAATATCGTCTGAAAAATGCTGCTCTGCGGTGCCGCTGATGCAATCAGGATTATGACATTTGAGTAACAGAGGAAAAAAACAAAAAAAACATCAGGCACTCACCAGAGCTTGCTTGTGCAGGTTTTTGATTTATTCAATCATTCGGGCTTATATGTTCATAAGGGCTGGTGGGGAGGGAGAGGACGCTAGGCACGTCCAACGACGACGGCTGTTTCGCACCCGTCTGGTGCTTCAGCTGGTCTCAGACATTGTTTTTTTCTCTGTTACTCAAATACTCTTTGTAACACTTCGTTAAGAAAAAAGTAGTTTGTGCCCCAGTGTAATAAAGATATAAACCCCCTCTTGGTATATATCTCCATTGTGGGCCCCTCCTGGTATGTATGTCTTCTTGTTATATATCCTGTTATATATGTCTTCCTGTTATATATCCTGTTATATATGTCCCCTTTCTAGTATATGTGTCCCCACCCTGGTATATATATTTATATATATATATATATCCTCCTCCTGGTATATATGTCCCCTTCCTGGCATATATGTCTCCATCCTGGTATGTCCCTCTCCCTGGCCAATCCTAGTATATACATCCCCATCCTGTTTTTTTTCCCCTTCCTAGCATATATGTCCTCCCCATGCTATATTTGCCCCCTTTTGGGCCCCTCCTGGTATATATGTCCCCATCCTAGTTTATTTGTCACCTTCCTGGTATATATGTCATTCTCCTGGTATATATGTCCCAATCCTGGTATATATTTCCCATCCTGGGGCCCTCCTGGTATATATAAACCCTTCCTGGGGCTATTCTAGTATATATGTCCCCACCTTGGTTTTTGTCCCCTTCCTGGTATATATGTCCTCCTTCTTTTATATATGTCCCCTTCCTGGGCTCCTCCTGGCATATCTATGCCCTGCTCCTGGTATATTTGTCTGCCCCAAAAAGAAAAAAAACAAAAACACATTTTACTGATCCTCCCCGGCTCTCACGTTGCGTGGCGTCCTCCCTGAGCCACGATGCATTTCAGCTGGTTTGCCCCCTCAGACGCACATCCAGCTAAAGCAAGGCAGGGACTGTGGAGGGTGTGCCCCACCCCCACCCCCAGCGATATTCCTGTTCCTGTCTTCACCTCAAAGAGCACTTACCTTTCCTCGCCGGCTGCTGCATCTTCACCACCACCACAACTCTGCATTGCTTGCAACAATGTGATGAGGTTGCAGAGTGATGACCTCAAGATGCTGCTGCATGCTGAGCCACACGATGATGTACCCATGCCCTGCCTGCTCCACTGACCCTGGCTCCACCACATGGCTAATTTGTATGCAATGCACTTGAAGCGCTTTGCATGCAAATTAGCCATAAGTAGGGGTCGAAGCGACACGACCGCCCCCTTCTGCTGTGGCTGTGACTGGGGCCCAGTGAAGAGAGCAGCCGGGGCCTGAGGCTTAATAAAGCTAAGTAATTACCCAGCACCCCCGCTCTTCAATGGGCCCCATATACCAGTAATGGTTGTAATGTCCTGATGGTGGCCCTACACACACACATACACATCCCCCCTCCTTCCTCTCTGTAGAGAATTTATGCATGGTAGAATTTTGACACAAATTTTGCAACATTTTAATGGAACATGCAACATTTTTAACAAAAAGTTGTAAAGGGGCTAAAGACAAACATGAAGAGCAAAATTTACTTTCAGTATAATTTATGAACCACTTGCAATATTTTGAAGAATTTGGTGGAAAAAAGTCAACATATATTTCCAGGCAAAAAGAAAATGACTTGAAAAATACATGTAGATTAAGTGTTCCAAACAGTCTATGAGCGGTAACAACTGTGCATTTTCTCACTATGTTATAAAAAATGATGGCTTTATCTTGGAATACACATGTCAATAGTATTCCTGCCACCGTTATCTTCATAGTATGCAGGAAAAATAAACATTATTGATTTCCATTTTGCTGCCAATTACTCATGTTATCTATTGTATGCACACCTTACAAAACAAATTTACCATATTGGATTTCCTCTGTTTTTGAAACATTATCAATATATTCAGATTATTTTTTTCTGCATGGCAGGTCCAGCAGTAACTCTATATCTAATCACAGTAGACAGTGTGGCTTTTTCTCTTTTCTGAAAAAAAGGTTTTTTTTGATTCCCAATAGCTTTCTTTAAAACACACATCTCTGATATCTGCTTCTCTAATTAGGGCTCCACTATATGTTACTTGATAACAACCTGAGATGAATCAGCTGTAAAAATATATAGAGGTATCATTTTATTAATATTGTTGTTATTGTTTTTGAACAGTGATACTATGATACATTTCTACAAGAAATTGTAACTAAAGAACTGTAAATTTGCTTTATTGTTTTTCCATATTTAAAAGCTTGTGAATAAAATACAGTGCCTATAATGAATTATTATGTTTATCATGTTTTTAAAAGCAATTTTGGTGACTATTTTGATTTTATAACTTTTACTGCAAATCTTATTTTCTTGTAGTTTTGAAATCCTATTTTAAAGCCTATTGGAAAAAAGGAGGAAAAGAAAAACCATAGCTAGAGCATGTTATAAAAAAAAAATAACAACAAAGCCCACCCTACAAACAGATGCACACAAACAACACTGTAAATAGTCTTTTCATAATTTAACTGCAAGGGCTGCATTAAGTGCTGGGTTGCAGATAAGTGCATAATTAAACACAATATCATAGTTTAACACAAAAGCATACTTTGGTGTTACCTTACTACTTTTCCATTGTTTTTCTGTTTATCCCCATTTAGCATGTGCTCGATGGGCAATACTACCAGGCGTGCATCTTGTGGAATGTACTCAGCGCCTTGAGCAGCCCTTGAATGTTGAACAGTGTGTTGCCTGCCTGGTGCATATTGCAGATCAAATAGAAAGATTGCTGGGTGGGCCTGGGGAAAAGCAAGTGGCCATGGTGCAAATTGGTACTAATAACAATGTTAGAGGAAGGTTGAAGGTCATTAAAAATGATTACATGGAAATAGGAGAGAAGCGGAAGTCTAGGCCCTCCAAGGTGGTGTGTTCAAAAATAATACCGGTACCATGAGTGTCACTAAAATGATAGTGTGAGGGTAGAGAGATAAATAACTTTTAACGGGCTTCACTTTATTGGGAAGGGTGCAGCTGTTCTACGGAAAAAATAGTCAGATGGATGGAGGAGCTTTTAAACTAGGATCTGAGAGGAGGAAGGGTAGTTGTGCAGAAAAGGAAATAGCTAGAGTAGACATAGTGAGTGAGACAGTAGAGGTCAATGAAGGTTTAGGGGGGCTGGGACATGCAAGGAAGTAAGGAGGCGAGGAGTAATAAATGTGTAAATAGTGTTAAATATCTGCTGGTAAATGCAAAACGTAGATATAGATAAGAACGGGTTTTGAATGTTGCGCTATCACCAAGAAGCAATGTTGATTAATTAATCTCTTTATTCATGTGCAGGTCAAGTCAACCCGTTTCTGAGGTCACAGCCTCCTTCATCAGGACAATAGAGAAAAACAACAATGCATGGAGCTTTCACAGAGCCCCTATATATACCAGTATTGTTATATGATCGTCTTAGATCTGTGATGTGACAATACTGGTATATATAGGGGCTCTGTGGAAGCTCCATGCATTGTTGATTTACTCTGTTGTCCTGATGAAGGAGGCCGCGACCTCGGAAATGCGTTGACTTGACCTACACATGAATAAAGAGATTAATTAATCAACATCGCTTCTTGGTGATAGCGCGGCATTCAAAACCTGTTCTTATCTATATCTACTACTGCAATATCTCGGGGCTGCTGCTATCACATTTTATGCTGATACAGGTGTTGTGACTGTCACAACTCTGTCAGGTGAGTTATTCAATTACATTTACTTGACAATTTATATCGGATAAGACCTTATTGTGCTATATCCCTCCACAGTTTTTTCTTCGGCAAGTGCAAGAAGTCTTACAAACCAAATAAATTAGTTGGAAACTCATGTCAGCCATGGATTACAATGTGGTGGACACTATGCAAACATGGATGGATGAAAGCCATGACTGTGTAACAAACGTAGAGGGTTACACTATATTCAGGAAGGGCCAGAAAGACAAAAAAGTGGAGAGGTCTATATTTTCATTAATCTAATGTAAAGGGTGCTTTACACGCTGCGACATCGCTAGCGATCTCATTAGCGATGTAACACAATTTGCCGAGATCGCACATGTGACCGGAGCTAAAAAAAAAACCCTATGTGCGATCTCGGCAAATCTTATCTGCGATTGCGATCTGGTGTGTCATATCGCTAACGAGATCGCTAGCGATGTCGCAGCATGTAAGACAAAGTCTTCCCCAGCAACAGTACAAACAAAAAGACTGAGGATCATATGTAAACCAAGTACAGGCCTAAAAGGCCCCAAGTATGTGAATATGGGGTAGTCCCCAAAAAGAGTTGTTTACTGAAATGCCTATAACAAAAGTATATGAACAACTGGAAATTACTAACAACTATAAACCTGAGGAATACCTAGAGTTTCAAAATTCTTACTAAAGTAGTCTTGCAGAAAATAGAAAACAAGTAAGCTAGCAGGCCTGCGAGGCCCCAGGTATGTGTTCTAGGGTTAAGAGTATAATACTAGAATCCTGTAAAACACTTATACCTTCTGGTAATAAAATGTGCAGGAATAAAAAGAAACCAATATGGATAAATATAACAGTTCAAATTAAAAAAAAAACAAAGAGCATTCAAAATCTTGAAGGTGGCGAATACAAAAATAGGATTTCAGGAGTATAATGATCTCAATAGAAAATGTGAAAACAAATCAAGCTAGTAAAATTAGCTACTGAAACCGAAATCATCAATGACATTAAAATAAATCCCCAAAAATGTTATAAATACATCGATGCCAAGAAGAAAACAGTGGACTGTATCAGCCCCTTAAGATACTTACACGATAATTATAAAGGACAAAGAAAAGGCTGAAATATTAAACAGGCACTTTTCATTCGTGTTCACCAAGGAAATTTCTTTTCTATGGATCAATCAACAAGGCAAAAATAAGTTCAGCACTTGATATATCTAATTTACCACACGAATAAGCACCTGTGATGCTGATTACAGGACACACCATAGTTTAATATGTCCCTGTGGTCAAATTATTTTCAGTCTTTTCTCATTATTATGTTTTTTAATTTTTTGTTGAGCCATATTTCAAAAGCAATGTCTACTTTTCATTGGTTGATATTCCCTAAATTTAAATTGAAAATTACTTTTGTCAGTTTAAAGTTATTTCAATAACCATTATGGGTTTTTCTTTCATTAAAAGAAGGCTACAAACGATTGTGTTAACTTAAGTTAGCAGCACCTTTCTCTAACATTTATCAGACATCTTAAAGGAAATCTGTCACTTCCAGAAATGCTTTTAACCTCCAGATATAGTAGGAATTTGATAATAAATAATGTTTAAAACATATTTGGCCAGATTGCTGGGGCAGCGTTTACAGGGACAAAATGAAGTTATATTCCCTATGCATCTGCTTGCTTGCATCAGTACACTACATGCATGCATGCTGTAATCACTCCCACTGCACCTTGATTGACAGCCTGCTCTGCAGCATGTGTGTGTAGAGAAGGCAATCTTGGTGTAGGGGGAATGATTACCAGCGTATTCACTGTGTATTGTTCTGTAACTAACAGCTCCCTGTACCACCTGGATTGGAAGTGAGCAGCTGCAAACAGTAAAAAAAAATATTTTATTTTTTTTAGCCAAGCGTCCAGGAAGCAGCGTTACATTTTTCAAATGTTATTGACTTAGTAGCATTTCTGGAGTTGATAGGGTCACTTTGAAACCAAAATGTTAGATGTCTCTACGCTGATGATATGCAGATCTACCTCTCTGGACCTGACATCACCTCCCTAGTCACCAGAAGCCCACAATGTCTGTCTGCTATTTCATCCTTTTTCTCTGCTCGATTCTTAAAACGGAACATGAACAAAACAGAATTCATCATCCTTCGTCCTCGTCACTCAACCCCCAAACCTGACATATCCATCAATGTCAATGGCTGCTCACTTTCCCCAGTCCCATGTGCTTGCTGCCTGGGAGTAACCCTAGACTCTGATCTCTCTTTCAAGCCACACATCCAAGCCCTCTTCACCTCCTGCCGCCTCCAACTCAAAAATATTTCCCTTCCCAATAAGCTGCAAAGACCCTAGTACATACCCTTATTATCTTGTGCCTAGATTATTGCAACCTCCTGCTTTCTGGCCTCCTTTCTAACAGTCTCGCACCCCTACAATCTATTCTAAACTATGCTGCCCTGCTAATCCACCTGTCCCCCCGCTACTCCTTGACCTCTCTCCACTCCTTCACTGTCTTCCCATTGCCCAATGACTCCAATTCAAAACACTAACCATGACTTACAAAGCCATCCACAACCTGTCTCCTCCCTACATCTGTGACCTAGTCTCCTGGTACTTACCTGCACGTAACCTTTGATCCTCACAAGATCTCCTCCTCTGCTCCCCTCTCATCTCCTCTTCCCACCATCGCATCCAAGATTTCTCCCGTGCCTCCCCCATACTCTGGAATTCTCTGCCACAACATATCAGACTCTCGCCTACCTTGACAAGCTTCAAAAGGAACCTGAAGACCCACCTCTTCCGACAAGCCTACAACCTACCGTAACCCTCAGTCTTATATAACGCCGAACAACCAGCTCTACACTAACCTTCTGTGTCCTCACCTACCCCTTGTAGACTGTGAGCCCCTCTATCCTCCTGTACCAGTCTGTGCCTTGTATTGTTTATGATTATTATACTTGTCCCTATTATGTATAATAAATAATAATAATAATAATAATATCGCTATTTTTTTTTTATAATTCTTAAGATTTACTTATTTAGGATTGAAGTATAATTTGCTTAAAAACATTAATAAAATTATAAAACAATTCATGAAACATTTATTATGAAATATTGTACATTTTAATGTATTAAAAATATGCTATCAAATATGTAGATGAAAAAAATTAAATACATTAAAAATGTAAATGAATAATTGTCTAAGGACACAAACTTATTAAGTTTTAAACTTGTCAGGACTGGCCGTGATGCTGTTTTTCCAGAATGCAGTTTGGTTGATTGGGAAGCATGGAGATGTAATGGGAATAGAAAATTGGCTTAATTAAAGTGCCACTCTACTGTGATAAAATCTTCCACAAGGATTACAAAAGAAAAGAAATGCAGACAAAGCTCTTGATGGGAGTCTAGGATTTTTAAACATTGCTTCTCCAACTAGGAGGGTGACCTTACCCATGAGGCACCTCCTAGTTGGCAACTTTCTCAGCTAGTTAGGTAAATTTCATAGAATGGATTATATGCTGCACATTCTTTTCTATGACTTTATGCCTCCAGCAGCAATAAGTGCTCCCTGAGGAAAACACTAATGGCAGGGCAGGCCAGCACCCCCAAGGTGTAAAAGGACAGTTCATGCCACGGGACCAGCTTGAATGCCCAATATTTGTATGGCACAGAGGAATCCCAGAGGATGGTGCTACGGTCGGCTTTGTAATTGTAGCGCCCCTGAGACTTGTCGCTACAGGGTACAACATTATATCATCCCCAGGCAGGTGAAGATGTTAATCTGGTAAGTTTACACACACCCCACACCACCATACAGCAGGGAGAAGCAGTCACTAGGAAAGGGCTAACAATATTTCTACACACACACAGTTTCTGGCAGGTGCTAAGTGGCTCCACTAATTAGATCAAGAGTGGTTGCCATAGCATCTTGCAAAAGTGGGGGCATGAGCAGTTAGGAGTAGAGACACTTTTAGCCAGGCAGAACAAGCTTGGACACGAGAAAGAGCGGACGCACAGTGTGTAGCTCCCTGAAGGGAGGCTGTCAGGCCTTCAGGGAGGCAGAACATAGCTGTTTGGATGTAACACCGAACAGACAGTACAACTAGCTGGGGCCAGTAACACCTAGAGAGACGGGACCCAGCACTTGTAATCGTGGACTAAAAGGGGAGCAGTCGCCAGAGCATGGGACTGAGCACAGGAGAGGTATAGAGCCCCAGTTCGGGTGGCCATGGCGCGGCAGCAGAGAGGGAGCCAGGGGAGATGGGACAGAAGTCCGACCCACAAGAGGCCCAGGCTGCCAGCCTGTACGAGTCAGGACCGGGGGAGAGTACAGAGTTGTGCATGGAGGAGAAAGGCCACAAATTACCAAACCGGATCCAGCCTCTGACCTGCCCAGGAAGCGACCGGAATCTCTGATGGTGAAGACCAGCACTCGTGGTGCGATACCACCTGAACCAGTAAATAAAGTGACTGGAACCGGCACTGTGAGTAACTGTCACTGTCCTGCGCTCTGGCGCTCCCTTGGACTGCCACCCCCATTTTCACCAACCTCCCGGGGTACCCTGCTCTGCCTTAGGGAGCGATACCATCCTGGCTGCACATAACACCTGCCCCAGTGAGAGATTGTGCAGCAGCGGCTAGTTCCTGGCCACATACTGCGGGTGGCACTGCGAAGCATCCCCACTCCCCATCCAGTACTGCCCCTAGGAGAAGACTAGTCAAAGGAAGGGTTGGTGACGGAGGAGGCCGAGACCCCAGTCACCACTGCAACCGGTGACACGCTTCCCAGGTGCCAGTCACCCTCTTTCCTTCCCCATCTGTACTGTTTGTTTGCTGTTCTTGTTTAACATGCAGCCGATGCAGTCACAGAGCTGGGTCAGGCCAGTCACAGCTACCCCAAGGAACCACTGGCCCAATGACGAGTACCCTAAGGCCCCGTAGTACGCTACATAGTCCTTCACCAAACTTTCCCCTCCTTGTTAGAGTAACCTATGCACCAGTACCTTGGCACTGGGATTGTATAATTAAATGGTCCCAGGCCTTTGATAGTGTTCCCCTGCCTCTGTTGGTCCTGCTGTGTCTTTCTTCATTCTACTCCTTGGTTGTCCTAAGAATTAAACTATGATGACCACTGCCTGCAGAATTGTCAAATGGAATTTTTTTTGACCAATTCTTCAGTTATGGTATTGCACCATTTTTGTAGCTCTCTCGACTGCAAGAATAACAGATGTAACGTCCTCCTTGTAGCTTGGGTCAAAATGGGTGAACAACCAGTAATCTGTGTTGCCCAAAACCAATATAACGCAAGAGTCCCTGGAAAAACAGCGGGACATAAAATCTGCCATGTCTGCCAGACTCTCAAACGGCAAGATTTAATTGTCCTCACCAGAGGGACGACTATACATCTCCTCCTCCTGCTCCTTCTCTTCAGTTGTATCTTCTGCATAAAATACAGTCAAATCAGCAGTGTACGCTGAAAGACAAAAAGAAAAAGAATTTTCAATTATTTTTCTTCATTACATAATTAAGCTGCATGGCATATCCTCTCTTCCTCTTGCTCCATCTCAACATCTCACATAGTACAGTCCTCAGAGGTGGTACCCCAATTAACCTTGATTCCCGCTGTTGCAGCTCTCTAATCACCCAACTGACTGTGGGAACCAGAGATGGGCGAGTCTGAAGTGCTGTTCACTAGAGATGAGCGATGTTCAAGGTTTGAGGTTCGCCAATTTCATGTTTGAGTGATTTTGGGGGGTGTTCGAGTCGATCGATGAACCCGAACGATTTGTGAATAGTTCAGTAGTTCGAGAACGGTTCGATCACCAAAAGCGTAGCTTTTCACAGTATGTGTGCACGTTGCGTATCTGCATGCGTCCTGCGTCCCCAGCACAATCCCTCTCTCTTTCCTACTCACCGATCACGGGCACCTCGCTGCACTGCTGTCAGAAATCTCCGACGGCATTTCCTCTTTTGAAAATGGCTACCGCTTCATTATTCAATCAGTTATTCCGTGCTTTCCTCGCCCACCAGTGCCCATGATTGGTTGCAGTCAGACACGCCCCCACGATGAGTGACAGCTGTCTCACTGCAACCAATCCCAGCCACCGGCGGGCAGGTCTATATCGGGCAGTAAAATAAATAAATAATAAAAAAAAAAAATGCAGTTCCCCCCATATTTGATACCAGCCAGGATAAAGCCACATGGCTGGAGGCTGGTAATGTCAGGATGGGGAGCACCCCATTATGGGGAGCCCACCAACCTAATAATATCAGCTAGCAGCCACACAGAATTGCCGCATCCATTAGATGCGGCAGTCCCGGGACTCTACCCAGTTCATCCCGATTTGCCCTAGTGCAGTGGCAATTGGGGTAATAAGGAGTTAATCAAGGCAGGCGTCTCCCCGAGATACCTTCCATGATTAAATTGTAAGTGAAAGTAAAGAAACACACACAGCGAAAAATCCTTTATTTGGAATAAAAGACAAAAAACACTTCATTTACCTCTTTATTAATCCCCGAACAACAATCCAGGTCCGAAGTAATCCACACGACACTGTCAGTTCTGCTACATGAAGATGACAAGGAGCGCTCTGTGTCCTCTCTACGTAGCACCTGAAGTGAGCCGCGCTGTCACCAGACTTCACTCTGCAATGCAGATGTCAAGATTAGAGATGAGCGAACCAGCCATGGTTCGGTTCGAGTTCGGTTCGCCGAACGGAGGTCTCGTTCGAGTTCGGTTCGGCGAACCAGTACGGCGAACCACTCGAACCGCATAGGAAACAATGGGAGGCAATCACAAACACATAAAAGCACCTAGAAAACACCCTCAAAGGTGTCCAAAAGGTGACAAACAACTCACAACACAACACAAACACATGGGAAAGTGACAAGAACAAATTCTCATGTGAAAACAAAACAGCGTTACAAGGAAAAGAGGATGAGACACAGATATAGGCATGGCATGCCCTTCTAAAATCATGTAAAACACCGCAAGGTTACTCCAAGCGGAGTCTCCCTTTTTTCCAAAAATTGGGCCACACACCCACCCCTTCAGTGGCAGCACTTGTGCCCCAGTTGTACACTTCACAGCTAGATTTGCATCAAGCACATTCAAAAATGCGGCATACTTAACCGTTCCCAGGATGACCCCGGGGTAGGTAACAAAGTCTTTCATGATCCCAGTTCTGTTCATCTTGGATCATTTTTAAAAACACTGTATGCAAGGGTTACTACAAGCGAAGTCTCCCTTTTTTTCAAAAATTGGGCCACCCACCCACCCCTTCAGTGGCAGCACTTGTGCCCCAGTTGTACACTTTACAGTTAGATTTGCATCAAGCACATTCAAAAGTATGCCATCCTTAACCGTCCTCAGGATGACCTCGGGATAGGTAGCAAAGTCTTTGCTGAACCATGACTTGTTCATCTTGGCTCCTTTTAAAAAACACAGCAAGCAAGGGTTACTCCAAGTGGAGTCTCCCTATTTTCCAAAAATTAGGCCCCACACACACCTACCCCTTCAGTGGTAGCACTTGTGCCCCAGTTGTACACTTCACAGGTAGATTTGCATCAAGCACATTCAAAATCCACAAGCATTTACTCTCCCCAGGATGACACAGGGGTAGTAAATTAAATAAATAATAAAAAAATGCAGTTCCCCCCATATTTGATACCAGCCAGGATAAAGCCACATGGCTGGAGGCTGGTAATGTCAGGATGGGGAGCACCCCATTATGGGGAGCCCACCAACCTAATAATATCAGCTAGCAGCCACCCAGAATTGCCGCATCCATTAGATGCGGCAGTCCCGGGACTCTACCCAGTTCATCCCGATTTGCCCTAGTGCAGTGGCAATTGGGGTAATAAGGAGTTAATCAAGGCAGGCGTCTCCCCGAGATACCTTCCATGATTAAATTGTAAGTGAAAGTAAAGAAACACACACAGCGAAAAATCCTTTATTTGGAATAAAAGACAAAAAACACTTCATTTACCTCTTTATTAATCCTCGAACAACAATCCAGGTCCGAAGTAATCCACACGACACTGTCAGTTCTGCTACATGAAGATGACAAGGAGCGCTCTGTGTCCTCTCTACGTAGCACCTGAAGTGAGCCGCGCTGTCACCAGACTTCACTCTGCAATGCAGATGTCAAGATTAGAGATGAGCGAACCAGCCATGGTTCGGTTCGAGTTCGGTTCGCCGAACGGAGGTCTCGTTCGAGTTCGGTTCGGCGAACCAGTTCGGCGAACCACTCGAACCGCATAGGAAACAATGGGAGGCAATCACAAACACATAAAAGCACCTAGAAAACACCCTCAAAGGTGTCCAAAAGGTGACAAACAACTCACAACACAACACAAACACATGGGAAAGTGACAAGAACAAATTCTCATGTGAAAACAAAACAGCGTTACAAGGAAAAGAGGATGAGACACAGATATAGGCATGGCATGCCCTTCTAAAATCATGTAAAACACCGGTTACTCCAAGCGGAATCTCCCTTTTTTCCAAAAATTGGGCCACACACCCACCCCTTCAGTGGCAGCACTTGTGCCCCAGTTGTACACTTCACAGCTAGATTTGCATCAAGCACATTCAAAAATGCGGCATACTTAACCGTTCCCAGGATGACCCCGGGGTAGGTAACAAAGTCTTTCATGATCCCAGTTCTGTTCATCTTGGATCATTTTTAAAAACACTGTATGCAAGGGTTACTCCAAGCGGAGTCTCCCTTTTTTTCAAAAATTGGGCCACCCACCCACCCCTTCAGTGGCAGCACTTGTGCCCCAGTTGTACACTTTACAGTTAGATTTGCATCAAGCACATTCAAAAGTATGCCATCCTTAACCGTCCTCAGGATGACCTCGGGATAGGTAGCAAAGTCTTTGCTGAACCATGACTTGTTCATCTTGGCTCCTTTTAAAAAACACAGCAAGCAAGGGTTACTCCAAGTGGAGTCTCCCTATTTTCCAAAAATTAGGCCCCACACACACCTACCCCTTCAGTGGTAGCACTTGTGCCCCAGTTGTACACTTCACAGGTAGATTTGCATCAAGCACATTCAAAATCCACAAGCATTTACTCTCCCCAGGATGACACAGGGGTAGTAAATTCCTTGTGGATCCATAACTTGTTCATTTTGATGAACATTACTCTGTCCACATTGTCACTGGACAGACGCGTGCGCTTATCTGTCAGCACACACCCAGCAGCACTGAAGACACGTTCAGAGACAACGCTGGCAGCTGGACACGACAAAATCTCCAAAGCGTAAGTGGAGAGCTCTGGCCATTTTTCAAGATTTGAAGCCCAAAATGAGCAAGGCTCCATTTGCAAAGTCATGGCATCGATGTTCATTTGGAGATACTCCTGTATCATCCTCTCCAGCTGTTGACTATGTGTCAGACTTGTTGTCTCTGGTGGCCTTGCAAAGTATGGTCTAAAAAATTATGAAAACATTCAATAAAATTGCTGTTACCAGCACCAGATACAGTGCTGCTGGTACGGGTAGACTGTTGAAGATGACAAGACCGTCCCATGTTTGTCAAGTTACAACTGGGAGATTCACTCCCTGCACCTGCACGGTTGTTTGGTGGAAAAGCCGAGTTAAGATCGAGTAACAGCTTTTGCTGATACTCCTACATACGTGCGTCCATTTCTATGGCTGGAATTATGTCACAAAATTTGGACTTGTACCGGGGATCTAATAGTGTGGCAAGCCAGCACTCATCATCACTTCTAATTTTGACAATAGGGTCATGTTGGAGGTAGTGCAGCAAGAAGGTGCTCATGTGTCTTACGCAGCCATGTGGACCAAGTCCAAAGCTGTGTTTGTGGCATAGAAGTGCTAACCGTTCTTTCTTCCTCTGACATCTCCCCCCAACCTTTTTCAACTGAAATTTGACCAAGGTCTCCCTCATCCGCTGAGTCTTCCATGTCCATGGACAGTTCGTTCTCCATTTCTTCATGTTCTCCTGCACCTTCCTCAACATTTCGCCTGCTACCATGCGCCCTTGTTGATCCCTGTCCCCCATGGACCCATGCCTGCCGCATTGGTGATGATGAACATCTGGACCTTGGTGATGTTGTTGTCTCTTGCGCATATGAATCCTCCTGTAGTCCCTGTTGTCCCACCCCCTGACTCCGAATAGTGTTTAGCGTGTGCTCCAGTAAGTAAATGACTGGAATTGTCATGCTGATAATGGCATTGTCAGCGCTAAACATATTCATAGCCATGTCAAAAATGTGCAGAAGGGTACAAAGGTCCTTGATCTGAGACCACTCAATCAGGGTGATCTGACCCACCTCTGCATCTCGTTGGCCCAGACTATACGTCATGACGTATTGCACCTGGGCTCGACGGTGCTGTCACAGACGCTGTAACATGTGGAGAGTCGAATTCCAGCGTGTCGGCACATCGTATTTCAGGCGATGAACCGGCAGGCCGAAGGACTTCTGGAGCGATGCAAGTCGCTCAGCTGCGGTGGTTGAATGGCGGAAGTGAACAGAGAGTTTTAGTGCCCTGTTCAGAAGGCGATATAGGCCGGGATAGTGTGTTAAAAATTGCTGGACAACAAGGTTCAACACGTGAGCCATACAAGGCACGTGTGTCACCTTGCCCAGGCGAAGGGCCGCACCCAGGTTTGCAGCATTGTCGCACACGGCCTTACCAGGCTGCAGGTTGAGTGGAGACAACCATTTACCAAACTCAGTCTCCAGAGCTGACCACAACTCAGCCACTGTGTGACTCTTATTTCCAAGATATTTCAAGCTAAAGACCGCCTAATGCCGTTGCGCTCTACTGCCAGCATAGTAATGAGGGGTGCGTGATGCCTTCTGCGCAGTTAGAACGCTGATGGCCTGACCAGGCAGGCTTGGGGCGGAGGTGGAGGACCCAGACAAGGTGGAGGAGGCAGAAGCAGTGACAGAACTTGGACAGACAGAGGATTGACACACAAGTCGTGAGGACGGCAAGACTTGTGCAGCAGACCCTTCACCATCTATCACCATAGTTACCCAGTGCCCAGTCAGCGACATGTAAGGTCCCTGTTCATGCTTACTGGTCCAAGTATCGGTGATGAAATGCACCCGTTCACACACAGAGTTTCTCAAGGAAGCGGTGATTTTGTGTGCGACATGCTGGTGTAACGCAGGCACACCTTTCTTAGAGAAGTAGTGGCAACTGGGCATCTGGTACTGGGGCACAGTGACAGACATAAGGTCTCTAAAATCCTGTGTGTCCACCAGGCGGAAAGGCAGCATTTCGGTAGTCAAGTGCTTACAGAGGGATAAAGTCAACCTCTTAGCTTTGTCATGGGTCGCAGGAAATGGCCTTTTATTTGTCCACATCTGAGGCACAGAGATCTGGCTGCTGTGTGTAGACGGTGATGAGTGGGTGTCCTTAAAAAAATGCAGGTTTGTGAGGAAAGTGCAGGCGTAGACATGATGTTGCCTTCATCCAACGTTGATGCTATCGATGTCTGAGAGAGCTGTACACACGCACTTGTTTCCCCTTCCAAACCAAATGATGACCTACCAAGCAAACTGCCTGTTGCGGCTACAGTGATGGAAGTTGTACGTGGAAATCTAGGTGGGACAGCTGTCCCCACAGTCCTAGAAGATGAAGAGCGCGCGGATGCACTTGAAGGGGCAGGCGGTGGATGGTACGCTCCGCTAGACAGCATTGAAGCACGGTGAGCTTCCCACTGGGTTATATGATATTTATTCATGTGACGATTCATGGAAGAAGTTGTCAAACTCCTGAGGTTTTGCCCTCTACTAACAGAATCACGACAAATTTTACATATCACATAATTTGTGCGATCTATTTCTATGTCAAAAAAGGTCCAGGCTAGGCAAGGCTTAGAGGGCATGCGACCTGCTGAGCCCCCCCAACTAGTGCTCAGAGGCAGAGTGGTGGCTGACGATGCAGTTGTAGACGTGCTACCAGTACTACTCCTCTGTCCAACAAGGCGCAAGGTAACTTCGTCGTCAGTAGCATCCTCCTCCACTGCCTCTGTTGACCTCCTCGAGTGCCTGACTGTGGGTTGACAGTAGGTGTGATCTAGAAGTTCCTCATCAAGCGTTGTGTTTGCCTCAGACCGAGCCTCTTCCTGACGTGAACCAATATTTAAGTTGTCATCCCAATCTGGTATCTGCGTCTCATCGTCATCAGTATGTTCCTCATTGTCTATAACAACAGGTGTTACAGTTTGTGAATAAGGGTCAACATTATGCTCAGAAACTTGGTCCTCACGGCCTGAATCTGAGTCACAAATGTTCTGAGCATCACTGCAGACCATTTCCTGATCTGTACTCACTGTAGCTTGGGAGCAGACCTCTGATTCCCAGGCTATAGTGTGACTGAACAGCTCTGCAGACTCAGCCATCTCAGTTCCACCATACTGTGCAGGGCTGATGGAGACTTTAGAGCTGGGAGAAAGCAAGTGTGATTGGGATGACAACTCAGAGGACTGGTGTTTTTTGGATGCGGTAGTTGAGGTGGCGGAGAGGGCACTTGTTGGACCACTTGAGATGCATTTAAGCATTTTCATTTTTTGGCCATCATCTACCTTTGTTCCAGTTGTTCGTGTCCATAAAAAAGGGAGCACATCGGATTGTCCACGGTAAGTAGTAGACATCTTACTTTTTCTGGAAGATGGTCTATCTTCAGCAGATGTTAATGGAGCTTTGCCACCTTCCCCACGGACAAACACTTTTTTTTCCTTTTCCAACATGCCTCTTCCCTTTCCACCAGCATCTGTCATTTTGCCACTCATTTTGATTGCGACAAGATTGTGCGCTTAAAATGTGGTAGTAAAAATTGAGAGGTGGTGTAGATTGCAGCGGTGGCTTTATTAACAGCAGAAAAAACAACAATAACTATCCCTGACAATGCAACTACGGCCCTTAAACTGGCAGCATAGTTTGCTAGTATAATGGCTTAGTAACAATGAGTTTCAGTGTGTAATGCAGAGGTGCCACAAATAGCTTTGCACCAGTGGGACAATAATGGAAGTCCAACAGCCATTTTTAGGTTGTAACTAAGTTTCCTCAGTGTTTGCTAGTATAATGTCTTGGTAAAAATGAGTTTGAGTGTGCAATGCAGTGGTGCTGCAAATAGATTTGCACTAGTGGGTTACTAATGGAAGTACAACAGCCACTTTTACGATGCCACTAAGTTTACTCAGTGTTTGCTAGTATAATGGCTTAGTAACAATGAGTTTGAGTCTGGAATGCAGTGGTGCTGCAAATAGCTTGGCACCAGTGGGGCACAAATGGAGTACAACAGACACTTTTAGGATACCACTAAGTTTCCTCAGTGTTTGCTAATATAATGGCTTAGTAACAATGAGTTTGAGTCTGCAATGCAGTGGTGCTGCAAATATTTTTGCACCAGTGGGACAATAATGGAAGTCCAACAGCCACTTTTAGGATGCCACTAAGTTTCCTCAGTGTTTGCTAGTATAATGGCTTAGTAAAAATGAGTTTGAGTGTGCAATGCAGTGTTGTAACTAGAACTATCGAGCTTTAGCAAAAAGCTCGAGTTCTAGTTCGATCTAGAACAGCCCCCAAAATCACTCGAACCGCGACCAGGAGAACCACGAACCACGAACCGTGCTCAACTCTAGTCAAGATTACCAAATCTGCCAATGTTTCTCATTAGAGACAGTGGCTCAATGTTTAGTCCGCTTGCCTAAGAAGCATTAGTTCACGAGTTCAAATCCTGGCCACGTCGGTAAAAAATTGAATTTCTTTTTAATTTAAAATTATAATTATTATTTATTTATAATTATATTTTAATTTAAATATGCACTGAGGGGAGGAGCCGGACATCAGCTGTGAGCCACGGGACACACCTCTAAAATCGGAGCAGTTCATGGAATGAGGCTGCATTGCTCTCTCCTCGCTCTCTTCTCTCTCTTCTCTCTCTCTCTCTCTCTCTCCCTCTCTCTCTCCTCTCTCTCCCTCTTTTTCTCTCTCTCCTCTCTCTCTCTCCCTCTCTCTCTCTCCTCTCTCTCTCTCTTTTTCTCTCTCTCCTCTCTCTCTCTCTTTTTCTCTTTCTCTCTTTCTCTCTCTCTTTCTCTCCCTCTCTTTTTCTCTCTTTCTCTCTCTCACTCCCTCCCTCTCTCTCTCCTCTCTCTCTTTTTCTCTCTTTCTCTCTCTCTTTTTTTCTCTCTCTCTCTCCTTTTCTCTCTTTTTCTCTTTCTCTCTTTTTCTCTCTCTCTCTCCTTTTCTCTCTTTTCTCTCTCTCTCTTTTTCACAGTCTCTCTTTTTCTCTTTTTCCCTCCCTCTCTCTCTCTTCTCTTTCTCTCCTCTCTTTCTCTCTTTCTCTCTTTCTCTCTTTCTCTCTTTTTCTCTCTCTCCCCCTCTCTTCTCTCTCTCTTTTTCTCTCTTTCTCTTCTCTCTCTCTTTTTCTCTCTTTCTCTTTCTCTCTCTTTTTCTCTCTCTTCTCAGTCTCTTTTTCTCATTTTCCTTCTCTCTCCCCTCTCTCTTCTCTCTATCTCTCCTCTCTCTCTTCTCTCTCTCCTCTCTCTTCTCTCTCTTCTCTATCCTCTCTTTCTCTTCTCTCTCCCTCTTCTCTCTCCTCTCTCTCTTCTATCTCGTCCCTTCTCTCTTTTCTCTCTCTTTCTCTCTCTGGCCTCTCTCTTTTTTCTCTATCTTCTTTCTCTCACTCTCTCCTCTATCTCTCTTCTCTCTCTTCTCGCTCCTCTCTCTTCTCTCTCTCTCCCTCTCGCTCTTCTTTTTTCTCTCTTTTTTTCTCTCTCTCTTTTCTCTTTCTTTTCTCTATCTTCTCTCTCTCTAGTCTTTCTCTCTCTCTCTCAGACCTGGCGATGATCAGCTGATGCGGTCACCTGACGGAATCAGATGACACTATAAGTCGAGAGGTGTGGCCGGCTTTTTACCGCCCAGCCGGCTAAACTATAAGCTGATGCTGTCGGACAGGAGTCTGCACAGAAGTGTGTAGTTTTTGGGGTTTTTTTTGCACTGATGCATCAGCTGACTGTATAAAAATCCATTTATACAATCAGCTGCTGTGTCATGTGATTCAGGCCCTTGAAACTGACACATCATCTGATCGCTTTGCCTTCCAGCAAACCGATTGGATGATATTGGATCCGGATTGGACAGCGCAGGACCCTTGACCCAGGATTACTGCGGAGGGAAATTCTTTATTTCAATAAAGATGGAGTCACTAATTATGTTGTGTTTTATTTCTAATAAAAATATTTTTCTGTGTTGTGTTTTTTTTTATCTGTACTAGAAATTCATGGTGGCCATGTCTAATATTGGCGATACATTATGAATTTCGGGCTTAGGGCCAGTTGATAATATACAGCTAGCCCTAACCCCATTATTACCCAGCGAGCCACCCATCACCAGGGCAGCTGAAAGAGTTGGATACAGCGCCAGAATAAAGTTTGGGCACCCTGAGCTGTGGATTCCAATCCCCAGCTGCCTAGTTGTACCTGGCTGGACACAAAATTTTGGCAAAGCCCACGTCATTTTTTTGTTTTAATTATTTCATGAAATTCATGAAATAATTTAAAAAAAAATAAAGGGCTTCCCTATATTTTTGGTTCCCAATATATTTTTGGTACAAATAGGCAGCTGGGGGCAGCCCGTAGGTGCCTGCTGTACCTGGCTAGCATACAAAAACATGGTGAAACCCACGTAATTTTTTGGGGGGGCAAAAAAATCCTGCATACAGTCCTGGATGCTGAGCCTTGTGGTTCTGCAGCTGCTGTCTGTCTGTATGAAGGAGAGCAGACAGCAGCTGCAGAACTACAAGGCTCAGCATGCTCCATTCACTGGTGTATGCAGGAGAGCAGACAGCAGCTGCAGAAGTACAAGGCTCAGCATACTCCATCCAGAACTGTATGCAGGAGTTTTTTGCCCCCCCCCCAAAAAATGCAATGGGCTTCGCCATATTTTTGTATGCTAGCCAGGTACAGCAGGAAGGTATGGCTGCCCCCAACCCTTAGCTGCCTATTTGTACCCGGCTGGGAACTAAAAAAATAGGAAAGTCCTTTTTTTAATTATTTCATGAATTTCATGAAATAATTTAAAAAAAAATCGACATAGGCTTCGCCCCATTTTTGTGTCCAGCCATGTACAACTAGGCAGCTGGGGATAGGAATCTGCAGCACAGGTTGGCCTGAGCTTTCTGGGCCCCTCTGCTGCGAATTGAAGTCCGCAGCCGCCCCAGAAAATGGCACTTTCATAGAAGCGCCATCATCTGGCGCTCTATCCAACTCTTCTAGCAGCCCTGAAGCCGTGTGGTTTGGTGGGTAATAATGGGTTAATACTAACTTTGTTTTACTAGCTAGTATTAAGCCAGAGATTCTTAATGTCAGGCAAGTTTCACCCGGCCATTAAGAATCTCCAATAAAGGGTTTAAAAAGACACCACACAGAGAAAAAATACTTTAAAAGAAATAAATACACAGACACAATTAGAGACTCCATGTTTATTACTCCCTGTCAGCCCTCCACGATCCTGGTCTTCTGTCTTCTTTCTCCTTCAACCCATGCAGCTCTGCTACATCAGACAGCACTGCATGGGAGGAAGAACACTGCTGCTCCGTGCTGTCTAATCACTCAGTGAGTGAACAGAGGCTGCGGGCTGTAAGCGGTGACGTCACCGCTGCCACCGTTACTATAGCAACGGCAATCTCCAATCATATGATTCCCGGTGCTGCTATTTACCGGCATTGGCAGCCAGTCCCTGAATGTGTGCTGATTTTGTAAAGAGCGCCCACATGCAGGAACGGGGAAGCCGACCATGTGCCAGAGCATTTCGCCGGTACACGGAGATGCTGGAATGATCACCGCGTACCGGAAGAATGCACTGACAGGACCTAGCATGATGTCTAGCCATGTGACCAGTCTGTAGCCAATGAGATAATAGACACGTGACTGGTCAAATGCTTTTTTTTGACGTCACGGAAAATCCTATCATTAGTGCTGGTTACCGGGAGGAAGCACCGATTATCAGAAGAAAAAGCGGCGGGAGAGAGTGCAGGACGCGTCGCGGAAACTTGTAAGTGTTATGGCAATGTTTATTAACTGTATGTGTACATGTATAATGTGTTTTTATGTGTTTGTGTTTGCATGCCATTGTTTTCAATTGGGTTCAAACGGTTCCTCGAACGTTCGTCGAATGGAGCCTCCGTTCGACGAACTGAACTCGAACACTAGGGGGTGGCTATTCTCTACTGTTCACAAATTCTATTCCATGGTCATCAGACTTCTGCTTCAAAGATTCACAGGCTCAAGATGAGGAAAACATCTGTACCGATGGCCAAAATCTTTGTCTGTTAGACCTAGGAAGGATGAAGTAGGGTCCAAACAGAATCCAGACCCTCATCAAGAGACATTAGGCCCCGGGGTGGAGGTGATCATGATGAGACTCATATTCCTGAGGCGCATGCGTACTGAAGTGGGCTTTCAGGGCCGGAAGAGGAGAATAACAACGGAAAGGATAATGCTCTGAGCACAGCAGCCAGTCTTTGGTGCTGGTCATGTAAAATATTATTTCCTCTTACACATACCAAAGCTAAGAGCTTGAACTTCATCATATCCAATCCGTTGGCCATGAAAATGCTGCCTTTCTGCCTATTGGATACAGATGGTTTCTGAAAGCTGATGGCTGTCGCATTCCTAAGGTATCTTTTGCCTAGTCCCCATTACTTCAATAATAAAGCTGTGCCTGCGCTACACCAGCATGTATGTCGCCCAGGGATGCTGAGCTTCTTCAGGGATGCCACAGAGTTTCTTCGATATGGCAACAGGTACTGTTAATTTTGTATATGTCGTGACGCTACACACGGCTTGCGGCCAGTGATGTGAATGACCGCCACTGCAGGTTTTAGGAGTGTCTGGGGCTGATGGGGTCTGCAGCCAGATGGTGTAGCCTTCCATGAGTGAGGCAGGCCCCAGGGGCTCGAGTGACCAGGGTAGCGGGTCCCGGATTAATTCAGGCTCAGTCCAAAAAGTCTTTCAACTGGTTTTTACTCACTTAGGTGTTGTTATGGTGAGCTGACCCGAGCGTTGGTGCAATTAACCAGATAAGACCATGATTCCTTCGGGCCAGTCTGAGGGTGCCCTGTTAGCTCGCCTTCCTAGCACTCTGTGTTCGAATAACCCTCTGACATGAAGTACCATGGGGGTCTATTTAGGGAGTCGCAACTGCCTTTTCTCCGCTGTGTTTGGCCCGCTTGCTGGCTGCGTGGACCAAGAGATGGCTTCAGGCTCTGTCTCATTGTGGGTCCCTGCGTTGCTGCTGAGGCTCGGACTCTGTAAGGTTGGTGAGGTACTTGTAGTTCCCCTCACCGGCAGGTTTAGCAGATAGTTAAACTGGAGTCTGCTCTAGGGACCTGTTCCCCGTACTTGCCTAGTCACCCCTCTGACTGACCAGGTGACCATTCTCCCCCGCCAACAGTTATTACCCTCATGCAGGCTCTGACTAGTGGCCGCGCATGTATCCCCTAGCGACCACCGCTCACCACTACCAGACAGGCTCGCTCCACTCCTTTCCTGACAACCTCTGCCCACGGTATCAGCTCCAGCACCGCCCCTCCTCCCCGATCCTACTTTCAAATGTATCGGCATCTGAAAGTGACGATGACAGAGTGCAACGGGCCCTCTCATCATTGTCCCGCTGTGCTCTGACAGTTCTTCAACACAGCGGTGACGTCACTAGTAAGCGCCAGCCGCCACTGTGTTAAAGTACTAAGCAGAGCACAGACATCTGGTGAACTAGGAGCAGTGGCGGGGGACCAAGGTGAGGTGAGTATGAAGGAACACCGGGGTATCCATCAGAGGGCCCCGGGTCCTCAGTGAGGCCTCCCCTGTGCTTCATACTGTATGGGGCTGGTTAATCGCCCTCTGCTATTGACTGACTGGGCTAGGGCACGGGGCCTCATGCGGCTTCACATGTCGGCCAGATCTGCACTGCACCTTCAGATGTACTTCTGGAGCCCTGGGAGTGTCACAGTTAACAGACGCTGCCGTGTCTGCTAACTGTGACGTCACGCTGTGCGCCCTGGACTACTGCTTCCTGCTGGAGAGAATCAATGGAGCCTGCAGACCGGAGACAAGCCGGGAGAAGGTAAGAACTCCTCTAGTGTCTGTGATATATATATATATATATATGTGTGTAATATACTGTATATTTAGTGCCTGTAAAATATTTAGAGTGTGTGTGTATTATATATATATATGTGTGTGTGAGTATATGTGTGTTTGAGTGTGTGTGTATGTATATATATATATATATATATATATATATATATATGAGTGTGCGTATGTATGACTGTATGTGCATGTGTGTGTGTATACATGTTTATGTGTGTTTATATTTGTGTTTTTGACTTTTTTTGTATGAATGATGTACATGTGTATATGTGCAGTATATACCTGTGTGTCTGTGTATTTGTGCTTGTCTGTGTTTGTGCCTGTCTGTATTCTGTGTGCATGTATGTGCCTACGTTTGCTTGTCAACGTACATATATCAATATATCGCATACACTCCACATACACACACCACATATAGTATGTGCAGGCTTGTGCCTGTGTCTACATATGTGTGCATGTCTTTGCATGTGTTTGCCCTTCTGCATGTCTACATATGTTTGTGTTTTTCCGTGTGCATGTATGTGCCTGGCTGCATTCTTGTGCATGTCTGCATATGTGTGCGTGTGTCTGTGTGCGTGCATTTTACTGGCTGCGTTCTTGTGCGTGCATCTTTTTGCATGATTATATGTGTATGTCTGCGTTCATGTGTGTGTCTATGTGAATATGTGCATGTGTGTCTACATGCACCTGTCTGCATGTATGTAAATTTTTCTGTATGTGTGCATATGTGTGCCTGCCTATGTGTATGTGTGCCTGTTTGTGTGTGTGTCTACATATACAAGCGTGTATGTGCACATTTGTGTCTGCATATGCGTGTCTGTGTGCATGTCTTTGTGTGTTCATGCCTGTGTGTTTACGTATGTATGAGTGTGTGTGCTTGTCTGCATGAGGGTTCATGCCTGTGTGCATTTGTATGCATCTGTCTGTGTGCCTGTCTGCATGCATTTGTCTGTCTTTGTATATTTGTTTGTCTATGTATGTAAGCGTGTGTGCATGTATGTGTGTCTACATACGTCTGCATGTCAGTGCATCTTTGTATGTATGCATGTCTGCATGCATGTGTTAGTCTGTCTCTGTCTGCATGTGTATGCATGTATGTGGGCCTACATCACATCTTTAAACATCGCTGCTATGCGCCGCACTCTGATGTCATCGCATGGCTTTGGATGGGTGGGGTGGCCATTTGACCACACGGGATATGAAGCCACAGGGTGGAGGGGGGAGCGCAGAGAGGTGAGAAGAATCTTGTTGTTCCTCCCTCTGTGAATGGACAAAGTAGTGCATATAGGATCCCAGGATGGGGCAATATAGAGGGCCTGGGATGGAGGAACACAGGGGCCCAGGATGGGGCAGTTTAGGGGCCTGGGATGGAGGAACATAGGAGGCCAGGATGGGAGACATTAACTATAGGATGCCAGGAAGGTAGACATTATTAAATAAAGGAGGCTAGGGTTGGAGACATTATTAAATACAGGGGGCCAAGATGGTGGACATAATTACTATATGAGGTCTGAGTGAGGAACATACATTATTGTTTTATGCTGGCAAATAGTGGAGATAATTACTGTCGGGGCAAATTAGGGGCCATTATTACTGATGAAATATAGTTTATTTTTTATGATACTATCTTCCATGGTGGGAACAAAAGTCTGATGTAGTGTAGAAATTGGAGAAACAGTGTGGAATGTTCCCTGGGAGTAATCAGCTATAGGTGACTGTGTGTTATTTTCTGCAGAGGCATTTTCTGGCTGGAAGAAATGATGGCGGTCAGCGCCAGATGGAGAGGAAAAGCGAAGGTGAACAACGTCAGCTAGACACGTCACTGGTAAGTCAGTGTATTACATGTCCACACACACACTATACACTATATACAGAACTCCTGTGTATAATGTCACTGGTGATCACTGTATTACCTATATACAGATATCCTGTCTATAAAGTCACCAGTGATCACTGTTTTAGCTGTACCCTATATACAGAATTCCTGTGTATGTCACCGGTGATCACTTTGTTACCTGTACACTATACACATACACTATATACAGAACTTCTGTGTATAATGTCACTGGTGATCACTTTATTACCTGTATACTGACACTATATACAGAGCTCCTGTGTATAATAACACTGATGGTAATATTAGTGTTATTAATATTGTGTTTTTTATTCATGATAATTATTGTAGTATTATTCAGTCAGTATGTGGTCTGGTCATGGCATGTTGGTATTTGACCGTTGTATGTGGTTGTATTCGGTCTCTATGTCATGTTAATATGTGGTCTGGTCACAATATGGTGGTATTTCTCTTTGTATGTGGTATTATTCAGGCACTATGTGGTCTGGTCATAGTGTAGCAGTATTTCTTCCTTTGTATGTGGTTGTATTCGGTCACTATGTGGTGGTAATATGTTGTCTGGTCACTATATGGTGGTATTTCTCTTTTGTATGTGGTATTATTTGGTCACCATGTGGTTTAGTCAAAGTGTGGTTGTATTTCACCCTTGCATGTGGTATTATTCGGTCACTATGTGATCTGGTCATAGTGTTGCAGTATTTCTTCCTTTGTATGTGGTTGTATTCGGTCACTATGTGGTGGTAATATGTTGTCTGGTCACGGTGTGACAGTATTTCCCCCTTGTATGTGGTGTTATTGGTCTTGGTATACTGGATTGTGTTGTGTATGGAGGTCACTTTTTCTCTCTGATATCAATATGGGAAATATACTTTATTTCCAATAGAGATTAAATACTTGAATGCTTAACCCCTCCCTGTCCTGTGATTATTACACTGTAGCACATATGCATTTCAGAGGTTGTCTGGTGAAAACAAGTAATCGCCTCTTCATTTTACTATATGGAGGAGTATGTGAGGCCCATTATTCTCTTCTAAAGCTCCGTGCACACGTTGAGTATTTGGTCAGTATTTTACCTCAGTATTTGTAGCCAAAATCAGAAGTGTAACAATCAGAGGAAAAGTATAATAGAAACACAGGCACCATTTCTGCATTATTCGCCCACTCCTGGATTTGGCTACAAATACTGATGTAAGATACTGACCGTGTTTGGGGGGCACTTTTGTTGTCATCAAATTTTATGGCTGCAGTGAAAGGGGAATCTAGGGGCTTCAATAGGAGGAAAATTATTTGGTAAGGGCTGTAAAGTTGTGAAATATGCTCTTCTGCGTCCCAGCTGAATATTTTTATTTATTATTATTCATTTATTTTTTTATTTTTTTGGGGGGGGGGCAATTAGAAATTCTGCTATGGGGCCCCATGATTTCTATGTACGCCCCTGGTGAGCACTATTCTTTATCACCTTTCATATGTTTATTGGATAAGACCCTAGTGTGCCTTCTGTAAGGGGTGGGCAGACCCCTTACAAGGAAGCACAGGTTTTCTCTGAAGTGGTTAATGCTGTCCCCATAGAAACTGTACAGGAGGGAGGAGGAGCCGGCAGCTTAGGGGGAAAGGAAGTGTGTGCTGAAGGCAGTTGTGTCCGGGACGGGAGAGAAGAAACAGCCAGGGGCAGAGTGTGGAGCTGAGTGGGCAGAAAGAAAGAAAGAAAGAAGGGAGCTGGAAGAACAGGGAAGCCGGAGAGAAAAGGAGCGGGCGGAACCTCATAGTGCGAAGCAGTCCCGGTGTGGGTCCGGGCTGTGGGTAGCCATAAGTGGGAGCCAGGTGAAGTAGAGTAGCCGGGCACATCCCCACTGGAGGAGACGTCAGGGCAGGCTTTCCCCAGCTAAGAAAAGAACGTGAAGTCATCTGTAACTGCCGGTTTTTGGAAACAGTTGTGAAATAAAGAATGTCTTTTATTTGCATCGAACCATGCCTGGAGAGTGTTTATACGTCGGACGACATCTGCACCACCACACTCTGCCCCACCAAGACATCTCCCGTCCCGATAGTGACGGCGGAGCCAGGGGTAAGCCTGACAGAAGGGGCCACGACTACAAGCCCAGAGGCGCCCCTGGCACCCCGTTACACCTTCTATCCCTAGCTTTCAAATGATAGCTTTATGTGATCCCGCTCCTTGTGCTTTTATATCCAGTTGCTGGTGAACTTCTGTGTGCTGTTTGGTGTGTTGTGGAAATACTCTTGCTGACTGATTATTGCCTCCTTTCCTTTAGTTTCCTCCTGATCGCATATTTTCTATACCTCTGTAAGTGATTGCGGTAAGTTTGAGTTTTGTTTTTCCTCTATCTGTTTATATTTGTGTGGGATTAATCACTTCTGTCCCGGCACTCTCCTGGGGGGAGGGAGGGGGGCCATTAGACCAGGGCTATTCAGGAACTAGGGTTAGAAAGTCAGCTCAAACATCGTCACCTTCAGACGTATCTTTGGGATCAGGGTCAGAGAGGGTTACCCTAGCCTGAAGGCCAGTTTAGGCTCCTCTATTACTACTGATCCCGTCACACCCTGTAACATTGAGTTTCCCATTGATTTGCATTAGATTCATTATTCATTACGAATAGATGAATAGTATGAAATATTCAAGACGAATAATCTAAACCTAAATATTTTAGTATTCGCATATCATTCTAAGTAACATATCTTAAAAGCAGCACTAAATGAACCAAAGCAAATCCCAAAAGTTCAAGCAAAATGGCAAAGTGAGAGAGTATTTCTTATAAATTGCTGAGCAGGGATAAATGTAAACAAGTGAGTAGTAATTGGATCAAGCAACGTGAGAAGAATTAAGGTGGTGTCACACATAGCGACGACGACAATGACGTCGTTGCTAAGTCACAATTTTCTGTGACGTAGCAGCGATGTCCCGTCGCTGTCGCTGTGTGTGACATCCAGCAACGACCTGGCCCCTGCTGGGAGGTTGCCGGTCGTTGCTGAATGTCCTGCTTCATTTTTTGAACGTTGTTCTCCCGCTGTGAAACATACATTGCTGTGTGTGACAGCGAGAGAGCGACGAACTGAAGCGAGCAGGGAGCAGGGAGCTGGCATCTGGCGGCCAGCGGTAAGCTGTAATCATGGTAAACATCGGGTAACCAAGAAGCCCTTTCCTTGGTTACCCAATATTTACCTTAGTTACTAGTGTCTGCCAATCTCACGCTGCCAGTGCCGGCTCCCAGCTCCCTGCACAAGTATCTGGAGTACACATCGGGTAATTAACCCGATGTGTACTCTGGCTAGGAGTGCAGGGAGCCAGCACTAAGCAGTGTTCTCTCACGCTGCCAGTGCCGGCTCCCTGCTCCCTGCACACATAGCTGGAGTACACATCGGGTAATTAACCCAATGTGTACTCTGGCTAGGAGTGCAGGGAACAGGGAGCCAGCACTGGCAGCGTGAGAGCGGCGGACGCTAGTAACTAAGGTAAATATCAGCTAACCAAGAGAAGTGCTTTCTTTGGTTACCCGATATTTACCTTAGTTACGCTTCCACGCGTCGCTGCTGTCTGGGGGCTGGTCACTGGTCGCTGGTGAGATCTGCCTGTTTGACAGCTCACCAGCAACCATGTAATGACGCAGCAGCGATCCTGATAAGGTCAGATCGCTGGTCGTGATCGCTGCTGCGTTGCTATGTGTGACACCACCTTTAACCATATGGTCCTACTGCTGGAATGGTGCAGGGCCCCCAAAATTGGATTTTCCAGATGAACACAGAGAGGATCTGATTGGTCATGAACCATTTCAAAGGTTACTTTGAACACATTTGTATCCCCCATGAATAACTATACTAATCTATTTTTTTAATTGATGTTATTGATAGGTCTAAAGGCCGCTTTACATGCTACGATTTATCTGACGATCTCAGTAGCGATGTGACATGCCCAGATCATAGTTACGATTTTCCAAGATTGCATATAGGTCGTTTATTAGCGGTCACATGTACACATCTCACCAATGACGCAACAGCGATCAGCGATATATTGTTTGACCAAGGCGGTCGTGTGGATGTTGTTTGTCGTTGGCAGGGTCTCAAACGTAGCAATATGTCTACTGCGTTCCAAACGACAACCAATATTTTTAAACTGAACGACGTGTTAGCATATCAATGATTATCAACCTATTTGCGATGGTTCGGAGTCACACGTAGGTGTCACACGCAACAACGTCGCTAACAATGCCGGATGTGCGTCATGGAATCCCTGACCCCGACGACATATCGTCAGATAAATCGTAGCTTGTAACGCCGCCTTTATAATAAAGTACGGTATTTATTTGACTGTGGTATATTGATCTTCTACAGCTATTTTCCTGCTAGTGGCTTGGAGTTATTACATTGTACCAATCAATGGTGGTGTCAGATAAAGTACTATACTTTTGAGTACGATAGGGTATTTAGGCTGCAGTGACAGACTATACATATGTCCTGCATCCCAAACTGGATTGATCACGGAATGATATACTTTGTATAGTCCTACTCAGGATCTTGGTGTTAGTTTCCTGACATGGAACTTTGTATTCTGGTGTTTGTTGACTAATTGTATTTTAAATGTTTTTAACCCTTTCACTGTCTTGTGCAGATATTATGTGTATACATTTTTGTATCAATAAAATTATTACTTGTGAATTAAGCAAAGTTTTCATTGGTTGATCCCTATATACAGCGATTCTTTCCCTCTCTTTTGATTCAGTCTTATTATTATGGTGATTCCAATAGGGGAATGGTGCCCCCTACTTTTTCAATTTAGATATTTTTGGTGGTTTCCACTTTTCTCTTTTGGGGTTGGCACGCCCCCCATTTTTGATGTCCATGATTTTCTGGAGTTAAATATTTGGCTACATTGGTAATTGTTTATACATATTTGTCTTTGAGGTTTGAGTAATCTTATTAGAATCATTGGCTGTGTGGATATTGGAAAATAAGGGATGGACTTGGATGCTAGAGAAGCAGCCTGGCGTAATAGTTCGGGTGATGTTTTTGACTTGGGAAGTAATCTGATTCCCTCTACCTCAACACCGACGGAGGAGATGGAAATTAGACGAATATCAAACAAATTGACTAATTTACATAAGAAATTGACTAAGACTTATTGGAACTGTAAGAGTTTGGAGGAATATGAAAAATTGAGGATTATACCCAGGAGACTCCGGGTCCAGATCTTTCCAGCCTGGGAGGCTGATCAGGATTTTAAAGCCAAATGGGAGCAAGGTTTGGCTAAACGTTCTTCTATACTAATTGATTTGCTGTTGGAGCACGATAGAAGCCAGCTTTCACTGCTCAAGAGTGAAATCAAAATCAGGGAACAACTGAATAAATTTGATGCTAAGAGCGTGGGTGAGCCTTTTCAACAAAAACTTAAGGATACCATTGAGGTTTTTGAAAAGGATATTGTTCAGGGAAAGAAAAGAAAATTGGGCCGCGATAAAACAGATTTTGAGAAAAATCAGATCTATAAATGGTCACACTCTGGTAACCAAAGGAAATCAGTACGTGTCAACACTACTTTAACATCTGCTCCGCAAGATTCAGCGTTGAACAATTTTTTATCCTCAGAGGCGAGCGACCTCGAAAACGTACCCGAAGGGGCCGGGGCAGACCATCCAAGAAAAAGGGGCAAGAAGTCCAAGCATTGGTCCCCTGCATACAGACGGGAAACGAGGAGAACCAGGAAGGAACAATGATGTCTGGGAGTGAAGGTAACCTTCAGATCATTAACTTATCAACATATCAACTTTCTGATGTAGAGATTAATCTTCTGTCCAAGGGATTGTCCTTCTCTCTCACAAACCACCTTGACATGTTCATCTTCACAAAGGACCTTTACCTTTTTTGCAGGCAACTTGCTTTCAAGCTTCTTTATAAACAACCATCACATATTGACAAGCAAGCCTTTCAGGATCTCCTGGAGCTTCTGGAGGAGAACAATGGAGGTACAGGTAGGCGTCCTGCCTTAATGGGTAGGTTATTGTCACAGACTACTCCATCCCTCCACTTATTCCCTGCTATTCAGATATTCTTTGATAAGACATGTAGGGATATTCAGGGATTAAGTTAAGGGATTACTGGAAGTGATAACCTTACCAAAGAAGAACTGGGGGTTTTGAACAAACTTAAAAGGGGCAATAAAAGGCGGATAAAAGGGGCAATATAGTTCTATGGCCCATTGAACTTTATCTTAAAGAAGCAAGGAAACAACTATCTAATGCCTTTTGTTATCAGGTTGCCCTCCAACCCCACAGCCATTTTTAAGAAGAAATTAGACCAGCTATTGGAGAACGCGTTTAAACTTCACATCATTACGCTGAAGGAATTGAAGTTCATGACTACCAACAAACCTGTGACACCGACCTTTTATATGCTCCCGAAAGTGCATAAGGATATGACCGAGCTGGCCAATTGTGTCGGGGATAGGGGGCCTCTTGGAGCGCCCCTGTATTTATCTAGATTATTTTCTGCAACCCTTTGCCCAGTCATTGACATCATATGTTAGGGACTCTACACACCTCATTTTACAACTAGAGGACATGACTGTACCAGTAAGTGCTTTAATTGTCACATTAGATGTGGAGTCCCTTTACTCAAATATTCAACATGATTTTGGCATTGCGGCAGTGATGTTCTTCATGGATCTTCAGACAACCAGGGACAGAGGCTATGACTCCTTCCTGATTGAGCTACTACATTTTGTGTTGGAGAGTAGTTATTTTGTTTTCGACCACAGCTACTATAGGCAAGCAGCTGGCACAGCGATGGACGCACGCTGTGCCCCGGCCGGCCTATGCTAATACCTTCATGGGGTGGTGGGAGGATACAACCATATGCACGCAGAACCTGTCATACAATGGTTTCGATTTATTGATGATATTTTGTTCCTTTGGACAGGCCCGCGGGAGACATGTGAGGAGTTCATTGTTGCATTGAATGCCAACCCCTATCACATTAAATTAACTTCAACGATTTCAGAAGTATTAGTGGAATTTTTGGATTTGATGATCTCTCTGCATGGTGGTAAATTGGTTACCTCTTTGCATCGCAAAGTGACGGCTACGAATAACATCTTGCATTTTTCAAGTTTCCACCCTTCGCATGTCCGGAAGGGGATCCCTAAAGGACAGTATATGCGGATCAGAAGAAACTGTAGTAGCCTAGAGGACTTTAATTATCATGCTCTGGATTTGACTCAAAGACTCGGGAAGAGAGGCTATCCACGGAGAGTGGTATCAGGGGCCTTTCAGTTCTCCAAACATGCAGAGAGGTCTGAACTCTGGACTACAAGGAAGAAAAACCAGCCTAACACTGTGAACTTGATTATAACCTATAATACACAGTGGGAGGATATCCTAAACATCTTGGATCGGAATTGGGGTATCTTGCAGAGTGACAAGAGACTATTACATCATATTTCTGCACGACCAACGCTTATTGCCAGGCAAGCTGAAAACTTGAAGAGTCTTTTGACAAAGAGTCACTTTAGGAGACCAGTGACCAGAACAGGCTCGGGAACCAGGTTGAAGGGTACGTACCCATGTGGGTCATGTAATGTATGTCCCTTCATGGTGGCCTCTGATAATGTGGAATTATCTATCTTCCCCAGAAACATCAGGGCTAAGAGGTACCACAATTGCCGCTCACTTAATGTCATTTATGTGTTGATCTGTGCTTGTCCAAAATTGTACATAGGCCAGACAACGCAGGAATTACGGCAGAAGACTTCAGCAACATCTTTCGAATATTGGCACAGCCAGAGCAGACAAGGAGAAAGGTAAGAGTATTTCATCTGGAGCCTCACATTTTTTGGAGCATCATTCGGCACACCCTGGGGCATTAAGGGTCATTGTGATTGACTCAGTTAGCCCAAATTTTCGAGGGGGTGATGTCAGTAAGGAACTGTTGTGCCGGGAGTCCAGACATATTTTTGAATTACGGAGCCTGGTACCACAGGGACTTAATGAAGAACTTTTGTATACCGGCTTTTACAAAACAATGTGACTTATGAACTTATACTGTTCTCCTTTTTTTCTTGAAGTTACTGTGGTGACATCATCAATACTGGAACTGGATTTGAGATCTAACTGAGGAAGTCTGAGACAACTGGACACGTCAAATAAATGGACTTTTTTAAATGTATTTTTGGGAACTATTTATTATTGTCATCTGACACCACCATTGCATACTATGTTGGGTATGGGTATAGATATAATATCCGTCCCTTATGCGTTCAATGACCATTCCCATATTTGCAATAAACAATCTAAATTGATGAAACTGCAATTGATATGAGCTATTTGATCAATATGCACTGTAATTGTGATGGATGGGCATATATAGTTCACTAACAATCTGATTGTATCTTCCGGTGCTATCCTTCAGCAGTGTAAGTTTCCAGGATTGGACTGGGGATTTTTCACCATAGGATGAATGCCTGAGATATAGATATAGTGTACCCGAATAACCTGTCCCAATTGGGTCTTGATAGAGGTGCTGGCTTAATGTTGGTTATTCACAATATTGGTATTTTCCTCTATGACTTAGTTTACTCTATATATAATCCTGTATATCCATAGGTTGGTACTTATTAAAACAAAAACTTTCATTTGTTATGTGTAGATGTTGTTTGCTTGCCTGTTTATGCTGCCAGGTTGATTGGCATTTATGTTGCTGGCAGTCTTTCCATAATTTAGATCAGAAAAATATACTGGTCTTTAGCTGGTAGATACTGAATTTGCATTACAGCTGATATTCCCCTCCATGACCAAGCTTACCCATTGTTTTGTACATGTTCATAAGTGGGTATTCCTGTTTACAATCATACCTGTCCATAAGTGGGTATTCTTCATAGACGCTATAATATAAAGAAAGTTTAATTTGATATTTGTACATATGTGCCTGGTTATTAAGAATTGTACGATGTATTGTGGTAGTTTGTGCCTGTAACCTGATTTGTGTATTTACATTGTCAAATTATCATGTATATGTATTGCCGGCGATTTACAGACAGCATAGGTTTATAACAATATATTTACTTTGATTTGGTAGACACTGAATAATTTACAATTGATATATTTTTCTTCATGACCAAACCTACCTAGCATGCAGCCATGTGTGCATGTATGTGTGTATATATGTATATGTATTTAGATATGTGTATATATATTTATATATATGTATGTGCATGCATGTATGTGTATGTATATATATATATATATATATATGTATATGTGTTCATGAGTGGTTATTTCCTGTGGATCTATTGATGCAAAGAAACCTTTCTCTGATTTGTGTATAAACTGGCCGTTCACTAGGATCTGCATCATATATTGTGGTTGTGCGTCTTTTGACATGGATCTTTTTATCTACGCTACTAGGCTTTTAGACACATGTATTGCCGGTAATTTGCAGATTAGATAGTTTTATGGGATTTGCTTTGTTTCATCTATTTGGATATTGAACCTGCTCTACAGATTATAAGGGCTGAGTAAATACCTTGGGATTAGAGATGAGCGAACCGGTCGCGGTTCGGCTCGAGGTTGGTTCGCCGAACGGACCTCCCGTTCGAGTTCGGTTCGTCGAACGTTCGACGAACCGAACTCGAACTGCATAGGAAACAATGGCAGGCAATCACAAACACAGAAAAACACCTAGAAAACACCCTCAAAGGTGTCCTAAAGGTGACAAACAACTCAAACACATTGGAAAGTGACAAGGACATATACTCATGCGAAAACAAAACAGCTGGACAAGGAAAAAGAGGAGGACACACAGATATAGGCATGGCACGCCCTTCTAAAATCATGTAAAACACCGCAAGGTGACTCCAAGCGGAGTCTCCATTTTTTCCAAAAATTGGGCCACACACACACCCACCCCTTCAGTGGCAGCAGTTGTGCCCCAGTTGTACACTTCACAGCTACATTTGCATCAAGCACATTCAAAAATACGCCATTCTTATCCGTCCCCAGGATGACACCGGGGTAGGTAGCAAAGTCTTTCCTGATCCCAGCTCTGTTCATCTTGGCTTCTTTTAAAAACACATCAAGCAAGGGTTACTCCAAGCGGAGTCTCCCTTTTTTTCCAAAAATTGGGCCACACAGACACCCACCCCATCAGTGGCAGCACTTGGGCCCTAGTTGCAAACAGGATGTTTTGATTTGCATCAAGCACATTCAAAAATACGCCATTCTTATCCGTCCCCAGGATGACACCGGGGTAGGTAGCAAAGTCTTTGCTGATCCCAGCTCTGTTCATCTTGGCTTCTTTTAAAAACACATCAAGCAAGGGTTACTCCAAGCGGAGTCTCCCTTTTTTTCCAAAAATTGGGCCACACAGACACCCACCCCATCAGTGGCAGCACTTGGGCCCTAGTTGCAAACAGGATGTTTTGATTTGCATCAAGCACATTCAAAAATACGCCATTCTTATCCGTCCCCAGGATGACACCGGGGTAGGTAGCAAAGTATTTCCTGATCCCAGCTCTGTTCATCTTGGCTTCTTTTAAAAACACATCAAGCAAGGGTTACTCCAAGCGGAGTCTCCCTTTTTTCCAAAAATTGGGCCACACAGACACCCACCCCATCAGTGGCAGCACTTGGGCCCTAGTTGCAAACAGGATGTTTTGATTTGCATCAAGCACATTCAAAAATACGCCATTCTTATCCGTCCCCAGGATGACACCG